>NC_138551.1:4766638-4969138 GCF_964273705.1 Natrix helvetica | reverse complement strand
AAAGCGACTTACAACCCTTCTTTTCACACTTACGACCATTGCAGCATCCCCATGGTCATGGGATCAAAATTTGGACGCTGGGTAATTGTTTCGTATTTATGACGGTTGGGGAATCACGCGATCCTCTTGGACGACCTTCTGCCGAGCAAAACCAATGGGGAAGCCAAATTCACTTAACATCCAGGTTACTCATTTAACAACTGCAGTGATTCACTTAACAACAATGCGATGAGAAAAGTTGTCAAATGGGGCAAAACTCGCTGCACAAATGTCTCCCTTAGCAACATAAATGTTGGGCTCAATTGTCGTTGTAAGTCGATGACTACCTATAGTGGCGTATTTTATTTCTGTAGCCCAAGTGAAGAATTTTGAATTAATCCCTTCTAAAGATTTCTTCCCTGTTTCTCTAACTATACCTCATTTTATTGCACTTTGTTCTCTTGTGCATCGCAGATATTGTGGGTTGTGTTTTTGTTTTACAAAACCCTCCACCCACAAAAAGATTATGACTTGCCAAAGGCTCAGATGGTGATTAGCATTTTTTAGCAATAAAGTGTTTTTTAATTAAGGTATGTACATTGGATTTTTTTTAAAAAAACCTAATGCTAACCGCATACTTAGTAGGTTACAATGAAGTGTAAACGTAACTTTTATATGCACTGGGAAATTATTTTAAAAAGCACGTGACTCGCTTTATTGCGATATTCCCCTTATTTCGGTGGTCTGGAACTGAACTCACGATATTTCCAAGATAGGTCTCTAATTTTTAATTTTGTTTTGGGGTCTTTTAGAGCAGTGGTCGCCAACTGCTGATCTGTGAGAAAATTTCAGTGGTCCGGAGAAAAATTATTTGCATTTTTTATATTGCACTCAATCAGGGGTCTTCAAACTACGGCCCCTGGGACGGATACGTGCAATGGACGCTTGTGTGGCTGCAGTGTCTCCTCCAGTGACGTGCGGTGAGGGTTATGGCTGGGGAGGCTGGTGACGTCATCAGGAAGGCGGGGAATGGGACCACGTGTGCAGACCACGTGTGCAGACCACGTGGTCTCGTTCTCCGCCTTCCTGAGTGAACATTAAGGGGACCGCGGCGTAGCATTACTTCCTCTACCGGCACCAGTCCCTTTCACCCCGCTCAAGCCTTGCCGCCTGCAGCCACCGCCCGCCCTCACTGCTCCTTTCGTTGCTTGCCCGCCCGCCTCTAAGGCACGCCAAAGCCTCCTTCGTCCCCCCCCCAGCGCGCGCCCTTTTTATTTCCCGCGACACCCCCCCCCCATTTCGGGAAAGCTTTCCCCATTGCCTGGGGGTTGAGGGGGGCGGCTCCTCTCCCCCCACTCCCTCCGTCCCTGCCTCTCTCCTCAGCCCCAAAGCTCCGTCCGCGCGACTCACTTCCAAGGCGATGGCTGCTCCATCCCGCTCCGGCTCTGGAAGCAACCGAAGATCAGGCTGCGTCGCTCGCTCGCTCGCCGGACTGCTTCGGCGCCATTCTGGCTACCTTCGTCCATCCGCACCCGGGAGATGCGGAAGCAGTCCGGTGGACGAGTGACCGAAGATCTCGCTGCCTCGCTCGCTGCCTCACTCGCTCGCTTGCCGGACTGCTTCGGCGCCATTCTGGCTCCCTTCGTCCATCCGCGCCCGGGAGACGCGGAGGGAGAAATGTTGTCGGCGCCTCCAGATGACGAACCAGTCGCTTGCTTTCGTCATCGGGAGGCCGATAACATTTCTGCCTCCATGTCTCCCGGGCGCCGAAGCAGTCCGGCGAGCGAGCGAGCAAGGCAGCGAGATCTTCGGTCACTCGTCCACCGGACTGCTTCCGCATCTCCCGGGCACGGATGGACGAAGGGAGCCAGAATGGCACCGAAGCAGTCCGGCAAGCGAGCGAGCGAGGCAGCGAGATCTTCGGTCACTCGTCCACCGGACTGCTTCCGCATCTCCCGGGCGCGGATGGATGAAGGGAGCCAGAATGGCGCCAAGACAGTCCGGTGGACGAGTGACCGAAGATCTCGCTGCCTCACTCGCCGGACTGCTTCGGCGCCATTCTGGCTCCCTTCGTCCATCCGCGCCCGGGAGATGCGGAAGCAGTCCGGTGGACGAGTGACCGAAGATCTCGCTGCCTCGCTCGCTCGCTCGCCGGACTGCTTCGGCGCCCGGGAGACGTGGAGGCAGAAATGTTGTCGGCCTCCCGATGACGAAAGCAAGCGACTGGTTCGTCATCCGGAGGCGCCGACAACATTGCTCCCTCCGCGTCTCCCGGGCGCGGCCGGACGGATGTATATAATATTATATATAGTATATAATATTATATACTATTATTCCATGAAGAGAGGTGAGGCCCTGCCTCCCCTGCCTCTAGTGACCGCACGTCACTGGTCTCCTCCTTTGGGGTCTTTTTGTGCAGGTCGGAGGGGGGCAGAAATTCCCACTTGGGGTCTGCTTCAGCCTCCTGGTGGGGGGATTTGGACGAAGGCTGGAGGGAAGGGCCACTGGTAGTGAAGAGCCAGAGGGCCTCGTTCCAGTGGGACTGCATCATGGCCTGGAACTGGCTGACCATCTCAGCCCACTGAGCCTCCAGGCGCTGGGACCTGGCCTTGCACTCCTGCAGGTCTTCCCTCTGCTTGGAAAGCCCATGCTCCTAGTCCTCAGTGAGGTGCTTCCACTGAGCCTCCTTCTCGGTCTGATCCAATTTGAACTGAGCTGTTTTGCCAACTCTTTCTCCTGGGGGCTGCTTAACTCCAGCAACGGCTTCCTGTTGGGGCCCTAAGGAGCCCGGGCGGGCAGGTGAGGAATGGCGAATAGAGGCTGGCGAGGTGCCCCTCGGCATGAGTGACATTGAGTTGACCATGCCCACCCAGTCACATGACCACCTTATCAAGCCCACCCAGCCGGTCATTAGGCAGATCCTATTAGCGGTCAGCAGGATGTAAAATGATGAATTTAATGGTCCCTGAGGTCCGAAAAGTTGGGGACTCCTATTTTAGAGCAGTGTTTCTCCACCTGGGCCATTTTAAGAGGGGTGGATTTCAACTCCCAGAATTCCCTGTGTGATTTCTGGGGGTTGAAGTCCACACCTCTTAAAGTCAGCCCAGGTTAAGAAACATTGTTTTTACAGTATTAGCTGTCCCTTTCAGTAGTGTGCCACCTACAAATACAAACACGTTTCCTCTACCTTTTAATTACTAAGCACTAATAAACACTTCCAGGAGTATTCAGGACTGAACTGTGTGCCAACTTCCTTCACGCCTTTGAGGAAGAACCACCAACAAGCACTCCAAAATGAAATCAATTAATTATCGTGTCATCTAGATTGCTCAGAATCATATCCCATGGTACTCTATCAAATGCTTTCCTACAATGAAGATATAATACGCCTACTGCTTTCCCACATTCTTTTAAGTAATTTATAATTGATATAGATTTATTTCTCTCTATAAAAATGGCTGTGTGTGTGTGTGTGTTCCAGCATAACTCTGAAACGCCTGGAGCAATTTCAACCAAACTTGGTACACAGATGACTTACTCTCTGGAAACAAATACTGTGGGGGTAAGACACCCCTAACACCCCTCAGGGTGTGCGTTATGTTAAGGTACAGCCTGTTGTGCCGTAAAATGGCTCCTACTGTACAGCACAGAGGAGTTTCCATGGTAACGGCTTCACAGTACTCCACAAGAGGGCTCCCACTTTCCTTGATGCTTCTGGGGGCACAGGGAAAACATTTGTAACTAATTTAATTGTCGCCGAAATCATGGTTTTTCCTGTCTAATACAGGATTAGGATAAATAAATACCCAGGCAATGCCGGGTTATCGGCTAGTAATCTATAACTGAAGCACGCCAGATTTAGTCCCCTGATTCAGTTTCCAGCCCCTCTTTTTAAATTCTGCTTTTGCCTGACAATCACTTGGTTCAAAGGCCGTCATGCTTCCCAGCCATCCTGTGATTCTCTTTTTAGCAATCATTAATGTGATTTCAGAATGTGCTTGGACAAGATAGAACAGAATACGTCATTTCTTTAGTACAGCTCTTTTTCTGCTTAGCGAGGAGGTAGGGAGGTAACGGGCACCAACTTCCAGACATCTGGTTCTGACGCAAACGTTTTTGTACATACATACATACATACATACATACATACATACATACATACATACATACATACATAAAACGTTAACAGACTTAGAAGGGACCTTGTAGGTTATCTAGTCCAACCCCCCGGCCCAAGCAGGAGACCCTACACCAAGGGGTGGGTTTCAAAACGTTTAACTACCGGTTCTGTGAGTGTGGCTTATTTTGTGGGCGTGGCCTGGCAAATTTATCTTTCAGATTAGAGATGGGAAATAAAATATGCTGTCAAACGTTTTTTTAAAAAAAGGGGGGGGCAAAGAAAGCAGCAACCCGAGCCGCGCTGAACTGAACGCAGGAGAACTGGAGGGTCAGAAGAGTTTGTGGTTTTGTTCGCGGCCTGTGAGCTCCGGGGGTGGGGGGGGAGAGGGACAGCAGCCGAGAGAGCAAGCCAGCAATCTGTCGGCTTCCAAGCCCCCTGCTCATGAGTAAACCTGCTCACGAGTAAACGGCAGATTAGAGGCAGCCAGCAGATCCTGGCATGCTCCCTTGGCTGCTCACTGCTCCCCCTCCCCGCCCGGAGCTCACAGGCAGCAAATGAAACTGCTTCCTCCTCCCTCTGTGCATCAAGGAGGCTCGATCCCACTTAGGAGGTGGTGGTTGCGAAGCCTCGGAGCTTCCTGAGCAGCCCATGCTGCTGACCTGTGTGTAGGCACTAGGAGGCAGTTGTGTGGATGCACGTGGCGAAGACCGAGTCAGGGTGAGAGTCAGAGCGAGCCGGTTCAGGGGGGTGGCCAGCCACCCATCACTACCGTTTCGGCGACCCATGTCCAATTACCACTACTGATTCTCCCGAAGCGGAAGCAACCCACCTCTGCCCTATACCATTTCTGACAGATGGCATTCTAGTCTCATCTTAACCCTGACCCGCCCACGCTCTATGCCATCCTATTTAGGCACGGTTTCAAGCCATTTGCATGCATGCAAGCTGTGGGTGCAATCAAAGCGCATGCGTGGAAGGCCAAGTGCGTGTGGAGACAGCATGCGCCCACTCACATTTGCGAACCAGTAGGGAAAGTAAGTAAATACCACCCCTGGTCAATGACTTAGAGCGGTAATTCTGGGCTGCCCTGCGGTTGTAAACCAAGGACTATCTCTGTGCCAAACGGGAATTTTTTTCTGAATTAGGGAAGATCATCTAATTTAAATACCTGTGAGAGGATAATCACTTTTCCTCAAGCTATATTTTACGAGGCCTGAGATTTATTGTTATTGCACTAGACGAGACGGGTTTTTTTACGGGCTGAGTCAAAACAAACGTATTTCTACCTGATTACAGAAGTATTTATTCCATCACAGGATCCTCATTTCCACACACTCGTTCGCAAAGAAAAGTTACTTTAAGCCGGAGACGGATTATACTTAAACCAGTCAAAGTTTTAAAATGTCACACGATTCGTTATTGGCTTTGCTGCAGAAGATAAGAGCAACGGCACAAGCAGGTCTAAGTGACTTTTTTTCAGTGCCATTCGTAACTTTGAATAGTCACTAAACGAAGTGTTGTAAGTCGGGGACTACCTGGACTTCCACTGATGTAGCCTATAAGTATGTATGTACGTATGTACGTGTGTGTGTGTGTTATGGGTACAGCACATTGCTGGTTACTATTCGGTTTAGAATTAGAAATTTAGAATAGAGCAGAGCGGGAAGGGACCTTGGAGGTCTTCTAGTCCAACCCCCTGCTCAAGCAGGAAACCCTATTACCATTTCAGACAAGTGGCTCTCCAGCCTCTTCTTAAAAACCTCCAAGATTCTTCCAAGATCTTCAAGAGTCATAATATTACGAGAGACAAATTTTATACAGGTAGTCCTCAATTTACAACATTTCATTTAGTGACCGATCAAAGGTTACAAGCAGGAAACCCTATGCCCAGTGCCCAACTTTAAAACCTTTGCAAAGGGAGCCATAAGTGTCACTTATGGCACTACAGGGAGCCCTCGACTTACAACAGTCCGTTTAGCGAACGTTAACAAAGTTACGCCACCGCTGAGAAATGTGACTAATGACCATTTTTCACAGTTACGACCTCCCCACAGTCATGTGATCAAACTTCAGAAGCTCGGCAACCGGCACGTAGTTATGAGGGTTGCAATGTCCCGGGGTTATGTGATTCCTCTTTTGCGACCTTCCGATAATACAAAAATCAACGGGGAAGTCTGATTCACTTAACGACCGGGTTACTAACTTCTCAACTGCAACGATTCACTTAGCAAAGGTGGCAAAGAAGAAAAGAAGAAAGGGTAAAGCAGAGAAAGTAAGGGTGGGGAATTAAGAGTAGGAGAGAGGGTAAGAAAGAGGAGAAGGGAGGAGAGGGGAAAGAGAAGGGAAGAAGAAAGGAGGAAGGAAGAAGGCAGAGAAGGGAGGTTGAGAAGATGGAAGGAGTAAGGTTGTTGCAAAATAAGATGGAGGCACTGGGTGGCAAGAAAGTGACCCAAACTGTATTATATATATGTGTGTGTGTGTGTGTGTGTGTGTGTGTGTGTGTCTTGTTGCAAAATAAGATGGAGGCACTGGGTGGCAAGAAAGTGACCCAAACTGTATTATATATGTGTGTGTGTGTGTGTGTGTGTGTGTGTGTGTGTGTGTGTGTGTGTTGTTGCAAAATAAGATGGAGGCACTGGGTGGCAAGAAAGTGACCCAAACTGTTATATATATATGTATGTATGTATGTATGTATGTATGTATGTATGTATGTATGTATGTATGTATGTATGTATTAGTGTTACAACCCCTGGTATGCCTAAATATGGGAGGAAGGTCACTACTCCCTCTTTCTGTCCTTCGGCTTATCACAGAAGACCATGCAGGCAGAAAACCATATTTTTATTTTTAATGTTGCCTTTTTATATTTGTGTTGTATTTGTACTGATAAATAAATAAAGGGAGACTGTGTGTGTGTGTGTGTGTGTGTGTGTGTGTGTGTGTTGTTGCAAAATAAGATGGAGCCACTGGGTGGCAAGAAAGTGACCCAAACTGTATTGTATGTGTGTGTGTGTGTGTGTGTGTGTATGTGTGTGTGTGTGTTGTTGCAAAATAAGATGGAAGCACTGGGTGGCAAGAAAGTGACCCAAACTGTATTTTGTGTGTGTGTGTGTGTAAAAATGAATATAGAGACCATGATGAATAGACAAATGTTAAATAGCAATTATAAGAATGTATATCTATGAATGGATTTGAAAGGGAAAAATAAAAAATAAAAAGTTTATAAAAAAAACAAAGATGGCAAGAAAGAGCCGAAAAAGGGGGCCAAACTCACTTAACAACAAAAACCTGAGGCTCAGTTGCGGTCGTAAGTCAAGGACTACCACTATTCAGTTCACGAGGGGTTAAAGGACTCGCTCGGAGTTAATATCTGGGCGGGGCCCTCTGCTAATTAGAACTCAAGTTGCTCCATCAGATAATCTGAGTAAAGCAGGTGGATTTTGACCTTAGCCAAAGGAAATACTTAGTGGCTTTCAAAAGTAGAGTTGAACTCACAGGGTAATTTCCTCCCACGTGTGTGAAGTGTGATGTGGAGGACAAAAATTGCCGCCTACACAGGTAGTCCTCAGCTTACAACCGTTCATTTAGTGACTTTCTAGTGATTTAGTGATTTTTGACCCTAATGGGCAGGCTCCATAATGTCCCTAAGTGGAGAGATACCTGTATTTATTTTGTACAGGTACGCCTCGACTTACGACAGTTCATTTAGTGACTATTCAAAGTTACAACAGCGATGGGGAAAAAAAGACTTACGACCGTTGTTCACAGTTATCACCTTTGTAGCATCCTCACGTCATGCTTGGCGACTGATTCACACTTAAGACCATTGCTGTGTCCCCCGCCAAGGTGACGTGGTCCCGTTTTGCCACCTTCTGGCAAGGAAAGTCAATGGGGAAGCCAGGTTCACTTAACAACCAGGGCTACTCACTGAACAACTGCTGTGATTCACTTAACAACCATGGCAAAGAAGGTCGTGAAACGGGGCAAAAAGTAAGTCGGGAGGAGTGCACAGGCAGTCTTCGACTTACAAGTTTGTTTAGTGGCCGTTCAAAGTTACGACGGTGCTGAAAAAAAAGGGACTTGTGACGCCTTTTCACACTTATGACCATGGCAGCAACCCTATAATCACACCATCAAAATTCAGATGCTTGGCAACTGATTCATATTTATGACAGTTGCAATGTCCCGGGGTTGCATAACCTCCTTTTGCGACAATTGGAAGGGGAAGCCAGATTCACTTAACAACTTGTGTTCCTAACTTATCAACGGCGGTGATTCACTTCACAATGGTGCCAAGAAAGGTCGTAAAATGGGGCACAACTCACTTAAGAAGTGTCTCGCGTTGCAACGGAAAGTTTGGGCCCAATTGGGGTTGTAAATCAAGGACTAACTGCAATGTGCTTTTGAATGTTGCAGTTTATATATATAAATATATATACACCATACATACATACATACATACATACATACATACATACATACATACATACATACATATGTATTTGTGTTACAACCCCTGGTATGCCCAAATATGGGAGGGAGCTCACTCCTCCCTCTTTCTGTCCTTCGGCTCATCACAGAAAACCATCCAGGCAGAAACCCATATTTTTATTTTTAATGTTGCCTTTTTATATTTGTGTTGTATTTGTGCTGATAAATAAATAAAGGGGGACTAGTATGGATCCATTTCAAGCTATTTAGCTCTCATCAGCTAGCCATACCCTTACTGGGATTTGAACCTGGGCTGTATTATATCTTAGGCAGGAGTCTTAGCCACTAAGCCACAGGCTCTCCTCCTTTATCAGCTAAGCCAGGGAAATAGGTATGTATTTGTGTGACATACCTATTTGGGCATACCAAGGGTTGTAACACAAATACATACCTATTTCCCTGGCTTAGCTGATAAAGGAGGAGAGCCTGTGGTGTAGTGGCTAACAAATCTGCCTAATATGTAACACAGCCCAGGTTCAAATCCCAGTAAGGGTATGGCTAGCTGATATTTGTTGTCGTAGATTTTCACGGGTGTAGGTATGCTGGTTTTGTTGTATTCGGGTCTTTTCTCGTGTAAGATTGAGATTGTCTTGGCAACGTTTCGGCAGGATCTCACCTGCCATCTTCAGGCTTGGGCTTAAAAATTTTCTGGGAATTGAAGTCCACAAGTCTTAAAGTCGCCAAATTTAGACAGCCCTGCCTTAATCCATTCCAAAATTATTCAGCAGCGAATAATACAGGTAGTCCTCGACTTACGATCACCATTGAGCCTGAAATCTGCGTTGCTAAGTGAGACATTGTTAAGTGAGTTTTGCCCCCTTTGACGACTTTTTTTCGCCCCATTTGACTTTGCTTGTCCGAAGGTTGCAAAAGGGGAGTCGCGTGTGACCTCGGGACACTGCGACCGTCATAAATGTGAGTCGGTTGCCCACCATCCGAATGCAAACCACGTGACCGTCGGGATGCTGCAACGGTCATCAGGGTGAGAAATGGTTCGTAAGTCACTTTTCCCCCCGTGCTGTTGTAAAACTTTGAACGGTGGCTAAGCGAACGATCGTAAGTCGAGGACTGCCTGCAGCGGAAGGCAAGGCACCAAGCCGGAACTCTTGACCTCCCCATGCCGTCTGCTCGTCTGCTTCTTCCTCTTGCGGTGGTGCCAAATTGGTACCTTTCCAACTTCCCCAGCAACACATGGGACACAACCCAACGTGTCAAAGAACACAACGTGTCTTGCGGGCATCCAGGAATGAGTCACAGGGCAGAGCGGGAAGCCACAACAACAAGGAGAGACAGAATATTACGACACATGGAAAAGATTCGATCCATGGTTAGGAGCACAAGGCAGAAGTTAGAATATGGAAAAATGAGGTTAGGTGGACTTGGAAAGAGATACTATAGGTGGTAAACCTATGGCATGCATGCCACAGGTGTGGGCACAAGTGGTGGGTTGCAGACGGTACACCCCGGTACGGGCATACCGGTGCCTGCCGGGAGCACCAGGTACCGTTCCGGTACAGTTCTCCGGAGGGCCTCCCTGCCCCCCCCGCCCCCCCTTACCTGTATTTGAGCTCTTCCGCGCACGGAGCGTACGGTGCCTGCGCGACGCTCCGCCTAGCAGCTGGAGAGTCACAGAGGCGTCGTGGAGCGTCGCAGGAGGTAAGGACGCAAGCTGCACACATTCATGTGGTGGACGGCGGGCCCCATTGCACCATACCGGTTGCAACGGGATCCGGAACGCAGCACTGGTGGGCACGCAAGCCTTCGCCAGCTGCTCTTTCAATGTACAGTGCGCCTATGCACGCTGGCCAGCTGGTCTTCATGGCTGCTGGAAAATACCCACATGTGCGCCAGTAACTGGAAGACTAGTTTCTCACCACACCTGCGCGTGCCAAAAGCCGGAATTTCATTTTCCGGTGTGTGCATGGCCCCTGGGCAGCTCCTCTTCCGGGTTGTGGCCCCGATGAGTGTGCAAATGAAGCCCATGCACACGCGCACTCTTCCTTTTTGGCACAGAGAAATTTGCCATCACTGCCCTATGGGATTAAAACCCCAGTGAAAACCCCTCCATGGGGCAGGAGAGCTAATTTCCCTCTGTTCATTGAGAATCTGTATTTTGTTTCTCTCTTACTCCTACTGGGAGAAATGACATGATCGATTGACCACAATTCGGGCCCCAAGTTTATGTTGTTAAGCGAGACATCTGTTAAGTGAGCTTTGCCCCATTTTACGACCCTTCTGGCCACAGTGGTCCAGTGACTCGCTGCAGTTGATAAGTTAGGAAGACGGCCGTTAAGTGAACCTGGCTTCCCCATTGACTTTGCTTGTGAGAAGAGGGGACACTGCAAAGGACATAAAGGTGAATCACAGCCAAGCATCTTAATTTTGATCATGTGACCATGGGGGTGCTACATGGATTCTGCATGGTGCCCCCTAATCTGGGGGGTGCGGGAGTTGCAGGACCCCAATGGGACAAAGAAGGATGGAGAAGATGTTTCTTCAACCTCCCCCCATTTGGCTTCCCTGCAGGACAACATCTCTGTAGAACTAGTCCTCTACTTACGACCATTCACTTAGTGACCATCCAAGGTGGCTACGGCACTGAAGACCGTGACCGATGAGGACCGCTTTTCACACTTACGACCATTGCAGCATCCCCGTGGTCACGCAATCCGGATTCAGATGCTTGGCAAACCGACTCATATTTACGATGATCAGAGTCACGCGATCCCCTTTTGCGACCTTTTGACAAACAAGGGGGAAAGCCGGATCCGCCTAACGACTGCGTTGTTATTTAGCGATTATCTTAACAGCCACGGCAAGGAAGGTAGGTCGCAAAAGCAAGCCAAACTCACATAACATCCGTCTCGCTTAGCCGGGGAAATTTGGAGCTCCGTTTGTGGTCGTAACTCGAGGATTGCATGTCCTGGCTCTTTCCAAACGGACTACTCCACCTATCATCCCTTGCCTGGTAACCAGGAGCCGGGGAGTTGCATTTTTCTGCTCCTGCCCAGCATTGGGAGGCAATCCTTCCCTGCTTGGCACAAATTCAGGTCGAGTCCTTTAAATAATAAAGGCAACATTGGTATTAGTTAGAAGACCAATTATTAATTTTATAGCTTTTTCCTACCGGGAAGGAGAACCGAAGTTCCTTGGGAGAATTTGCAGGCTGGACGGGGAGTTTTTATTGCCATTCGATCCCGACTGCCTTTTTAATTGCTTTTAAACATTTTATGTTCCTCATCTCAATGGGAGTCCCCAGCGGTTGGGCTGGCTGAAAAAACTTGTTTAATCTGGAGACAGGCCAAAAACAAAAAGCCAGTGTAAAACCGATCCACTCTTTCCTAGCTTTCCCTGACCTGCTGGACTACAGATACCATCGTTCCCAGCCGGGGAGAGCAGAGTAGAGCTCTGCAGGTAGCGACCGAGAAGGGGTGAGTTTAATAAAAAAAAAGTGAAAAAGCAGGATCTGAGCTATTTCAAACTCGGTTCACTGGGCCCGCGCAACTTGCTAATCTTAATTACTTTTTAATTTTCTGAATCAATTCAAACCGGCCCAGTTAGTGGTCTGGTATATTGTGCCAAGTAGAAAAGGTTTTTGATAGATTAACCAGGAATCTAATTAAATAGTCATACTTTAGGAAAAGACCTCAGAGGTCATCTAGACCAACCCCGAATCCAAAATTTCTCAACCTGGATATAACTTCCAGATGGGTTGGACTTCAACTTCCAGCTGGGGTACTCTGGGAGTCGAAGTCCACCCATTCCAGACGTTGCCCAGGTTGAGAACAGGGTGGGTTCCTGCCAGTTCTAACCTCTTCTATAGAAGAGGTTCCAGAAATCTACTGTGCCATTTAGAACCGGTTCCAGCTCCCTCCCCCCGCCCGTCCGCATATCATCAAGATGAAGAGGGAGAGGAGGAATTCTGGGAGTTGAAGTCCACAAGTCTTAAAGCTGTCAACTTTGAACATCCCTGAAGGGTTTTTTTTCCTAAAGGGTTAGGGGTGCAAGTTCTTGTAACTTGACAGCTTTAAGACTTGCACACTTCAATGTCAGAGTTTCTGAGCCAACATTTTGGTTGCTAAGCAAGAGCGTTGTTAAGTGAGTTTCACCACATTTTACAAGTTGGGCCACACCCACCCAGTCACATGACTGCCAAGCCACTCCCACTTGGTCACATGGATGGCAAGCCATTCCCACCCAGTCACATAGCCAGCAAGCCACTCTCACCCGATCACATGGCTGGCAAGCCACTCCCACAAAGCCGGCCACACCTACAGAAGAGGTTCTAAAAAAATTTGCAACCCACCACTGGTTGAGAAGCACTATACAGATAGTCCTCGACTTACGGCCATTCACTTAGTGACCATTCAACGTTACAACGGAACTGAAAAAAGTGACTTAGGACCTTTTTCCCCACACTTACGACTGTTGCAGCATCCCCGCAATCGCACGATCAAAATTGGTCACTTGGCGACTGGCTCGTATTTATGATGGTTGCAGTGTCCCGGGGGTCACGTGATTTCCCTTTTACGACCTTCTGACAAGCAAAGGGAACGGGGAAAGCCAGATTCGAATAGTTCACTATCTGACTAACTTAATGACCGCAGTGATTCCCTTAACAACCGTGGCAAGAAAAATCGTAAAATATGGGGGGGGGGGACTCACTTCACTCTTAGCAACCGGGGTTTGGGAGCTCAACTGTGGCCATAATAAGTCAAGGGCTACTTAGGGTGGGTCAAATTTTCCAACTTTCATTTTCCAAACATTAGTATAGGGTTGCCCACAAATTGTGACATGCCGTGGGGATTGTAAAGATATTTTGGTTACTTTAATATAATGGAGATTTGCATTTTGTTTGTTTCGTTATATAACAGAATAACGGAGTTAAAAGGGACCTTGTGGGTCATCTAGTCCAACCCCCACCAGATCAAACAGTATACCATGGTATAAACCCTATATCAGGGGTGTCCAAACTTGGGAACTTTAAGACTTGTGGACTTCAACTCCCAGAATTCCCCAGCCAGCTATGCTGGCTGGGGAATTCTGGGAGTTGAAGTCCACAAGTCTTAAAGTTCTCAAGTTTGGACACCCCTGCCCTATATACTATGTCTGATAGATGGCAGTCCAGTCTCTTCTTGAAAGCTTCCCGTGATGAAGCTCCCCTAACCCCCAAAGGCAACTTCTGTTTCACTGGGTTGATTGTTCTCCCTGTCAGAAAATTCCTCCTTATTTCCAGGTTGAATCTCTCCTTGTTCAGTTTCCATTCATTATTCCTTGTCTGGCCTTTGGGTGCCTTTGGAAAATAGCTTGACTCCCTCCTCTCTGGGGCAGCCCCTCAAATATTGGAAGATGCTCTCCTGTCTCCCTTGGTCCTTCTCTTCACTAGACTAGCCATGCCCAGTTCCTGCAACCATTCATCGTAGGTTTTAGCCTTCAGTCCCCTCATCATCCTGGTTGCTCTTCTCTGCACTCTTTCTAGAGTCTCCACATCTTTTCTTATATCATAGCGACCAAAACTGGGTGCAATATTCCAAGTGTGGCCTTAGGTTGATTCAGCTTTCCGTCCTTCCGAGGTCGGTAAAAGGAGGGCCCAAATTGTTGGGGGCAAATATGCTGACTCTGTAAACCACTCACAGAGGACTCTAAAGCACTGTGAAGCGGTATATAAGTCTTAAGTGCTATTGCTATTATAAAGTGGTATTAACACTTCACGTGATCTTGATTCTATCCAGTGGTGGGATTCAGCCAGTTCGCACCCCGTCCTCTCTGTGGCAGCCCCTTAAATATTGGGAGACTGCTATCATGTCTCTCCTAGTCCTTCTTTTCATTCAACTAGACATCCCCAGTTCCTGCAACCGTTCTTCATATGTTTTAGTCTCCAGTCCCCTCATCCTCTTTGTTGCTCTTCTCTGCACTCTTTCTAGAGTCTCCATATCTTTCTTTATAGTGTGGTGACCAAAACTGGACGCAATATCTAATTGCTTTACTTAGGTTTTATAGAGTGGTATTAGTACCTCTCTTGATGTCGATTCAATCCCTCTGTTAATGCAATTGACCCCCTCTTCTTCTGCAGCCCCTCAAGTACTGGAATATTGCTATCATGTCTCCCCTGGTCCTTCCCCTCACTAGATTTGTTGTGTCTGACCCATTGAAACCCCATGGACCACGTTCCTCCAGGCCTTCCTGTTCTCTATCATCTCCCAGAGTCCATTTAAGCTCACGCCGACTGCTTCGGTGACTCCATCCAGCCACCTCCTTCTCTGTCGTCCCCTTCTTCTTTTGCCCTCCATCGTTCCCAGCATGAGGCTCTTCTCCAGGGAGTCCTTCCTTCTCCTTCGGTGGCCAAAGTCTTTGAGTTTCCTCTTCAGGATCTGGCCTTCTAAAGAGCAGTCAGGGTTGATCTCCTCCAGGACTGACCGGTTGGATGGTCTTGCAGTCCAAGGGACTCACAGGAGTCTTAATACAATAATACAATAATACAATAGTAGAGTTGGAAGGGACCTTGGAGGTCTTCTAGTCCAACCCCCTGCCTAGGCAGGAAACCCTATACCGTTCCAGACAAATGGTTATCCAACATCTACAAATGGTTATCCAACATCTCCAGCACCAGAGTTCAAAGGCCTCCATTCTTTGGCTCTCAGCCTTCCTTATGGTCCAACTTTCACAGCCTAGCCAAGCCCAGTTCCTGCAACCGTTCATCGTATGTTTTAGTCTCCAGTACCCTCATCATCCTGGTTGCTCTTCTTTGCACTTTTTCTAGAATCTCAACATCTTTCTATAGTGCGGTGACCCAAACTGGACGCAGTACTCTAGGTGTGGTCTTACTAAGGCTTTATAGAGTGGTATTAGTACCTCACTTGATCTTGATCGTATCCCTCTGTTAATGCAACTGATCCCCACCCCCTCCTCTATGGGACAACTCCGCAAATACTGGAAGACTGCTCTCATGTCATCCCGTTCCTTCTTTTCGCTCTTAGACTATTTGATAATAATCTTTGGGACCAAGGTGTTGTGCGAACGTGGCAGCTAACTCTCTGGGTTTGGAAAAAGGAGTCCCCGTCATGTCTCCCCTGGTCCTTCTCTTCGCTATAGACTAGCCATGCCCAGTTCCTGCACCCTTTTTTTTCTATGCAGAAGGCATACAGAAAAAGTCACATTTTTCCAGTGCTGTTGTAACTTCGAACAGTCACTTAACAAAGGGTTGTAAGTTGAGGACTACCTTTAAGATGGGAGAGAATCATTGTTGCCTACACAAGACACTTTGTGGTGCTTTGCTTCGTGGAACTCATGAAGATATGTGAAAATATCTAGATTTGATAGCTTATTAGTAACCTTGTGTTGTATCTTTTATTCTTGATGAATGTATTTTTATTCTCATGTACACTGAGAGCATCTGAACCAAAGATAAATGTCTTCTGTGTCCAATCACACTTGGCCAATAAAGAATTCTATTCTATTCTATTCTATTCTATTCTATTCCATTCCATTAATTTAGTTCTGTTCTGTTCTACTCTACTCTACGTACACTCTATTCTACTACTACTACTACTACTACTATTACTCCACTCCACTCTATTCTATGTACACTCTACTCTACTACTACTTCACTCCATTCTATTCTATGTACTCTACTACTACTACTCCACTCCATTCGATTCCACTCTATGTACACTCTACTCTATTCCTACTATTCCACTCCATTCTATTCTACGTACACTCTACTACTACTACTCCACTCCATTCTATTCTACATACACTCTACTACTACTCCACTCCACTCCATGTACACTCTACTACTACTACTCCACTCCATTCTATTCTACGTACACTCTACTCTACTACTACTACTCCATTCCATTCGATTCCACTCGACGTACACTCTACTCCTCCTCCTCCTCCTCCTCCACTCCACTCCATGCTATCCTATCCCATCCTATCCTAAGGCGGGGATTCCGCCCAACCCAGCTTGCCGTGTGAACGCGCCCCCTTTCGGAACTCTCCTTCCACCCGAGTCGTCTGAACGGAGCCGGCGGGGTCTCCAGCACCGCCCACCGGGCAGCCGGGAGAAGTCAAACCGAGCCGGGGCTCCTGGCTTCCTCCAGGCGGGCCGGGCGCTCGGGGTTGAGCCGGGACAGGAGGCGGGGACCGGGGCCGGCCGAGGGCGGCGCGTCCGGGCGGGGAGGCTGGGCAGGCGGAGGCCGCTTCGCCATCGCCCCGTCCGGAGCGGCGCGGCAGCAGCAGCAGCAGCGGGGATCATGTCCGGCCGCGGGAGCGGCGCCCTGTCGGAGCGGAGCCCGTTGCTGGCTTACCGGCTGTGCAGCAGCTCCTCGCTGGAGCCGGACGAGGCGTCCCCGGCGTCCCGCAAGCTCTCCACCTTCCTGGGCGTCGTGGTGCCCACTTTGCTCTCCATGTTCAGCGTGGTGCTTTTCCTCCGCCTGGGTGAGCCGGCCGGGGAGGGAGGGAGCCCAGCCAGATGCCGCGGGGGGGACTTTTGGCCTCGCTTCCTTGTTTTTTAGGCGAGGCTTGGGCTGGGGGCTTCGGGGCTCCGAGGCAGGACGGGGTTGAGTGGGTCGTGGGAATGCATATTGGTTAAAATGGGGGGGGGGAGACATTCAGCGTGTCTTGTGATACAGCCTAGAAATAATAGTTCCGTGTGTCTTGTGAATTCAGCTTGGAAGGAAAGTTCAGCGTGTCTTGTGAATGCAGCCTGGTTATACTGGAAGGAAAGTTTTGGTGTGGCCTGGTTATGGGGGGGGGGGGGGGGGTTAAGTGTACTGTGGGGATGCGCCCTGATTATCTTGGAAGGAAAGTTCAGTGTATCATGTGAATTCAGCCTGGAAATAAAGTTAGGCGTGTCTTCTGAATGCAGCCTGGTTATCCTGGAAGGAAAGTTAAGCTTTGGTGTGGCCTGGGTATCCGGGGTGGGTGGGGACTTAAGTTTGCTGTGGGGATGCCCTCTGGTTATCTTGGAAGGTAAGTTGAGCGTGTCATGTGAATGCAGCCTAGAAATAAAGTTAACTGTGTCTTCTGAATGCAGCCTGGTTCTCCTGGAAGGAAAGGTCAGCGTTTCATGTGAATACAGCTTGGTTATGATGAAAAAAACAATAATTCAGAGTGTCATGTGAATGGCAGGAAAGTTTACGTTTTGGTGTGGCCTGGTGGGGCGGGGGCGGAGGGGGGTTAAGTGTGCTGTGGGGATGTTCCCCGGTTATCCTGGAACCAAAATCGAGTGTTTCGTGTGAATGCTGTCGGGTTATCTTGGAAGGAAAATTAAACATGTTGTGTGAATGCGGCCTGGTTATCCTGGAAGAAAAGTTAAGCTGTCATGTGAATTCAGCTTGGTTAGCCTGGAAAAAAAGTTAAGCCCTTTTTGTGTGTGGGTGAGGCCTGGTTTTCCTGGAAGGATAGTTCAGCTGCTGTGTGAATACAACTTGGTTACCCTGAAAGGAAAGTTCGGTGGATTGTGTGAATGCAGCCTGGCTGTCCTCAGCAAAAAAGTTAAGCGTGTTGTGGGAATTCAGCCCAGTTGGCAAAGAAAGAGGAAGTTGTGGGATGTGATCGGAGTTGCTGATTCAGATATCGACGCTTTGGCCTTTGCTGGAGAGGTTTTTAGATAAACCAAGAATGGACTTTCTGAATTGGCCAATCAGGGAGCCATATCCTCCTGGTCTGTTGTACAAATGCTGGCTGGGGAATTCTGGGAATTGAAGTTCACAGGTCTTCCAGCTGCCAGGGTTGGAAAAAAAAACACATTATCCTAAAGGCCTGCATGGCTTTTAGACGTGGCTAAGAGGCTGAGCTTGTCGATCAGAAAAGGTCGTCCATTCCGCGGTTCGAATCCCTAGCGCTACTTAACGGAGTGAGCTCCCGTGACTTGTCCCAGCTTCTGCCAACCTAGCAGTTCGAAAGCAGGTACAAAATGCAAGTAGGAAAATAGGGACCACCTTTGGTGGGAAGGGAACAGCGTTCCGTGCGCCTTTGGCGTTGAGTCATGCCAGCCACGCGACCATGGAGACGTCTTCGGACAGCGCTGGCTCCTTGGCTTTGAAACGGAGATGAGTAGCACCCTCTAGAGTCGGGAACGACTAGCACATATGTGCGAGGGGAACCTTTACCTTTACCTTAAAGGCCAGAGTCTAGAATGAAGACAACACCCAAATCCTGGCTAATCAATACAAATGCCAGGCCTTTGGAAAAGTGGCTAACCTTGCCAAGATTGTCAGCCAATCCTCCGATTTCAGCTAAGAAGAGTTAAGGGAATTATTAATAATAAATTGGTTATTTATTAAATTTATATCTCAACCGCCTTCTCCTCTAGGCAGCTTACAGAATAAAACTTTATTTTCTAAGCATTTTCCCTGCCTCTGGCAAACAGACCAGCGAGGGAGAAAGTTAAAGGAAAACCCCGATCCCCAAGAAGCTGGATTTCTGAAGGAAGTTTGTTTGGGAAGGCAGTGGATATTACTGCTCTTAGGTACAATTTTCCCATTTCCAGGATATAAGTCAGACAGTGGCATATGGAGTATTGAGTCACCTTTTACCTTCAGGGTGCTGTGTCTCACACTGACTTATAATTAACTGGGGTTATTAACGTAATCACTTCATTCTTGAAATGGCCTGATTGAATAGCTACATAATTTTAAGCCAGCCAGAGGTTGGACTAAATGATCTCCCAAGATCCCTTCTGATCTATACCTTCTGTGAATATTGGTGTTAGTCGCGAAGTAGTGTCCGACCCATCGCGACCCCACGGACAACGTTCCTCCAGGCCTTCCTGTCCTCTGCCATCCTCTGGAGTCCATTGAAGCTCATGCCGATTGCTTCGGTGACTCCATCCAGCCACCTCCTTCTATACCGCCCCCTTCTTCTTCTTTTGCCCTCCATCGTTCCCAGCATGAGGCTCTTCTCCAGTGAGTCCTTCTTCCTTCTCATTAGGTGACCAAAGTCTTTGAGTTTCCTCTTCAGGATCTGGCCTTCGAAAGAGCAGTCAGGGTTGATCTCCTCCAGGACTGACCAGTTGGATGGCCTTGCAGTCCAAGGGACTCGCAGTCTTCTCCAGCACCAGAGTTCAAAGGCCTCCATTCTTTGGCACTCAGCCTTCCTTATGGTCCAACCTTCACAGCCATCCATTGCAAGTGGGAAAACCGTAGTCTTGACTTTGCGCACTTTTGTTGGCAGGGTGATATCTCTGCTTTTTAGTCTGCTGCCTAGATTTGCCATGGCTTTCCTCCCCAGGAGCAAGCGTCTCTTAATTTCTTGGCTGCATGTCTCCATCTGTGGTGATCTTGGAGACTCAGGGAAATAAAATTGGTCACTCCCTCCATTTCTCCCCCATCTATTTGCCAGGAATTGAGAGGGCTGGATGCCATGATCTTAGTTTTCTTTTTTCTTTTTCGGTTTTTTTTAAAATTTAAAATAAACAAAAACACACAAAAAAGAATCCTCCTTCATTACATCTTGTAGAAAGCATGTCGATTGGTTACAGATAACTTTCGTGAATTTCTTCCACAGTCACTACTTGTAGTTCATACTACTAGATTATATACTTTAAATCAAAAATCTTTGTATATCTTACTGTCAATGTACCGCAATTCTCATTTGACTACAATTATTTGAACGTGCTTTTGCCTCAAATTATTCATGCTTAAAAACACAACCACATAATGGCATTTGTTAGCTATTTCAAAAATCCTCCAATAACATTATACTTTTATGACATATTCTGAGTAATTAATTAATTAATAAAGTTTCTAAGCCTTTTCCCCCCTTTACCCCCCCCCACTCGCTGTTTAGAGTTTATATCCAAGTTGCTTTTACCAATACCAGAGCATGTATATATTATTAAACAATACCCATTGACATTTCCTTGTTGTTGTTATAATTGTTATTATAATCTTAGTTTTCTTAATGTTGAGTTTCAAGCCAGCTTTTGCACTCTCCTCCTTCGCCCGCATCCAGAGGCTCTTTAGTTCGTCTGCGAATATTAGAGAGCCTTTAAATAAGCCTACTCTTACCCCAAATGCAAATACTCTTATTCTTTCAACTGGCCTGTGGTTTCATTCACACAATGTGTTTAACCTGGCTCCTGAATTAGCCCATATCAAACAATGCCTCAATGCTTTACGAAATAATTGAGGGAGAGTCATTAACGCACCATATCTCAAAACAACAACAACTCAAAAACCCACCCGTAACTCAGATCAGCCAAAATTGGCATGTTATGTGAACGCAAGCCTTTAAGTCTTCCTGGCCTAATCTAGGATATTGTACAGGTAGTCCTCGATTTACAACAGTTCATTGAGTGACCGAAGTTACAACAGCATCGGAAAGAAATGACCGGTGATCTTTTTTCACACTTAATGACCGTCGCAGCATCTCCATGGTCACACGATGAAAATTTGGACATTTGGCAACTGGCAAGTATTTAAGACGGTTGCACTCTCCCAAGATCCCCTTTTGCGACCTTCCGATAAGCAAAGTCAATTGGGGAAGCGAGATTCACTGAACAACCGTGTTGCTCAATTAACAGTGGCCGTGATTCACTCAACAACTGTGGTGAGAAAGTTCGTAAAACGAGGCCAAGCTCACTGAACAGCTGCCTGGCTGAGCAACTGGAATTTTGGACTGAATTGTGGCCGTGAATTGTGAGCTGCCTGTAGTCTGTCACACAACAACAACCCTGTGAGGTGGGCTGGAGAGAGAGAGGGAGGGAGGGAGGAAGGAAGGAAGGGGGGAGAGAGAGAGAGAGAGAGAGAATGAGAGGGAGATAAACAAAGAAAGAGAAAGAAGGAAAGAGAAAGAAAGAAAGAGGGAGAGAGGAAAGGAAGAAAGAAAGAAAGTGAGAGAGAGAGAGAGAATTTATGACCACAATTGAGCCCAAAATTTTGGTTGCTAAGCAAGTGTTATTAAGTGTGTTTCACCATATTTTACAAGTTGGCCATGCCCATCCGGTCACATGATCGATAAGCCACACCTACAAAAATAGGCCATACCCACAAAATAAGCCATGCCCATAGAACCAATAGTAATCTGTCACACAACAACCCTGTGAGGTGGTCTGGAGAGAGGGAGGAGAGGGAAGGAGGAAGGAAGGAAGGAAGGAAGGGGGGGGGAGAGAGAGAGAGAATGAGAGGGAGATAAACAAAGAAAGAGAAAGAAGGAAAGAGAAAGAAAGAAAGAGGGAGAGAGGAAAGGAAGAAAGAGAGAGAGAGAGAGAGAGAGAGAGAACTTATGACCACAATTGAGCCCAAAATTTTGGTTGCTAAGCAAGAGTGTTATTAAGTGTGTTTCACCACATTTTACAAGTTGGCCATGCCCACCCGGTCACATGATCGACAAGCCACACCTACAAAAATAGGCCACACCCACAAAATAAGCCATGCCCATAGAACCAACAGTAAAATAAATTTGAAACCCACCCCTGGCATTCAGTACCTAAAGGAGGATGAACTCAGATACTTGACTTGCAATGATTTGAAGTTGCAAGAGCGCTGAAAAAAGTGATTCACTTAACAACCTAACTCTTGCTTAGCAACAGAAATTCTGGTCCCAAATGTGGTCGTACATCGAGGACTACCTATACATCCTAAGTCTTAGAGATCCAGTTTGGTCTAATGGTTAAGACACGAGGCTAGAAAGCAAGAGATCCTGAGTTCAAGATCCACCTTAGGCACAAAACCCAACTATAGGTGATTTTTGGCCAATCACCAGGAGGCGCTGAGTTCTAGTTCTACCTTAGGCATGAAGGCTGGCTGGGTGACTTTGGGTCAGTCCCTTTCTCTCAGAGCTGGGCCCACCTCACAGGGCTGCTGTTATGGGGAAAATAGAAGGAAGGTATGTTGGATAGGTTCCCCACTTTGACTTATTTGTAAAAATAATGAAGGCGGGATATAAGTAGATAAAATAAGTAAAATGGAAAATAAAATCACCCGATAGAACAAAAATTATTTCATGGTAACAATAAGCAAATAAATGAAATAAAAAAATAAAATTGCCCCATGGAACAAAATTGTTTACTAGAAAATGAATGAATGGATTGATGGATCGATGGATAGATACAATTAGGTAGATAGATAGATAGATAGATAGATAGATAGATAGATAGATAGATAGATAGATAGATGATAGATAGATAGATGATAGATAGATAGATAGATGATAGATAGATAGATGATAGATAGATAGATAGATAGATAGATAGATGATAGATAGATAGATAGATAGATAGATAGATAGATAGATAGATAGATAGATAGATAGATAGATAGAAGTAGGAGTGTGGGAAGTGATAGAAGGAAGCTCCAGACTCCAATCCTTCGTTGATTAGAAGGACAGCTTATGGCTTGGCTCACTCGCTTGAGCTCTCTGATGTAATTTGCTCAGCCAAAAATTATCATTTTTTCTTCTTCTTCTTTTCAGTCTTTGCTGATTGATGGACGTTGTTTGCACAGGGTATGACATGATAGGATAAGGATTTAGGGAATTTCGGCTTTCTCTCTGTCGAATTCTCTGCGTTCTTTCCCTTTTTGTCAAACGTTTGGGAGGGTTTTCTTGGCTCTATCTGGTTTGGCCGTGCTCTGGGGTTGCTTTTGGTTCCTCCTTTTCACATTGCTTTCAGTTCTCCTTTTCTGAATGCAGCGTCAGCCTCACACGGCCCCTTCAAAGGATTTGCTGGAAGTTAGTTCAACTTGAGGCGAACTTCAGAATTTTGCATTCTTAGCTATTCGGTTTTCGCTGGAAAAAAAAGCAACTTTCTCTAACGTTTATACAATACAATAATGCAATAATACAATAGTAGAGTTGGAAGGGACCTTGGAGGTCTTCTAGTCCAACCCCCTGCCTAGGCAGGAAACCCTATGCCGTTTCAGACAAATGGCTATCCAACATCTTCTTAAAGACTTCCAGTGTTGGGGCATTCACAACTTCTGGAGGCAACTTCTGTTCCACTGATTAATTGTTCTCACTGTCAGGAAGTTTCTCCTCAGTTCTAAGTTGCTTTTCTCCTTGATTAGTTTCCACCCATTGCTTCTTCTTCTACCCTCAGGTGCCTTGGAGAATAGTTTGACTCCCTCTTCTTTGTGGCAACCCCTGAGATATTGGAAGACTGCTATCATGTCTCCCCTGGTCCTTCTTTCTCCAAGAGAGTTAGGGGTGCACAAAACAGCTAGGGAAATAAAATGTATTATTGAAATAAATGCAGGCAGTTCTTGACTTACGACACTTCATTTAGTCACCGTTCGAAGTTACAACGGCACGGGGGAAAAATGTGTGTTTCAGACTTATGACAGCTGCAAGCATCCTCACGATCAAAACTCAAGACATTTGACAACAAGGTTCATATTTATGACGGTCGCATTTGATCACGTGATCAACTCTGGCACCATCTGGCAAGAAAAGTCAATGGGGAAGCCAGATTTACTTAACAACCGTGTTACTAGCGTATCAACTGCAGTGGTTCACTTAATGACCATGGCAAGAAAGGTCCTAAATGGGGCAAAATTCACTGAACAAACAGCAACAATCTTATTTTCGGGGTGTGTGTGGTTATTTTAGGGCATGCGCTCAAAAGCCAGATTGGGCTTATTATCCGGAGAGGTATTATTTTCGGGGAAACCGGGTCCCTGTAATAGAGGCCGGCTGTAACACATACAAATTAGAGAATTTCAGGTTTCTTTATTTCAAAGATGATTTATAGAATCTAAGTGCTTTTTCCTTCCTCTAAAGTCTCATTCAAGTCACTTGATTCTTTAATTCATATATTTTACAGGGTTTTCTCCAAAATTGGATTTGCTTGCAATTTCTTCTGAACGTTCTTTTGTGGTTCCAGGTTAATGCATAACTCCTATAATTGCTTAGTTGTTGTTTCTCCTCCCCCCAAGATTGGCAAGGTATTTCTGCCGGCGGTGATTTCCAGCCAACGAAAAAAAAACCTAAATTAGGAACAAAGTTGATGTTAATGTTTCAGTCATGTTGTTCATTGCATAACTAGTTTTTATTTTCCGTTGCATTTTCAGTTTCGTTTTGTAAGGTTCCAGCAGTTTTCCCTCTAACCACTGAGGTGCCAAAGAGAGAGACTCCAGACGAGGCTTGCAAAAAATATCAGATTTTATTTATGACCACAGCAAAAACTGGGTGACAAAACTATATCCAAGGCATGTAAGGAATAGCCACCCCCTGCAAGAGGGGCTCAGAGTATTATATACATTTTAGGCAGATAGAAACAAAGTTTATCCAATCAGAGACAAAGATTCGTTACCAGCGTGATCTTTAAAGCATTCTTTTGTTCAAGCTCCTGCCTCTGTCTACCTTATCTGTGGAGTATCCCAATAGCCTTATGTAGGGGGTGGCAGCCCCTCTTTGCCAAGTTGTTTTTCTGCAGGATGCTTTAAGGATTTATGAGTCAGAAAAACTCCCTAGTTTGGTTCCTTTATCCATGGGGCCTGATATTCCCGTGTAACAATTTCTTCTATGTTTTCAAGAATGTGCCTAGCTTTGAAGCCAAGAATGGAAGCGAGACGCAGCAGTGAGATAACATCTGCAGTCCAGTATTAAGGTTACAATTTGCTAGTCTGGAAAACAACTAATTTCTGACAGTATACAATGATATAAGCAGAAGCAAATATTGATTCATATACTCCTTCAATTTGAAACGCAATTCTGAGCACCTTTGATAAGAAGAAACTGAATTCAACAAGGTTGTACCTCGACAACTGAGCCTTGTGTACAGGTAGTCCTCGACGTACAACCTTGTTCATTTAGTGACCGTTCCAAGTTACAAGAATCTTGCCACTGCATTCACATGACACCTTAAGTTACCCTGATCGGGGTTCAGCATAGCTTGTGATCTGGTGACGTAGCATTTTGCAAGAAGCCAAATTTGTTTAATTTGTGGTTTAATGTGGACTGTAAACTTAGGAAAGGGATTAATTCAGTGCCCGGGTTCAATGTGTTATGTGAACTCTTACTGTGTGAATCCATAGAACAGGGGTGTCCAAACTTGAGAACTTTAAGACTTGTGGACTTCAACTCCCAGAATTCCCCAGCCAGCTATGCTGGCTGGGGAATTCTGGGATTTGAAGTCCACAAGTCTTAAAGTTCTCAAGTTTGGACACCCCTGCCATAGAAGAAGCAGAGAGAGTGACAGCTGCCAGTCCATTCGTTTTGACTTCCTGGAGAAAGAGATGACATTGGCAAATTTCTCTCCTCGGTTCAACTCTAGATTCGTCCAAGATTCTCATTAACACTCAAGTTTGCTTGAAAAATGCAGATCAGGGCAGGGCTGTTGAGAAATTTCATTTTAAACTGATGAAATCATCTCGTTGTGAGGAGGATTTGAAGCTTCTGGGGCAGGGCAGATTGGGGTGCCATGGATGAGGGATTATGGAGTCGGCCACCTCTGTCAGTGAGCAAAAAGTATACATGGTGAAGGGAGCCATTTCGCCCCTAATATTGACAGCTGTTAATTAGAAAGGGGAGAGAAAACTGGCTGTGTTCACACCAGTGCAGTTTGTTTGTCTGTATGCTGGGCTAAGAGAGTCATATCCACTTGGCCATAGACTTGGAGGACATCCTCAAGATCATCTAGATTAGGTTTTTTTCCAAACCTGGCCCCTTTAAGGTGTGTGGACTTCAACTCCCAGAATCCCTCAACCAACATGGCTGGGGAATTCTGGGAGTTGAAGTCCACACACTTAAAGGGGCCAGATTTGGCTGGGGAATTCTGGGAGTGGAAGTCCATACACCTTAAATGGGCCAGATTTGGCTGGGGAATTCTGGGAGTGGAAGTCCATACACCTTAAAGGGGACAGGTTTGACTGGAGAATTCTGGGAGTGGAAGTCCATACACCTTAAAGGGGACAGGTTTGGCTGGGGAATTGGGTGTGTTCACACCAGTGCAGTCTGTTTGTCTGTATGTCGGGCTAAGAAAGTCATACTAACCTGGCCATAGACTTGGAGGGCACCCCCAAGATCATCTAGATCAGTTTTTTTCCCAAACCTGGTCCTTTTAAGGTGTGTGGACTTCAACTCCCAGAATCCCTCAGCTAACCTAGCTAGCTGGGGAATTCTGGGAGTTGAAGTCCATAGACCTTAAAAGGGGCCAGCTTTGAAATACGCCGATCTATAGCAACCCCTGAACAGATCAAGTAAGTTCCTTCTATGGCACCCTCAGATGACCCATGATTGTTTGAATCATTAAAATCAGAGGTCCCCAACCTGTGGGTTACGGCCCAAAACCAGTCTGAGGCCTATTCGCAACTGGTGGGCCACTTTACACACACTTGCACACACAGGCAGCCCGACTCATGCAAGTGGAGGGCGCATGCGCCCACTGCTCACACAAATGAATCTGTGCATGTGTGTGCACGCATGCGTGCCTGCCCCCTCCCCCAAAACCACTCCCCCACCCCCGCCGCATCCTGCCGCCATCCCGGAAAAGTTGGGGAATGCTGGTTTAAATGTCAAATTATTTTTCAAGGCACCCGAGGGTAGAACAAGAAGCAATGGGTGGAAACTAATCAAGGAGAGAAGCAACTTAGAACTGAGGAGAAACTTCCTGACAGTGAGAATAATTAATCAGTGGAACAGAAGTTGCCTCCAGAAGTTGTGAATGCCCCAACACTGGAAGTCTTTAAGAAGATTTTGGAGAGCCATTTGTCTGGAACGGTATAGGGCAGGGGTGCCACAAGTCTTAAAGTTGCCAAGTTTGGACACCCCTGGTATAGGGTTTCCTGCCTAGGCAGGGGGTTGGACTAGAAGACCTCCGAGGTCCCTTCCAACTCTGTTATGGTATTGTATTGTTTTTCAAACCATAAATGTCCCATGTTTCATATCACTAGGAAGCGATTCTCAGAACATCTCATTAGGAATCTTCCAAGATGATTTTAGCCGAAATCTGTGCTGCTTCTGCTATTTTTTTTTTCCATTTCACTTTCTTACTTCACACTTCCTGACATCCAACCCAAAGGCGGAAGTGAAAAGTGATTCAGCTTTTTAAACTTCAAATAGAGCAGCCGTTGGGTGGGCTTCCTATCCTTGCCCCTTTTTACAAAAAAAATGGGGTGGGAGTCTCGCGACTTGCCCACCGACATCCTCTTAGAGGTAGTCCTCGATTTACGACCACAATGGAGTCTAGCATTTGTGTTGCTAAGTGGATCATTTGTTAAGTGAGTTTTGCCCCCCCCCCCCTTACGACTTTTCTTGCCACATTTCTTAAGGGAATCACCGCTTTTGTTAAATTAGTCACACGGTCGTTAAGTGAAACGGGCTTCCCCGTGGATTTTGCTTGTCAGAAGGTCGCAAAGGGGATCACGTGACCCCCCCCCTCCCGGACTCTGCAACCGTCATCAATAGGAACCAGTTGTCAAGCATCCGAATGTAAATTGGGAGGTGATTGCATCGGTCGTAAGTGTGAAAAATGGTCACTTTTGTGGGCTAAACTTTTGGTGTCCAATTTCTCGCTTCCTCACCCTGTACTCCTTTAGCTACACTTCTGAAAAGCTTGGAAACCTTTTGTGTACGGGTAGTCCTCGACTTACAAGAGTTCACTTAGTGACCATTCAAAGTTACAACAGCATGAAAAAAGTGACTTTTTTCCCACAGTTATGACCTTTGCAGCATCCCCTAAATTACATGACCAAAATTCAGATGCTTTGGCACCTGGTTCATATTTATGACCGTTACACTTTTGCCACCTTTTGCTATGGGTAAGTCAGATTCACTTAACAACCAGATTACTAATTTATCAACTACAGTGGTCCACTTAGCAACCCAAGCAAGGAAGGTTAGGCTGCATCAACAGAGGGATAGAATCAAGATCAGGTGAAGGGTTAATACCACTTTATAAAGCCTTGGTAAGGCCACACTTGGAATCCTGCATTCAGTTCTGGTCGCCACGGTGTAAAAAAGATGTGGAGACTCTAGAAAGAGTGCAGAGAAGAGCAACAAAGATGATTAGGGGACTGGAGACTAAAACATAGGAAGAACGGTTGCAGGAACTGGGGATGTTTAGCTTAAGAGAAAGAAGGACCAGGGGAGACATGATAGCATTGTTCCAATATCTCAGCGGTTGCCACAAAGAAGAGGGAGTCAAGCTATTCTCCAAAGCACCTGAGGGTAGAACAAGAAGCAATGGGTGGAAACTAATGAAGGAGAGAAGCAACTGAGAACTGAGCCGAAATGTCCTGAAAGAACAATTAATCAGAGACAACAACTTGCCTCCAGAAGTTGTAAATACTCCAATACCGGAAGTCTTTAAGAAGAGTTTGGAGAACCATTTGTCTGAAGTAGTGTACGGTCTCCTGCTTGGGCAGGGGATTGGACTAGAAGACCTCCAAGGTCCCTTCCAACTCTTGTTATTCTATTCCAGGGGTGTCCAAACTTGGCAACTTTAAGACTTGTGGACTTCAACTCCCAGAATTCCCCAGCCAGGGAATTCTGGGAGTTGAAGTCCACAAGTCTTAAAGTTGCCAAGTTTGGACACCCCTGTTCTATTCTATCTTAGGTCATAAAACGGGGCAAAACTCACGTAACCAATGTCTCACTTAGCAACATAAATTATGGGCTCAGTTGTGGCCTTAAGTTGAGGACTACCTCTGTGTGTGTGTGTGTGTGTGTGTGTGTGTGTGTGTGTCTTGCAAAAAGGAAACCATGCAGCTAGCAAAAAGAAATCACAGTGAGTCATTTTGGATTTCCCATTCGCTTTCTGGGAATCGCCATTGTTTTTCTTTGCCGTGAAACCAACCCAAGGTTTTCTTGTTTGTCTGCTGCCCCAACCTCAGGGCTCATGATTAGCCCCGCGGTTGGGGCCTGCCCCGTCTCCTGATCCAGACTCCCTCTGGTAGTGTGGATGGAAGCAAGCAGTGGGTGGATGAGTCATGATCAGCAGCTGGCTGAAACTATATGTAGCCTTGCAAATTAGGAATTAGGCCTGGTTAATTAGTGGATGGGAGACCACCGAGTGATCCCTGACCTACATAGGGAAGTCAAAACACGTCCCCATATCAATTTCAGCTGCATCCAGAGAACCAGCTTGGGTGACTTTTGGTAAAACGTCTATCTATCACCCTGGCCTAACCTCACAGGGTGTTGTCGTCGTGAAGCTAAATAAGATGTGAGTGACCCCCTGACCTTGTCCGTGTCCCTAGAGATAGGTGAAACAGAAAAGAGAAAAAAATTGTGACTCATAAACAATTGGGCTTGCACAGCTGAGCTGCCAAAAGATTAAACTGAAACAGGATGTGCCCAATTCGAATTTTTCCTTGAGCTTGGAACAAAAAGAACTTTATGTAATTATGCAATTTGATCGGTTAAAGCTTGCAACAGCTTGAAAAGCAACAAAGTTAAGAAGTTGACAGCCCTAAAACCAATTTGACCGATCAGATTATCTTCCTTTCCTGCCCAATGTAAATCTTTAATTTAAAATTCAATTGATTGGTTTCAGATCAGTAGTCTCTGTCCACTCGGCTCTGGATCTTTAAAGCATTAGGTTCTCAATCTTGGCAACTTTTAAGAGGTGTGGACTTCGATTTCCAAAATTCCCCAAGCCTGCCACCTGGGGAATTCTGGAAATTGAAGTCCACAGCTCTTAAAATTGCCAAGATTGAGAAACACTGGATTAAAGAAATTTGGGCAATTTATAATCTATTCATAAATCAGTAATTTATTTTACTAATTCATAATAAGTAATTTATTTTACTTATTTATTTATTTTATTAACTCATTATATTTATGTGCCATCCATGAGAATATACACTATATTGCCAAAAGTATTCGCTCGCCCATCCACATAATCAGACTCAGATGTGAGCGAGTATATCTCCTCAACAAAACTCCGCACTGGGGATAGGAAGGGCGTCTGGCCAGTAAACACTAAGCTAGCTCCATTCAGTGGCCAGGATCTACCCCGCAAAGGATTATGGGGTCGTTAAAAGAGGATGATGATTATATTTATGTGCCATCCATCTGGTCTAGATAATACTTTATACAAGTAGTCCTCGGCTTACGATGCACAATTGAGTTCAAAATCTCTGTTGCTAAGTGAGATGTTTGCTAGGTGAGTTTTGCTCCGTTTTACGATCTTTCTTGCCCCCGTCGGGAAGCGAATCCTGGCAGTTGTTAAGTTGGCAACACGGTTGTTAAAGTGAATCCAGCCTCCCTGTCGACTTTGCTTGTCATAAAGTGGATCACAGGACCCACACCCATCGTAAATAGGAGTTAGTTGCCAGGGGGGGGGGTCTGAATTTTGATGACGTGACTGTAGGGAAGGCCGCAGCTTTGAAACACGGTCCTAAGTCACTTCCCCCCCAAAGCGGTGTTGCAACGTCGAACGGTCACTAAAGGGACCATTGTAAGTTGCAACGCTAAATGAGGCGGCACTTCAAGCCAGGATGAAATGTTGAAGAAATGGTTGAGAAAGGAAATTTTTTTTCAAGAGGCAATTTTTGTTTTGTTTTTCTTTTGATGTCGTTTCGCTTCTCCTCCCCAAGAAGCTTCTTCAGCTCTGACAGGATGATGGGGAATGGAAGGATTATCCCGCTCGAGCTGAAGAAGCTTCTTGGAGGAGAAGCAAAACGTCTTCAAAAGAAAAAAAATCAAGAAAGGTCCAGTTGCCTCCTGAAAAAAAAGCACCTTTGGGACTGAGAATGTCTACAGAAATGGTTGAGAATTTGGAGGCAGGAGATTCCCCCAGTGACAGGGATACACCTGAGTGGGTGAAGGGATCCTGAAACATCTTCACAGCAGAGGTGAGTTTTGCATCAATACAATATAATAGCAGAGTTGGAAGGGACCTTGGAGGTCTTCTAGTCCAACCCCCTGCCTAGGCAGGAAACCCTATACCGTTTCAGACAAATGGCTATCCAACATCTTCTTAAAGACTTCCAGTGTTGGGGTATTCACAACTTCTGGAGGCAACTTCTGTTCCACTGATTAATTGTTCAAACTGTCAGGAAATGTCCCCTTACTACAGCAAAAATCCTACAGCATTTTTGGCCTCCCGAAACCACGCCTCCTTTGCAAAAATGGCCATGCATAGCCTTTAGGAGGCTTCCAGAGTGCTCCTGGGGGTTGGGGAGGGTAGAAATGAGTGAAAAACAGGCCATTGTTTGCTCATTTTTGCCAGCCCCCAGGAGCACTCTACAAATCTCCTAAAGGCTATGCATGCTCTTTTTTTGATTAAAAACAGGCCCTTTTGGGGAGGTCTGCAGAGGGCAAAAACTTTTTTTTAATTTGCCTCTTCAAAATCTTGGTGCGTCTTATACTCTGAAAAATACGGTAACTCATCCCATTGGCTGTATTCACACATTACGTTGACCCAGGTCAGGTACCAAGGGCATTCTGCCTTTGGCTACAAAGATTGATGCCCTGCTGGCACTCTTGGTGTTGTGTTTTTTAAGAACAACTAATCCCGGCAGGAGTAATTTGGGAAACTCTGAAATTCTGTTCACACAATATACTTAATTGGACCAAGACTTGTGAATACAGAGGCTTTGCTGGAAATAATGGTGTCATTCTTGTGAAGCCTTGTAGGAGGAAAACTAGACTAGTCTATTTTAGTTTAAAACAAAAAACAAAAACCAGGAGTCTGGTAGCACCTTTTCCAATTAACACATTTTATTCAAAGACAGAAACTTTCAGTACGCTTGTAGAATCGTAGTATCGTATTTTTTGGGTGGCGTGTAAGTGTCAACTTGGCTTCTAATGTGCGGTGAAAACTGTTCCTCTTTGGTTAATTTATAGTTCCTAGCATTGGAGAAAGCCGGAAAAACACATGAATTCAGTAAAACAGGTTCAGAATATGTGATCGGAAGGCAAGTAGGACTTACTGAGGCTGAATGGAATGGCCTAATGACATGTTATTAATTTATTTACAGCATATATATATATATATACGCCATAAAGGCTGCCGATCGATTTAGATTCAGAGAAGGTTCAACAGAAGAGGAAAAAACATACTTTTACTTTTCTGATGCCAGTCCAATTCTACAACTTGTGGACTTCAATTCCCAGAATTCCTTGGCCAGCACATGCATGAGGAATTCTGGGAGTTGAAGTCCACAAGTTGTAAAGTTGCCAAGACCCCTGCCCTAGGTAAGGCTAAACACATATGTGCTAGTCGTGCCCGACTCTAGGGGGCATCTCCGTTTCAAAGCCAAAGAGCCAGCGCTGTCCGAAGACGTCTCCGTGGTCATGTGGCTGGCATGTCTAAATGCTGAAGTCGCACGGAACGCTGTTCCCTCCCACCAAAGGTGGTCCCTATTTTTCTACTTGCATGCTTTACATGCTTTCGAACTGCTAGGTTGGCAGAAGCTGGGACAAGTCACGGGAGCTCACTCAGTTATGCGGCGCTAGGGATTTGAACCGCCGAACTGCCTTCCTTTCTGATCGACAAGCTCAGCGTCCTAGCCACTGAGCCCCCACTAACCCCTGCTCTAGAAGGTGATAAATTAAGAGCAGGCTTCTTTGAATGCTCAAAAACATACCATCTTGTGCATTTTGGGGGAGTGTGACAAAGTGTGACCAAGAAACAAGTGTGATTTCTACAGAAGGCCAATTCCAGCTTAGGAGCCTTTTGCACAGCTGGGTAGCTCAGGTGAGCAAGGGAGGCTCCCCATTACTCCCAAGCGATTGGGGTGGAGTATCCATGGAGTAAAGTTCACGCACGGGTGAGCTCTGTTTTGGGTGTGCCTTCCTCCTCTTAATCACATCCTGGTAGGCAGAAGCCGGTACAGGTAGTCCTCGACTTACAACCGCAATTGAGCCCAGAATTTCCGTTCCTCAACAAGAGACGGTTGTTAAGCGAGTTTTGCCCCATTTTCCAACCTTTTTTGCCTCAGCTGTTAAGTGAATCACAGTTAGCAGCACGGCAGTTAAGAAGGATCTGGCTTCCCTATTGAGAAAGACATCGGAAACATGGAGGCTGATTGGAAAGAGGGTTTAATGGTGAATGGTTTAGTACTAACTGTGAGAGGGATCTTGGAGTCCTAGTAGACAACCATTTAAATAGGAGCCAGCCGTGGGCAGCAGCTGCCAAAAAAGCCAACACAGTTCAAGGCTGCATCAACAGAGGGATAGAATCAAGAAACTTCCTGACAGTTAGAACAATTAATCAGTGGAACTACTTGCCTCCAGAAGTTGTGAATGCCCCAACACTGGAAGTCTTTAAGAAGATGTTGGATAGCCATTTGTCTGAAACGATATAGGGTTTCCTGCCTAAGCAGGGGGTTGGACTAGAAGACCTCCAAGGTCCCTTCAAACCCTGCTATTCTATTCTAAAGTTTCCATCTCACAAGCTATTGTATTGTATTGTATTGTAAGATCACGTGGAGTGTTAATACCACTTTGTAAGGCTTTGGAAAGACCACACTTGGAGTCCTGCATCCAGTTTTGGTCACCACGATGTAGAAAAGATGTGGAGACTCTAGAAAGAGTGCAGAGAAGAGCAACAAAGATGATTAGGGGATGGGAGACTAAAGCATATGAAGAACGGTTGCAGGAACTGGGTATGTCTAGTTGAATGAAAAGAAGGACTAGGGGAGACATGATAGCATTGTTCCTATTTCTCAGGGGCTTCCCCAAAGAAGAGGGAGTCAAGCTATTGTCCAAAGCACCTGAGGGCAGGACAAGAAGCAAAGGATGGAAACTAATCAAGGAGAGAAGCAACCTAGAAAGAAGGAGAAATTTCCTGACAGAACAATTAATCAGTGGAACTACTTGCCTCCAGAAGTTGTGAATGCTCCAACACTGGACGTTTTTAAGAAGATGTTGGATAGCCATTTGTCTGAAGTGGTGTAGGGTTTCCTGCCTAAGCAGGGGGTTGGACTAGAAGACCTCAAAGGTCCCTTCCAACTTTGTTATTTTATCCTATTCCTATTCCTATTCCTATTCTATTCTATTCTCTAATATCTATTCTATTCTCCAATATCTATTCCATTCCATTCCATTCTATTCTATTCTATTCTATTCTATTCTATTCTATTCTATGGGTTTGAGATTCTGCTGCAGCTGACCACATGGAGTTGAGAGTGAGGGGTTTTTATACCTTCTCTTGGGCTTTGCACTTGAGCTTCCTGTTCCTGTGCAAGAACAAGTATTCTATTGGCTGTTGTCAGACCCCCATGGTGCCATGAGGGGTCAATTTTGTCTGATTCAAGTTTGTTTGGAGGTTAATGCAATGAAGGGGCTTGTTGGGCAATTCCTATTGTGGCTGAAGGTTAACCTTACCTTTGCTCAGGGGGAATTTGCTTATGAATAGAGCTATCTATCTCTTTATCTCTTAAGTGCTGACATCTGCTGAGGGCTAGTAAGGAAGGTGGGGGCTATTAAGAATGAGTCTGCGTCCTGCAGTGGTGGGTTCCGGATCCCGTTGCAACCAATACGGTTGCAACGGGGCCCGGCATCCTCCACATGAACGCATGCAGTGCACGCATGCCTCTTACCATCCAGCGGTGCCTCCGTGAGCCTCCGCAACGATCCAGCTGCTCGGCGGAGCATCGCGCAGGGACTGTATGAGCTATGCGTGTGCGCGGAAGAACCTAAGGCTTTAAAGGACAGGTAAGGAGGGCGGGCGGGAGGGCCCTCCGGAGCACTGGAACGGAACGGTACCCGATGCTCTGGGCAGGCTCCGGTACGCCCCTACCGGTGTGTACCGCCTGCAGCCCACCACTGCTCCAGAAGTTATAAATGCTCCAAAACTGGAAGTTTTTAAGGAGAGGTTGGACAATGATTTGTCTGAAATAGTATCTTGTTTCCTGTTTGAGCAGGGGTTGGACTAGAAGACCTCCCAAACCCCCTTCCAACACTGTTATTCCTCTCTTCTAAACTGTCTCTCTGTTTACAGTGTGATTATTATTGTTTTTGCAACCAAAGCTGCTGTTTGCAAGCAAACCAGATAGCTTTTACCCCCTCCGGTTTTTTCTTTCAGCAAACCACAGCTGATTGTGCTGTTGGGGAAGCTGTGGGGGGAGCAGTTGTGAAATTTTAGGCAGGCTGCAGGCACAATCCGCGGATTTTGCTGGGGGGGCAGGGGGGAGGATGTGAGGTGAAGCAGCAGAAACCTCCTGCTTATCTAAAGCCCACCCCCCCCCCCCAAAAAAAAATCCTGGCCTTGTTTAGAATCAGAGCCTGCAACAAACAAAGGTTCTCCTTTGTCTGCTTTCCTTAACTTTTGTTAAAGCTAATCTCCTTAACAGCAAGGGGGATCCTTCACAATTTTCTGGGTAGTTATTTAACAACAGAGTGTAAAGAGAGAGAGGGGTGTGTGTGAAAGAGCGGGGGCAGGGGGCGGGGGGGGGACAATTGATACAGAGAGACACACACACACAGAGGCAGAGAGATAGAGAGACAGAGACACACAGAGAGAGAGAGAGACATTGACAGAGACAGAGAGAGACAGAGAGAGATTGACAGAGTCAGAGAGAGAGAACAGAGACACACAGAGAGACAGAGACAGAGAGAGAGACAGAGACAGAGAGACAGACATACAGAGAGAGACAGACAGATACAGAGAGAGACACACACAGACACACAGAGATAGAGACAGAGAGAGACACAGACACAGAGAAACAGAGACAGAGACAGACAGACAGAGACAGAGAGACAGAGAGAGACAGAGAGACAGACATACAGAGAGAGACAGACAGATACAGAGAGAGACACACACAGACACACAGAGATAGAGACAGAGAGAGACACAGACACAGAGAAACAGAGACAGAGACAGACAGACAGAGAGAGACAGAGAGAGACAGAGAGACAGACATACAGAGAGAGACAGACAGATACAGAGAGAGACACACACACACACAGAGATAGAGACAGAGAGAGACACAGACACAGAGAAACAGAGACAGAGACAGACATACAGAGAGAGATAGAGACATACAGACATACAGAGAGAGACAGAGACAGAGAGAGACAGACAAATAGAGAGACAAAGAGACAGACACAGAGAGACAGAGATAGATAGAGACATAGACACAGACACACACACAGAGAGCAATAGAGAGAGATAGGCAGAGAGATAGACATTGACAGAGAGAGATAGAGAGAGAGAGACAGAGACACACAGAGAGACAGATGGACAGAGAGAGAGACAGATGGACAGAGAGAGATTCAGAGTGAGAGAGAGACAAAGAGAGAGAGACATTGACATAGAAACAGAGAGAGAGACAGAGAATTACAGATAGAGAGGTATAGAGGCAGAGAGAGAGAGACAGAGAGACAAAGAGACAGAGAGAGAGAGAGAGAGACAGACAGACAGACTTTCTTGTGGAGCCCAGTTCTGTTAACTCCGGAGAGAACACCTCCTCCCTTCAACAATAACAACTCTGGGGGTTTCCCCCCTAGCTGTGTAAATGTTTAGAGTCTTTAGCATAGATTGAGGGCGATTTGTAGATCCCCCCGTTTGAACTGGACAGTTATTACATAATCATGCCATTTAATTGCAGCCCTGCTGCAGACGGAGGAGATTTATGGATTTGAGTCTTTTATTGGGTGTGAAGATTAAGGGATTCTAAAGCCTGTAATGTAATGTTTTCTTCTAACACCTCCCCCCCCCCTTCTCTTCATCCATTTTTCCAGTTTATTCTTTCTCCGGTTTCTCGTCCTCTGAGCACTTTGTCTAGTCGTTCTTCGTCTTCTTCTGCTACAGCACACGTAGTCCTCGCTTAATGTCTGTCGATTAGCGGCTGTTTGAAGTAATTGTAGGAAGAAAAATCCAGGTCCAATTCGAAGACGGGAATAAAATGGAGGCTGCTTCAGAAAGGAAGTTTGTTGGTGAGCAGAACCACCGACAGCAAGTGGTTCTGGGACAGCTGACCAAGTGATTGAATGAGTGGATGGAGCTTTAAAAGTTTCTGAAATGCTGCAGGCGATTGTGCAATGTTGTGAGCTCTGTGTCTTTTGCTATTTTCATGGTGGCGGGTTAATCCTATTGTGTCTTTAAAGGCCACAAATTCTTAGAATTTGGGTGGGAGGGCAGAGGTGGGTTCTTGCCAGCATTACTACTGGTTTGGCGCCCGAAAAATCTTGCAACCTATTCGGCCGAATCGGTAGGAACCCACCTCTGATGGGGGCAGTGGTGGGATCTGGCAGTATGACCTGGTACAGGTGTACCGGTGGCAGCTGGGAGCAGCGGCCAAATACCAGAATGGTATTTCGGTGGGCCCACACGCACGCCCGCATTCCTTAACCTCTTTTTGATCCGGAACCCACCAGTGGGTGGGTGGGGGGGATATAAATTTTAATCCCATCACTGGAGGTGAAGGTGTTTTGTTTGTGTATAGGCTGGCCCAGTCTACCTTATTGGGCACAAAATGTCCGTCTCTAAAGACTTCGGGCATCTGCTGGAGACTATTAAGAAACGGGGGCTGCTTTCTGCCTCTAAGAACATGTTTCTCTGTTTCTCCTTTGGGGAAATATAATATTCTTTTAATATTCCCCCAAATATTTCATTCTCTAGAAGGGGGGAGGGGCTTCCCACATTATGATAGACCCTCCCTCAAAGGGGATTTACAATGGTCCATTTAGTACCTTTTGGAGTTACAACTGGATAAAAGGACTTATGATTGTTTTTCCCACAACCGTTGCACCATCCCAGTGGTTGCTTGATCAAACTACGGGTGTGTGACAACTGACGCATAGTTATGACGGTTGCACTGTCCCCGGTGTGTGTGTGTGTGTGTGTGACATGATCTCCTTTTGCAACCCTCTGGCAAGCAAAGTCAATGGGGAAGTCAGATCCACTTTACAACCTTGTTACTAACTTACCAACTGCAGTGATTCACTTAACTTTATTACTTTTACTTTATTTCGTATTTCTAGACCGCCCCCTCTCCCAAAAGGGACTCGGGGCAGTGTACAGTCAGGCTAAAACACAAATAGGATGCATATAAATAAATACATAAATACATAAATGGAGGAGGCTATATAAAACTGTACCTTCAAGTAAAGCATTAAAAGCAGTATTTAAAAACAACCCCTAAAAATACCCCAAAAAATTGAATTTAAAATAATTACCCATGAAATTCCCCAATTAAAATATCTGCCAGGAGGTAAGATAAAACTATGAGTGGGCCAGGCCGGCTAATCGAAATAGGTGAGTCTTTAGTTTTTGTCGGAAGGAGCGGAAGTCGGTGGTGGTTCTGATGTCGGGGGGGAGGTCATTCCAGAGGGTTGGGCCCATCACAGAGAAGGCTCTACTCCTAGGCGCCGCCCGTTGGCATTGCTTGGTGGACGGCACCCGGAGGAGTCCCTCCCTGTGAGAGCGAATTGGTCGCAGGGATGTATGGGGTAGGATGCGATCCCGCAGGTAGCTAGGTCCTTAACGGGGCCAAGAAAGGTAGTAAAATGGAGCAAAATTCACTTCACAGCTGTTTTGCTTAGCAGTGGAAAGGCTGAGAACCATTGTAGTCATAAGTCAAGGACTACCTATATTGTAGGAGAAAAGCAGACTAGAGATAGATAGATAGATAGATAGATAGATAGATAGATAGATAGATAGATAGATAGATAGATAGATGATAGATAGATAGATAGATAGATAGATAGATAGATACCGTAGATAGATACTGTAGATAGATAGATTAATAGATAGATGGATGGATGGATGGATGGATAGATACAATAATAATACAATACAATAGCAGAGTTGGAAGGGACCTTGGAGGTCTTCTAGTCCAACCCCCTGCCAAGGCAGGAAACCCTATACCGTTTCAGACAAATAGCTATCCAACATCTTCTTAAAGACTTCCAGTGTTGGGGCATTCACAACTTCTGGAGGCAACTTCGGTTCCACTGATTAATTGTTCTCACTGTCAGGAAATTTCTCCTCAGTTCTAAGTTGCTTCTCTCCTTGATTAGTTTCCACCCATTGCTTCTTGTTCTACCCTCAGGTGCCTTGGAGAATAATTTGACTCCCTCTTCTTTGTGGCAACCCCTGAGATATTGGAAGACTGCTATCATGTCTCCCCTAGTCCTTTTTGTTAAACTAGACATACCCAATTCCTGCAATAGTTCTTTCTATGTTTGAGCCTCCAGTCCCCTAATCCTCTTGGTTGCTCTTCTCTGCACTCTTTCTAGAGTCTCCACATCTTTTTTACATCGTGGTGACCAGAACTGAATGCCGTATTCCAAGTGTGGCCTTAACAAGGCCTTATAACACTTCACATGATCTTTATTCTGTTCCTCTGTTGATGCAGCCTAGAACTGTGTTGGCTTTTTTGGCAGCTGCTGCACACGGCTGGCTCCTATTTAAATGGTTGTCCATTAGGACTCCAAGATCCCTTTCACAGTTACTACTGTTGAGCACGGTACCACCTATACTGTACCTGTGCATTCCGTTTTTGTTGCCTAAATGTAGAACCTTACTCTTTTCACCATTGAATTTCATTTTATTAGATAGTGCCCAATGTTCAAGTTTGTCAAGAGCCTTCTGTATCTTTAGCCTATATTCTGGAGTGTTGGCTATTCCTGCCAGCTTGGTGTCATCTGCAAATTTGATGAGTTCCCCATTTATCATTGATGAAGATGTTGAAGAGTACTGGGCCTAAAACAGAGCCTTGGGGTCCCCCACTGCATACTTCCCTACATGTAGATGCAGTTCCATTGAGGACTACACATTGAGTGCGGTTGGTCAGCCAGTTACGAATCCATCTGGTGGTGATGCTGTCCAACCCACATTCTTCTACTTTATCTAGAAGACAGATGCAAAACATGAGTTAAATAGTTCTGCTTTCTCCCTGTTGCTTGTCACCTTCTTGCCACTTTCTCCCAGCAATGGACCAATTGTTTCCTTAACCTTTTTCTTGTTTTTAACATGTTGGAAGAAGCTTTTTTTGTTAATTTTTACTTTTGTGGCAAGCCTTTCTTCATTGTGAGCCTTAGCTTTCCTTACTTCATCTTTACAGGCTCGGGCTATTTGCTGATATTCTGTCTTAGTTACGTCCCCCTCTTTCCACTTTTTATACTTAACTTTTTTTTGTCTTTCAATTTGTCAGAGAGTTCTTTATGCAGCCATGCTGGTTTCTTTTGGGAGCTGTTATTTTTCTTCTTCATTGGTATTGTGCTAGACTGAGCCCAAAATATTAGTAATATAAACAATTCGAAACCCCTCCAATTGTCAGCAACGCAACTTGACTTGACCTTCTCTACCGTCTCTAGCTTAGCTGGTCTCCAAAGTCGAATTCCCCCCATAAATTATCTCCCAGCCATTCTGTCTCTTTTTCACTTCTTGGTAATTTATAATTAAAAATCCCTGCTCCTCAGTCATTGCCCGCTTTGGAGGGCCCTGGAAATCAGGCTACAAAAGTCCAATAAACAGCCCGCCTGAAGCTGTAAAACCCATCACAGGAAGTTAAACTTTTATCATAGGAATAAAAAATAGATAACGAAAGATCAGGGGAAATTTAGAAAGGATCTCACTTCTTTCAAAAAAAGGAGAAGATGAATTCTAAAAGAGGCTTTCCAGACAGAAAATAATCATACATGAATAACCATTCGTGATTAAAAACCCACTTCTTTCTACCTGCCTGATTTGGAAGGTGGGGTGACGACAGTGTTACCCTACAGGTAATCCTTGATCTCCAGGGATGTGGTGGCTCAGTGGCTAAGATGCTGAGCTTGTCGATCAGAAAGGTCAGCAGTTCGGTGGTTCGAATCCCTAGCGCCGCGTAAGGGAGTGAGCTCCCGTAACTTGTCCCAGCTTCTGCCAACCTAGCAGTTCGAAAGGATGTAAAAAATGCAAGTAGAAAAACAGGGACCACCTTTGGTGGGAAGGGAACAGCGTTCAATGCGCCTTCGGTGTTGAGTCATGCCGGCCACATGACCACAGAGACATCTTCAGACAGCGCTGGCTCTTCGGCTTTGAAACGGAGATGAGCACCGCCCCCTAGAGTCGGGAACGACTAGCACATATGTGCGAGGGGAACCTTTACCTTTAATCTTTGATTTACAACAGTTTGTTTAGTGATTCTTCAAAGTTACAACGGTACGGAAAAAAGTTAAGTTTTTACCTTACTGATTTTCACACTTACGACCGTTGCAGCATTCCTAAGGTCACGTGACCAAAATTCAAATGCTTGCCAACTGACTCATATTTATAACGGTTGCAGCGTCCCTTTTGCGACCTTCTGGCAAGCAAAGTCACCGGGGGAGCCAGATTTACGTCGCAACCGTGTTCCTCATGTAACGGCTGCAGGGATTCACTTAACAACCCGGGGGGGCAAGAAAGATGGTCAAATGGGGAAAAACTCACTTAACAACCGTTTTACTTAGCAACAGAAATCTGGGGCTCCATTGCGGTTGTACGACGAGAAGGACCGCTAGGAGAAATTAGGGAAACTCGGAGAAAGGGGAGGTAAAGTTGAGATTAAAAACGACGTGCTATTTTTTAAATCTTATTGTTTTCTTCTCCCCTCGCAGGTTTCGTGGTGGGTCAGGCGGGATTGTACCAGTCGCTGGTGATGTTTCTGGTGGCCTATTTCATCATCGGAATGACGGTCTTGTCGGTGTGCGCCATCTCTACCAACGGGGCTCTGGATGCCGGAGGTGCCTACTGTATCCTTTCCGTGCAAAGCCCCAAACGGTTCTAGCCACTCATTCCTTGAGATCAACTCCTCCCAAGCTGAGCACCTCCACACAGGGGCTGCCAGATCCCGAAATGGAGGAAAATGGATTTAGAGGTGTCGAACTCAAGGCCCGCAGGCTGAAGGGGGTTGGACCAGTGGTGGGTTTTTATTTATTTTACTACCGGTTCGCTTGTACGCGCATTTGAAATGCTTCCGGGCCTGCTCAGAAGTGTCCGGGTAGGTGAGCGGATCCTCCTGCCAACGCCATTACTGGTTCGCCCAATCTGGGGCCACCTCTGGGTTGGACTAGAAGACCTCCAAGGTCCCTTCCAACTCTCTTACTCTATAATCTATTCTACATTCTATTCATCTGTCCCGCAGGATGCTTAGATCTGGGCCGCAAAGACTGGCTCCCGTAGTGCCTCTTGCCAGTGAAAACGGAGCTCAGGAGGGCTGTGCCTGGCTGGAAACAGGGCCGGGTGGTTGGGTGTCGCACATGCCTTCCCTCTCCCCCCCCCCCCCCCCCAGCTCCATTTTTGCTGGCGGAACAAACTAAAAACAAAAGGAGAACTGTTTCCCCTTTTTGCATTTGAGCATGCAAGAAGGGACAAGAAAGGAAAGAGTTAAGACAAAGAAAAGAAGGGAAGAGAGCAAGGAAGGAAAAAGAAGGGAAGAGGGGAAGGAAGGGGAAAGGAGAATGAAGAGGGAAGGGAAAAGGAAGGAAGGAAGGAAGGAAGGAAGGAAGGAAGGAAGGAAGATGAAGAGGGAAGGGGAAAAAAAGGAAGGAAGGAGAAAGAATGAAGAGGGAAGGGAAAAGAAAAGGAAGGAAGGAGAAGGAAGGAAGTAAAGGGAAAGAGGAAAGACATAAGAAAAAGATGGGAAGATGGGAAGAGCAAGGAAGGAAAAAGAAGGAAAGAGGAAGGAGAAAGAATGAAGAGGGAAGGGAAAAGGAAGGAAGGAAGGAGAATGAAGAGGGAAGAAAGGAAGGAAGTAAAGAGAAAGAGGAAAGACATAAGAAAAAGATGGGAAGAGAGCAAGGAAGGAAAAAGAAGGAAAGAGGGGAAGGAAGGAGAATGAAGAGGGAAGGAATTGAAGGAAGGAAGGAAGGAAGGAAGGAAGGAAGGAAGGGGAAAAACTAACGAACATCTCACTTAGCAACAAAATTTTGGAGCTCAATTGTGGCCGTAAGTTGAGGACTGTCTGTAATCTCTTCTTAAAGTCCCATTTAGCACTTCGCTCCTTATGGCAATGTCATGTTTTTCCGAAAGCCAGTTCTCAATTGTTTCCCCTAAAAAGGTTGGAACTCTGATCTGGTGGGGATGGGGGACCCCAATTCTCCCCTTCCTGGTCTCCCCAAGGTAGCAACGTTCTTTGGTCCTTCACCTGCTTGGCACAGACATGATCAGCCGGGCGTTGGGCCCCGAATTCGGCGGAAGCATTGGCCTCATGTTCTTCTTTGCCAATGTCTGTGGCAGTGCCCTCTACATCTTGGGCCTGGTGGAGGCTGTGGTGGATGACTTTGGCAGTCCGGCAGGTGAGAAAGACTCAGCTAAGGCAGCCCTTTACCTGTTTCCTGATGGATACATTGGATGGAAAGGTCCAGGTTTTCAGTGGCGCCCACCGTTTTCATCAGACACGTTTAAAAAAAAAACCTGTGAAACTTATGAGAACTTCTGCCTTTTCATTGAATTTGTTCCTTGAAAAGGTGCCACCAGAATTCCTCAAACTGTTGGCCACCACAAATGAACATGGCTATCTTCCAAATTCCCAAAATTGAGAGATTTGTTAGAACATTAAGAGAAAGAGGCAGGACTAGTGGGTATGTCTAGATCAGGGGTCTCCAAAGGTCTCAACTTTAAGATGGGTGGACTTCAACTCTGAGAATTAAAGGTTGACTGAGGAATTCTGGAAGTTGAAGTCCACAAGTCTTAAAGGTTGAGGAATTCTGGGAGTTGAAGTCCACAAGTCTTAAAGGTTGAGGAATTCTGGCAGTTGAAGTCCACAAGTCTTAAAGGTTGAGGAATTCTGGCAGTTGAAGTCCACAAGTCTTAAAGGTTGAGGAATTCTGGGAGTTGAAGTCCACAAGTCTTAAAGGTTGAGGAATTCTGGGAGTTGAAGTCCACAAGTCTTAAAGGTTAAGGAATTCTGGGAGTTGAAGTCCACAAGTCTTAAAGCTTGAGGAATTCTGGGAGTTGAAGTCCACAAGTCTTAAAGCTTGAGGAATTCTGGGAGTTGAAGTCCACAAGTCTTAAAGCTTGAGGAATTCTGGGAGTTGAAGTCCACAAGTCTTAAAGGTTGAGGAATTCTGGGAGTTGAAGTCCACAAGTCTTAAAGGTTGGCTGAGGAATTCTGGGAGTTGAAGTCCACAAGTCTTAAAGTTGACAAGTTTGGAGAACTTGTCTAGTCTAATGGAGAGAAGGACTAAATCGCAGTCTTCCAATATTTGATGGGCTGCCACCAAGAAGAGGATAGGTCAGCCCATTGTCCAAAGCAATGGCTGGAAACTAATTAAGGAGAGAAGCAACTTAGAACTAAAGAAAAATCTCCTGACAGAACAATTTATCAGTGGAACAACTTGCCTCCAGAAATTGTGGGTGTTCTAACACTGGAGGTTTTTAAGAAATTACACAGCTATTTGTCTAAAATAGTGTAGGGTCTCCTCTCTTTTTGGGGACATTCTGGTGGCTCACTGGTTAAGACACTGGGCTTGTCGACTGGAAAGCCATCAGCCCAGGCTCGAGACCTGTGTGCCAAGCGATGGGGTGAGTTCCCGTCCTCGCCCCAGCTCCTGCCAGCCTAGCAGTTCAGAAGCATGCAAATGCGAGAAGATAAATAGGTACCACTTTGGTGGAAATGTAACAGAGCTCTGCGACATCATGCCGGTCACCTGATCTTGGAAATGTCTTTGGACAGCCTGGCTCAATGGCCTTCAAACAGATGTGAACCCCACTCCCTAAAATTGACTAAGGCTAATGGAGTAAAATCTAAAGAGTCTCCTTTTTACCTTCTCCTGGAGCAGGTGTTGGACTAATAGACCTCCAAGTTCCCTTCAAACTGTGCTATTCTGACAGCCTACGACAGTGATGGCAAAACTTTTTGGCACCGAGTGCCCAAACTGGAACATGATTGCTCGCCGGAGTCCCAGAAACCCAAAGACCAGCTGGCTGGTGTGCGCATGCCTGTTTTTTGGGTGTTTGGGGGGCCGTTTTCAGGCTGTTTTTTGGGCTGTTTGTGGGCCATTTTTCAGGCAAAAAAACCACATTTTTCAGGCCAAAGAAAACATTCATAAATGTCTGAAAACCAGCCTGAAAATTACTCCAAAACCAGCCTGAAAATGGCCTGGGAAATGTCCTTTAAATGTCCATTTTTCCGGCCATTTCCAGGTCGTTTTCCAATGCTCCAGCGCCCACAAAGTCCAGCAGAAACCAGAAGAGCAGCTGGGGATGGTGCGTGTGCCCCCAGAGATGGCTTTGCGTGCCACCTCTGGCACGCGTGTCATGGGTTCGCCATCACAGGCCTAGGACATTAGGAATGTAGTGTCAAGTCGCGAAGCGTTCCTGGCCTGCTCTCGACTTGATTGGTGAGGGAGGGAAACAGGGTCATAATTGGGCCGTGAATTACATGGTGTCAGAGCTGGCTTCATTTGGGTGCGTGCTGTGTTGCTCCTAATAAATCACTGGACTTCTTTTGAAGCTTGGCTCGAGGCTCATGATTTAATTAGGACATCCTGGGACCCTTGACATGTAAAGTTTTCTTTACATGCACTGCGTTCATCGGAAAATATGTTTTATAATAATACAATACAATAGTAGAGTTGGAAGAGACCTTGGAGGTCTTCTAGTCCAACCCCCTGCCTAGGCAGGAAACCCTATCCCGTTTCAGACAAATGGCTATCCAACATCTTCTTAAAGACTTCCAGTGTTGGGGCATTCACAACTTCTGGAGGCAATTTCTGTTCCACTGATTTATTGTTCTAACTGTCAGGAAGTTTCTCCTCAGTTCTAAGTTGCTTCTCTCCTTGATTAGTTTCCACCCATTGCTTCTTGTTCTACCCTCAGGTGCCTTGGAGAATAGTTTGACTCCCTCTTCTTTGGGGCAACCCCTGAGATATTGGAAGGTTGCTATCATGTCTCCCCTGGTCCTTCTTTCTCTTAAGCGAAACATACCCAGTTCCTGCAACCGTTCTTCATATGTTTTAGTCTCCAGTCCCCTAATCAATACAATACAATACAATAGCAGAGTTGGAAGGGACCTTGGAGGTCTTCTAGTCCAACCCCCTGCCTAGGCAGGAAACCCTATCCCGTTTCAGACAAATGGCTATCCAACATCTTCTTAAAGACTTCCAGTGTTGGGGCAATCACAACTTCTGGAGGCAACTTCTGTTCCACTGATTCATTGTTCGAACTGTCAGGAAGTTTCTCCTCAGTTCTAAGTTGCTTCTCTCCTTGATTAGTTTCCACCCATTGCTTCTTGTTCTGCCCTCAGTTGCCTTGGAGAGGCAGCATTTTAACAGCATGTCCGTCTGTCCGCCCCCCCCCCCCAAAAAAAAAGGTATCTTTGAACAGAGACAAAAGCAAAATAAAGAAGTGGATAATGTTGCAGAATTGAGAATGCAAGGCTGCCTTTTCTCCTGGCAAGGCTGGCCTCCTTTTTCCTGTAAAAGATGGTCTGGGGAATTGCCAGCATATGGCGGGACTTCCATCCAGTGTGCAAAGCCAAGGAGCTGTTACTTACAAATGGATAATGGAAGGCAGACGCTCTCTAGGGTGAGGGTAGGGGAAGTCCCCTGCGCGGCCGTTTAATTTTTTTATTTTCCTTGGTAATTGACATGCAGCCTGCTGCCTGAGTGGCTCCAGGCTGCTTCCAAGAGAACAGTAGAGCCAGCGTGAAAAGCTATCAGATACAAGCAGGTTTTGTACTAAAGGAGGTTGAATAATATTCCAGGGTTTAGTGAAATAAATCTCTTTTGAGCCTCCTTGTAAGCTGTAATAGGGAACAGGTTCATTTAAACTGGCCAACATGCGCGGGGGGGGGGGGGGGGGGAGCAGACTTCAACATCAATAATCAGCTTTTCTTCCCAAGTTTCTGTGTCTGTACGTGTGTATGCGCGTGCGTGTGGGATAAGTGTAAGAGAATGCAGTGTAAGAGAATGCAGAAGGGTCAAAGATATGCAACTTCTCTTTTATTTTTCATCCGATGATCTGCCTCTGCCAATGGCTGGCCTCTTTTTTTAAACATCCAAGTATGTATTTAAAAACAAGAGTGGATAATCTCTTCCCCCCACCCCCTCCTCACCAAATCTGTGTCTTTCAATCCACCCAAAGCATCCCCCCCCCCAAAGCAGGATGGTACACAGGGCATTAGAAGATGCTCCCTGTATTTCTATCCCGGTGCTTAAGGATCATATGTCTACGATGCTTAAGCCTTGATTTTAGTGTTTTTAAAATTGGCTAGGGACGCGGCGGCTCAGTGGCTAAGATGCTGAGTTTGTCGATCGAAAGGTTGGCAGTTCGACGGTTCGAATCCCTAGCGCCGCGTAACGGAGTGAGCTCCCGTAACTTGCCCCAGCTTCTGCCAACCTAACACTTCGAAAGCACGTAAAAAATGCAAGTAGAAAAATAGGAACCACTTTTGGCGGGAAGGGAACAGCATTTGACGTTGAGTCATACCGGCCACGCGACCACAGAGACGTCTTTGGACAGTGCTGGCTTTTTGGCTTTGAAACGGAGATGAGTAGCGCCCCCTAGAGTGTGTGTGTGTGTGTGTGTGTGTGTGTGTGTGTGTGTGTGTGTAGACTAAAACATATGAAGTATGGTTGCAGGAATTGGGCATGGCTAGTCTAGAGAAAAGAAGGACTAGGGCAGGGGTGTCCAAACTTGGGAACTTTAAGACTTGTGGACTTCAACTCCCAGAATTCTGGAAGTTGAAGTCCACAAGTCTTAAAGTTCCCAAGTTTGGACACCCCTGGACTAGGGGGAACATACAGCCTATTCCAGTATTTGAGGGGCTGCCACAAAGAAGAGGTGGGGGGGGGTCAACCTATTCTCCAAAGCACTAGAGGGCGGAACAAGAAACGATGGAAACTAAGCAAGGAAAGAAGCAACCTGGAATTAAGGAGAAGCTTCCTAACAGTGAGGACAATTAGGTAATCTGTGGAATAGCTTGCCTCCAGAAGCTGTGGGGGCTTCATCCCTGGAGGATTTTAAGAAGAGAGAGCCACTTATCTGAAATGGTCTAGGGGTCTCCTGATGGACAGGGATATTGTTATTGTTGTTGTTAGTTGCAAAGTCGTGTCCGAACCAGTGCGGCCCCATGGACAGTGTTCCTCCAGGCCTTCCTGTCCTCTACCATCCTCTGAAGTCCATTTAAACACACACCGACTGCTTCAGTGACTCCATCCAGCCACCTCCTTCTCTGCCGTCCCCTTCTTCTTCTTTTGCCCTCCATCGTTCCCAGCATGAGGCTCCTCTCCAGGAAGTCCTTCTTCCTTCTCATTAGGTGGCAAAGTATTTGGGTTTTAGAATATCATAGATAGATAGATAGATAGATAGATAGATAGATAGATAGATAGATAGATAGATAGATAGATAGATAGATAGATGATAGATAGATAGATAGATAGATGAGAGAGAGAGAGAGAGAGAGAGAGAGAGAGAGAGAGAGAGAGAGAGAGAGAGAGAGAGAGAGAGAGAGAGAGAGAGCTTTGGTAACTCCATCCAGCCGCCGCCTCCTCTGCCGTCCCCTTCTTCTTCTTTTGCCCTCCATCGTTCCCAGCATGAGGCTCTTCTCCAAGGAGTCCTTCTTCCTTCTCTTGAGGTGGCCAAAGCATTTGAGTTTCCTCTTCAGGACCTGGCCTTCTAAAGAGCAGTCAGGGTGGATCTCCTCCAGGACTGACCGGTTGGATGGCCTTGCAGTCCAAGGGACTCAATGCAGGAGTCTTCTCCAGCACCAGAGTTCATAGGCCTCCATTCTTTGGCGCTCAGCCTTCCCTATGGTCCAACCTTCACAGCCATCCATTGCAAGTGGGAAAACCAAAGCCTTGACTAGACGCACTTTTGTTGGCAGGGGTATACAAGAAGACTCCCAAGGTCCCTTCCTACCATGTGATTCTATGATTCTGAGACAGGTAAATAAGATACATGGCAGACAGAAGGATGGATGGATGGATGGATGGAAGGAAGGAAGGAAGGAAGGAAGGAAGGAAGGAAGGAAGGAAGGGCTTGTGTTGAGAAATTGTGGATGCTCCTTCACTGGAGGTTTTCAAGAAGAGACTGGACAGTCATTTGTCTGAAATTGCATAGGGTATCCTGCTTGAGCAGGGGGCTGGACTAGAAGACCTCCCAAGGTCCCTTCCAGTTCTATTCTATTCTCTTCTAACACCATTTTCACAATTTTTATGCAGAGGGGACTATTGGGACAGCCACACAGGTCCTGCCCCGCGGTTACTGGTTTGACCTCTTATACGCCACGGTTCTTCTGTTCCTGTGCCTCCTGGTCTGCCTTGTGGGTGCCGGCATCTACGCGAAGGCCACCTTCCTCATCTTCCTCATCGTCATGGTGGTGCTGGGCACCGTCTGCATCAGCTTCTTCATCGTGGGCGTCCGGGTTGTGGGGCTTCCCGCCATCAGGGACGGCAACCGCACCGAACTCTCCAATGCATCATTCACTGGATTCAAACTCAGCACCCTCCTGGATAATCTGCATGGTGGGTTGGGGGACTTTTCTGGATCCCTTGGCCTTGACTTGAATGCAACGGTTGAATGGTTGTAAGTTGAGGACTACCCGCACAGCCGTACAACCGTTCGTTTAGCGGCCTTTGAAAGTTACATCGGCAGCTTATGACCCTTTTCATACTTACGACCGTTGCATCATTCCCCACGGTCACGTGATCAAAATTCAGACCCTTGGCATCAGGTTCCTATTTATGACGGTTGCAGTCATGTGATTGCCTCTTGCGACCTCCTGACAAGCAAAATCACTTAACAACCACGTTACTAACTTAGCAACTGCAGCAATTCACTTCACAAGAAAGGTGGCCAAACTCACTTAAGCGACGTCTCGCTTAGCATGGGAAATGTTGGGCTCAGTTGTGGTCGTATAAGTCGAGGACTACCTCTATGTGTACAACCGACTGTGCAAAATTAAATTTGGGGTGACAATTATAGAGACAAGGGATCATCTTGCGGGGGTGGGGGGGGTGTCCTCTACATCTGACAGAACAGCTCCGCGGTCATTAAATGAGGAAGAATTGTTTTTTTAGGGAGGCCACCCTGTTTTTTTTTTTTTTCATCCTTGTTGTGCAAACCCAGCATGCTGACAATTGTGCTTTACACTGTCCTTTTGCAGCCGACTATAGTGTCGATTACACAACCGGCCGGCTGATGAGCTTCAGCACTGTCTTTGCCGTCATGTTCAACGGTTGCACGGGAATCATGGCGGGGTCAAACATGTCAGGTGCGTGGGAGTCCACCCGGGCTGGCAGGGAAGAAGGTCGAGGTCCCCTCCTGTTCGTTGGGATTTTTTCTTGACCAGCGTCTCTTCTCGCTGTTCCAGGCGACCTCAAGCGGCCCAGCTACTCCATTCCTCGGGGCACCATCATGGCTGTGATTTTCACCTACGTTGTCTACAATTTGTTGGCGGTTCTCCTGAGCTGCACCTGCGACAGGTAGGTGGTGGATCGCCCACCAGGGGGCGCACCTCTCCTACACACACACACACACACACACACACACACACACACACACACACACACAGAGCAATCCTGTGAGGAAGAAATCCTCTAATCAAGGTTTCTCAGGCTCAGCAATTCTTAAGTGTCGTGGACTTCAACTCCCAGAATTCCCCATCCAGCATGCGCTTCCACGTTTCTTAAAGTTGCTGAGGTTGAGAAAGCTTCCTTCCTTCCGTCCCTTTCTTTCTTTCTCTCCTTCCCTCCCTTCTTTCCTTCCTTCCTTCCCTTTCTTTCTTTCTTTCTTTCTTTCCTTCCCGCCCTTCTTTCCTTTTCTCTCACTTTCCCTCCCTTTCTTTCTCTCTTTCTTTTTCTCTCTTTCTCTCCCTCACCTCTTTCTTTCTTTCATCCCTCCCTCTTTTCTCTCTTTCTCTTTCCCTCCTTCCTTCTTCCTTCCCTCCGTCCCTCTTCTTTCTTTCTTTTTTTCTCTCCCTCCCTCCTTTCTTTCCTTTTTCTCTCACTTTCCCTCCCTCCCTCCTTTCTTTCTTTCTTTCTTTCTTTCTTTCTTTCTTTCTTTCTTTCTTTCTTTCTTTCTTTCTTTCATCCCCCTCCTTTTCTTTCTTTTTCTTTCTTTTTTCTCTCCCTCTTCCCTTTCTTTCATCCCTCCCTCCCTCTCTCTTTCTCTTTCCCTCCCTCCTTCTTCCTTCCCTCCGTCCCTCTTCTTTCTTTCTTTTTTTCTCTCCCTCCCCTCTTCTTTCCTTTTTCTCTCACTTTCCCTCCCTCCCTCCTTTCTTTCTTTCCTTCTTTCTTTCATCCCCCTCCTTTTCTTTCTTTTTCTTTCTTTTTTCTCTCTCTCTCCCCTTTCTTTCTTTCATCCCTCCCTCCCTCTCTCTCTCTTTCCCTCCCTCCCTCTTTTTTTCCTTCCTTGCCTCCCTCCCCCTTTCTTTCTTTCTCTCCCTCCCTCCCTTTTTTCCTCTTTTCTTTTTCTCTCTTTCCCTCCCTCCCTCCCTCCCTCCCTCCCTCCTTCCTTCCTTCCTTCCTTCCTTCCTTCCTTCCTTCCTTCCTTCCTTCCTTCTTTTCAGATCAAAAGATAGAATCGTCCATTCAGCTGCCTGAAATTGATCCTTGCGCCATGCTGCTCCTTTTTCTCTTATCCCCCTGTTGCCTCCCTTCCCTTTTGGCATGAAAACAGCCACTCTTGTTTCCTTTGGAAATCCAATTGCTTAGCCTGAGTCCCATCAAATCAGGTCTCTTGGTATAAAATGCCCCATGCTGCGTCCTTCAATTGGCTTGCGCAAATGAATAATCCAGTTCTAATCCGCCTGCCTTTTATCAGCCGAGTTCAGAGGTTTTCCAGTGTTGGAATCGACTCTGAAATTCAGAGGTTGGGTAAAGGAGTTTTCTGGTCTTAGATCCGCATTTTCCAAATGTACTCATTTTATGATATGTGGACTTCAACTCCCAGAATACCGCATGGTGGCTGGGGTATTCTGGGAGTCGAAATCTGTTAAAATATTTAAATTTAGTAGCTGGAATAGTGGAGGATTGTGCAAGTGAGCCAAGAACACAGTGGTGGTTGATTGGAGGCGGCTGGTTGCCGCATGAGGCAATCTGCGCTGTGATTGGTTGCTGTGGGTGCAGAGGGGGAGTTTCCCTTTTTTCCCGCCTTTTTTCTTCTGTGTGCTCTATTTGCGATTTACCTCATGATGCTCCTGTATGCCTGACTATCTTGTCTTGTAAATATAGATGTTAAATATATTTATTTACCAGTTCGTGTCAGCATCTCTGACTTCATTTGGACACCTGCTGTGCAATTTCCCTGACCATTAACCTTGACCAAGTCTAGTCAAGGACTACCCATATACGTCCACTGTTGTTCAAGAAACCCTTAAACAAATATCTTAACACAACCCAAACTGTTGGGTGATGATATTTAAATTTAGTAGCTGGAATTGTGAAGGAGTGTGCAAGTGAGCCAGAACACACAGTTGTGGTTGATTGATTGGAGGCGGCTGACTCCTGCTTGAGGCAATCTGCGCTGTGATTGGTTGCTGGGGGTGCGGAGTAGGAGTTTCCCTTTTTTCCTGCCTTTTTTCTTTTGTGCTCTGTGATTTACCTCATGGTGCTCCTGTTTGCCTCACCAACTAGTTCGCTGTATACATTGACATAAAATATATGTATTTATTTTAAAAAATAAGATTTTGTCAGCGTCTCTGACTGCTGCAATACCCTGACAAAATCCACACGTCTTAAAATGGTGACGGTTAGGAAACACTGAAGAGAAAGATTTAAGACAGAGGAAGCATGTGGAGAATTTGCAGACTTTTCCTGAAATGGACATTGTGGATGAGTTGGGAATTGGGGACAGACATTGCTTGCTTTAATCAGAGTGGTGTGTTGGCCTAGAGGTGGAGCTCTCACCTCACAATCAGGAGGCTGTGAGTTCGATCCTAGGTAGAGGCAGATATTTCTCTCTCTGGGCACATATCTGCTGAATAAAACTCCGCATTGGTGACAGGAAGGGCATCTGGCCAGGGAACACTCTGCTAGCTCCATTCAGTTGCCGAGACTCTACCTCACAAGGGATTATGGGGTCATTAAATGAGGATGATGATTGCTTGCTTTCATCACCAGTCAAACCTGGTTGTGTAGCTTTGCACTGTGATAGTCAGGTCAATTCAGTTGCATCCTTTTATTAGGCACCCAACCTAATACAAGTAGAGGTAGCCTTTAATTTAACGGCCACAATTGAACCCAAAATTCCTGGGGCTGGGTGAGCCATTTGTTAAATAGGTTTTGCCCTCGTTGTACGACGTGCCAGAGTGCCAGAACCTGGACGAGAGCAGCTGGCCAATGTGCATGTGCGCTGCTGCCATCGGCTCTTCCGGGTTCCGTCACGTGCATGCGCACCGAACAGCTGGTCCATCGCACATATGTACTGCCCAGCTGCTCTCTTCTGGGTTCCGGTGCATGCATGCACGCCACCCAGCTGGTCTTTGTGTAAAGACCAAGTGTCTGGCACAGTGGCTGATTTCAAATTTTTTTAGAACCTCTTCTGTAGGTGTGGCCTGCTTTGTGGGAGTGGCTTGCCAGCCATGTGACCGGGTGGGCATGGCCAACTTGTAAAATGTGGTGAAACTCACTTAACAACACTCTTGCTTAGGAACCAAAATGTTGGCTCAGAAACTGGCATTTGAAGCACGCAAGTCTTAAAGCTGTCAAGTTACAAGACCCTTGCACCCCTAACCCTTTAGAAACAAAACCCCAGGGGTGTTCAAACCTGACAGCTTTAAGACTTGTGGACTTCAACTCCCAGAATTCCTCCTCTCGCTCTTCATCTTGATGATGTGCGGACGGGCGGGGGGAGGGAGCTGGAACCGGTTCTAAACAGCACTGTAGATTTGTGGAACCTCTTCTATAGAAGAGCTTAGAACTGACAGGAACTCACCCCTGGTCTGGCACATGTGCACACTGGAACCCAGAAGAGCAGATGGCTGCCGCACACATGCACACCGGCACAGTTGTCCGGTGCACATGTGTGTGATAGAACCCGGAAGAGCAGATGGTGATGGTGCGCATGCCCCTAGAGAGGGCTCTGTGGGCCACCTCTGGCACACGTGCCATAGGTTCTCGACAGTGGTGGGTTACAACCGGTACATCCTGGTACGGGTGTACTGGTGCCTGCCAGAAGCACCAGGTACCGTTGTGGTACGGTGCTCTGGAGGGCCCACCCGTCTGCGCTCCTTACTGGTATTTGAGCTCTTCGGCATTTCCACGCATGCGCATGGAGCGTATGGCGCCAGCTGGAGTGTTGCGGAGGCGTCGCAGGAGGTAAGGATGCATGCGCATGTGTGCGCATGTGCTTTGCGCTTTCATGTGGTGGACACCGTGCCCCGTTGCACCGTATCGGTTCACCATCACCGGCATAGGGCCTCCTGCTTGAGCAGGGGGCTGGACTAGAAAACCTCCAAGGTCCCTCTCAGCTCTGTTCTATTTTCCTCCATATAGGAGTCAGTTGCCAAGCATCCCAATGTTAATCAATCATAAACAGTTTAGTCAATTGTAAAATAATACACAACTAAGTTGATTCAGGGCCTGGGGACAAAAGAATATGAAGATCGGTTGCAGGAGTTGGGTATGGCTAGTCTAGAGAAAAGAAGAACCAGGGGAGACATGATAGCAGTCTTCCAATATCTCAGGGGTTGCCATAAACAAGGGAGGCCAACCTATTCTCTGTAGTACCTGAAGGCAGGAGAAGAAGCAATGGGTGGAAACCAGTCAAGCGGAGAAGCAATGTGGAATTAAGGAGAAACTTCCTAAGTGTGAAGTTGTGGGTCCTCATCACTAGAGACTTTTAAGAAGAGACTGGCCAAAGGTCTAGAACGGTATAAGATCTCCTGCTTGAGCAAGGGGTTGGACTAGAAAATCTCCAAGGGCCCTCCTAGCTCTGTTCTGTTCTACACATGGACCCCCCCACACACACACATGTTCTAACACATTTGCACGTCCCAGACATCCAGAAAAATGCACCCCTGGCCTTTCCTTGGGGCAGAATCCCATGGGAGGGGTGCCTTAAGGAGAGAGGAGTGGGTTTCACATAATTGTACCACCGGTTTGCCGCAAACCGAAACATGTGAGCATGTACGCGTGCCTTCCACGCATACGCTTTGCTCACCCGCTTGGCTTGCGCGCCTACACGCGGCTTAGGAAACGTGGCTAAATAGGACGGCATAGCGATGGGGCGGGTGAGCGTCCCCACGCTACCTGCAGGTCGCCGCTACCGGTTCGCCTGAACTGGTCCAAACTGGGTTCCACATCTCCAATCCAGGGGAGTTTTGCAAAACAGGATTTGGATAAAAGATTATGGTTTTTGTTTTTTTTGCGCATGCCAATCTACAAATCAGACTTTGGATAAAATGTGCTTGCGTCTCTCTCTTTCTCTCTCCCTCCCTCTGTGTGTATGTGTGTGTGTATACATGCCTGGGTGGGGGTATGGGGGGGGAGAGCACGCCTGCCTGCCTTGTTCTCGGAGCGCATGGCTTGTTAATTTTCTGCTCTGCAAAGTGCTGCTATAAATCGTGCGAGGCTGGGCCAGCCAGCAGGAATTGGCTAGAATTATAGCTGTCATGTTCTAATACCTTAATGCATGGCCATTGCTCGTAATGACAGGGGACAGGACCGCTCACAAACGGGTGCCTGACATCTTGCGCAACCCACCTACCCACTCCCCCGACTTGGCCATTTCTCCCTCCCCCCACTCTGAAATGCTTAATAGGCCCCTTGGCTGCCCCTTTGTTCCTCTTTCAGCCTCACATCAGCAGGAGCTGATTTCAAAGATCAGGTGTGCTTCCAAGTTTCTCGCGGTATTTCTCAACCTTGGGAATTTATGAAGATTTGTGGACTTCAATTCGATTCAAAAGCACAAGGATCTCTACTCCTAAAATTCCCCAGCCAGCCATTACCCCCTTTTTGTCATGGTGGTTAAGCAAATCACTATAGTTGTTGTTAGAATATTCATAATTGGGAGAGACATGGGAACAAGGTCAGACAATGAATAGGCATAGCAACAACAAGGTCAGCCAATGGGAGCTTAAACAGATCTGAGTCTGTGCAGAGAATTGAAACAGAAACTTAAGAAAGTAGTCTGCTGCACTGAGAAGTAAACTGTCCAGTCTCTTCTTAAACACCTCCAGTGTTGGAGCATTTACAACTTCTGAAGGCAAGTTGTTCATTGATAAATTGTTCTCACTGTCAGGAATTCCTCCTTAGCTCTAGGTTGCGCCTCTCCTTGATTAGTTTCATTCCATTGCTTCTTGTCCTGTCCTCAGGTGCTTTGGAGAATAGTTTGACTCCCTCTTCTTTGGGGCAACCCCTGAGATATTGGAAGACTGCTATCATGTCACCCCTTGTTCTTCTTTTCATTAAACAAGACCTACCCAATTCCAGTAACTGCTCTTTATATTTTTCAGTTTCCAGCTCCTTAATCAGGGGTCGGACTCAGCTGGTTCGGATCAGTTTGAGTCCGGGTGCCCACCGCCATAATTTAATGCTCCCCACCCGCTGCCACACGCATGTGCGCAGGGCTTTTTAAGATCCCGGGGTGGGTGAAAATGGCTGCCCCCGCCTCTTCCCGGAGGCCCTCTGGGGACCAGAAACGGCCCGTTTTCTGACCTCCGGTGGGCCTCGTGGGTCCATTTTTCACCCTCTCCGGGCTCCAGAGGCTTCTAGGAGCCTGAGGAGGGCGAAAACAGCCCCTTTTTTCACCCTCCGGAGGCTTCGCTGAAGCTTCCGGAAAGAGAAAAACAGCCCAACACGCAAACCGGAAGCCCGTTCCCGAACTTCCGGTTTGCTCACTGGGCTGTTTTTCGCCCTCCGGAGGCTTCAGGGAAGCCTCCTGAAGCCTCTGGAGGGCAAAAAAAGGCCCAAAATCATGCACATGCTGGAACTGACAGGAAAGCTTGTGTGCCCTCAGAAATGGCTCTGCGTGGCGCACGTACCATAGGCTCGCCATCACGGTTCTAGAGTCTCGGCATCTTTTTTATATCATGGCCACCAAACCTGGATGCCATATTCCAAATGCGGCCTTACCACCCTGGGATTAAGCTGCTGAGGTTGAGAAACCGTGCTCTAGGCCCCACATTCAAATGGCAGGGCTGCGGCCCAAAGGCGATCTCCCAGCATGGACCATGAGTACTTAAAGGCTGCAGAACCTATCACAAATGTCCTCTGAGGCTCATGGTTTCCAGGCAGGAGTTCTGCAGCCTCTCCATCCACCTGTTCAGAGAAGACAGAAGGCCGCTGTCTGGTCCCCAAACGTCCAGAATGGTCCCTGAAGCCCCAAACTATCCAATCCCCTGCACTTCCCAGTGAGGTGATCAGTTTTAAGGCTAATTAGGTATTAATTGCCAAAAAGACAGCAGCTTTGATAGCCCGTGCAAATTTATCTCCCACCTGCTCACTGCCTCTTGTTAAAATCCAATTACATCCCAACCATTTGTATAGTTTGATGTGTTAGCAAAAGTTAGGTATCTTCTCTTTTTAGTTGCTTTATTGAATTTTGCCCGTCTGGCTTTTTTGACTCGCCGGCGTTTCCATCAGCTGCTGTCTCGTAAAATGAGGGAAGTGATTACAAAGTGATCCAGGATTGATTTGGCAGGCTTTTTCGACCACGGGGAAGGTGTAGAGACGGCTGCCGTTGTGGTGGTGGTGATACCTTCTTCTGCAGGTGTGACAATGTGACAAAGCCCGCAGGCCCTGGAAGAGGACAAGGCCAGAAAGCAAGATTTCAATACAGGCGGTTAGGGGTGGGATTTCACCCGATTCGGCCCGGTTCGGGTGAACCGGTAGCTCCGAGCGAACTGGTTCGCTCTGACCTTCAGGTGTGACCGGCTGCCCACCCCTGGATTATACTCACCTTTATTTCCTTGTTTTTCAGCCCAGCTGATCGACGCGGCAGAGTGGATTTGCCGCACCTCAGCTGTTTTCCTGTGAACTGCGCGCCCAGCGCGCGTCAGGCATGTCACAGCCGCGCGTGAGCAAAGCTCGCTCAAGTTTAAGCGTGCGCTCAGCGAACCGGTTGTTAAACCGATAGGATGCCACCCCTGCAGGCGGTTCTTGATTTACGACCTCAATTGAACCTCTAATTTCCGTTGCTGAGGATGACAGTTAAGCGAGTTTTGTTCCATTTTTACGACCTTTCTGGCCACAGTTGTTAAGTGAATCACCACAGTTGACAAGTTAGTGACAAAATGGTTAAAGGAATCAGGCTTCCCCATTGATTTTGCTTGTCAGACAGTCAGAAAAAGGGATCAAATGATCCCAGGACATTGCAACCGTCATAAATACGTCAGTTGCCAAGAGTCTGAATTTTGATCATGTGACCATGGGGACTCTGCAACAGTTGTAAGGGTGAAAAACAAGTCATAAGTCACTTTTTCAGTTCCATGATAGGTTTGATTGGCTACTAAACGAATGTTTGTAAGTCAAGGACTACCTATAAAGTCTCTTTAAGGCTGGAATTGGGAATAAATAGGGAATATTGGAAATTGCCAAAATAGCGACCCATTTTATAATGAGCGGAATTAAGGCGCTCTTTGAAGGATACAAAAAGTTTCTTCCCAGTTTTTTCACCAACTGGGTTGAGTTGCTGTTTATTTATTTATTAGATGTTTTATACCTCCTTTATTACTTTGTAATAAGTAATTTATTGAGGACATACCTAATACATATTTTCCCCACAACAACACTGACGGAAAGGGATCAGCCCAAAGTCACCCAGCCAACTTCGACACCTAAGGCAGAACTAGAACTCACAGTCTCCTGGTGATCAGCCCAAAGTCACCCAGCTGGCTTTCATGCCAAAAGTGGGATTAGAATTCACAATCACAATCTCGTGACGATTGGTCCAAGGAGCCTCGGAGAGTCACGAACCAATTAAGTGAACTAATTGTCTTCTACAAACTCCACTCCCCTTTTGCTCCTCTTTTATTTCCTCTGGGAGGGGCCATTCATCATCCACCTGTGGCCTTACTCCCAAGTCGTCCCTTGTTCCTTAGTTATTCCCTTCGTCTGGCAACTCTGCACATGCGCACACTGGGAACAGGCTCCAGCTGTTCTTCTGCCTCACTGATCTCTGACTCCGAAGGCAGCTGATAACTGTCAGACGGCCCTGGCCCCCTCTCTGCCTCCGACACAGAGCCCTCCTCCGAGCCTTCCCCAGACTCCAGGACTGGCCCATCTTCCTCCCCAACCTCCTCACTGTCCGAATCCATTGGCTGCTGGCGGGCCACAACAACTACCTGTAGTATCTTGGCAGAGATATTTTTTTTAAACTGATGGCCCTGGTTTTTGCAAACCCAGGGACTTATGCCTCAAATATACTGTAATCACTTCAAGATTATGGACATTATCATAATCAGGTGTTGCCTAGGTGATTTCATCACACAATGTTCTTCTACCTACCTTCTTCTTTCTCTAGGTTTCTTCTCCAGCGGGACTACAGCTTTTTGAAGGACATCAACGTCTGGCCCCCGTTTGTCATCATCGGGGTCTACTGTTCCACTCTCTCAGCCGCCATGAGCAACCTCATCGGGGCCTCACGGATCCTTTACGCTTTGGCCAAAGATGACCTCTTCGGTGAGTAACCAGAGAAGAACATAGCAAGGCAACTTGAAGACTTGCGGACTTCAACACCCAGAATTCCTCAGCCAGCCATGCTGGCTGAGGAATTCTGGGAGTTGAAGTCCGCAAGTCTTACAGTTTGTCAGGCTTGGAGGCCGGTTGAGGAATTCTGGGAGTTGAAGTCTGCAAGTCTTAAAGTTGCCAGGTTTGGAGTCTGGCTGAGGGATTCTGGGAGTTAAAGTCCTCAAGTCTTAAAATTGCCAGCCTTAGAGGCTGACTGGGGAATTCTGGGAGTTGAAGTCCGCAAGTCTTAAAGTTGACAGGTTTGGAGTCTGGCTGAGGGATTCTGGGAGTTAAAGTCCTCAAGTCTTAAAATTGCCAGCCTTGGAGGCTGACTAGGGAATTCTGGGAGTTGAAGTCCTCAAGTCTTAAAGTTGCCAGGTTTGGAGTCTGGCTGAGGGATTCTGGGAGTTAAAGTCCTCAAGTCTTAAAGTTGCCAGGTTTGGAGACCCCTGCTCTAGAAAAGCAGCCTTTTGTCACTCAAGAAAGCTTGGGACTCCATCACATCGTAAGTGTTGTGGAATCAGTAGGCCAAATTCCCAAAGGTGTTTTTTTTTCAAGAGGCAACAGAACTTTCTGGTTTTTCTTTGAAGAGGTTTCGCTTCTCATCCACGAAGCTTCTTCAGCTCTGAGTGGATGGTGGGGAATGGAAGGATTGATACTCCTTGCAGACAAAGTTAGTCATTTGCATCCTTTTTAGAGGGTCGTTGAGGCCACTTGGAGGTTTTTTCTGTGTCCTCAGAGTCCCCCGAGTGGTGCAAATGGGGGATGGAGCCTTCTTGGAACTGCTGTGCTACTTTTGCTTGTTAGAAGGTCACAAAAGGGGATCACATGACCCCCGGACACTGCAAACCGTCGTAAATATGAGTCGGTTGCCAAGCATCTGGATTTTGATCACATGACCATGGGATGCTGAAACCTTTGAAATATGAAAAATGGTCGTAATTCCCATTACTCAGTGCCTTCGTAACTTCAGATGGTCACTAAACGAATGGTTGTAAGTCGAGGACTACCTGTATTTACTTCTTGAATTTCTTGTACCGTACAAAATTGACCCCCTATCTCCAGCTTTTGTGTATTATTCTATTATGTTCTTTCTCTACATTTTTACTTTCTATAAGTCTTTACTGCTTCTGTCCATGTCTTCAATGTCATACAGTAAATAAATAAATAAATAAATAATTGTGTGTGTGGGGGGGGGAGTGGTATGTTCACAGCAAGCCACAACGCATGAACCCAGTGAGAAATGTTGCCACCAACAGCACATGGCCCAGGTTGCAGTGGTGAAATTCAATTTTTTTTACTACCGGTTCTGAGGGCGTGGCTTGGTAGGCGTGGCAGGGAAAGGATACTGCAAAATCCCCATTCCCAGGGGGAGGATACTGCAAAATCTCCATTCCCAGGGGGAGGATACTGCAAAATCTCCATTCCCAGGGAAAGGATACTGCAAAATCCCCATTCCCAGGGGGAGGATACTGTAAAATCCCCATTCCCAGGGGGAGGATACTGCAAAATCGCCATTCCCAGGGGAAGGATACTGTAAAATCTCCATTCCTGCCCCATTCCTGGGGGAAGGATACTGCAAAATCCCCATTTCCACCCCACTCCAGGGGAAGGATAGTGCAAAATCTCCATTCCCAGGGGGAGGATACTGCAAAATCTCCATTTCCTCCCCACTCCAGGGGGAGGATACTGCAAAATTGCCATTCCCAGGGGAAGGATACTGCAAAATCTCCATTCCTGCCCCATTCCTGGGGGAAGGATACTGCAAAATCCCCATTTCCACCCCACTCCAGGGGAAGGATACTGCAAAATCTCCATTCCCAGGGGGAGGATACTGTAAAATCTCCATTCCCAGGGGAAGGATATTGCCAAATCTCCATTCCCTCCCCACTTCAGGGGGAGGATACTGTAAAACCCCATTCCCAGGGGGAGGATACTGCAAAATCGCCATTCCCAGGGGAAGGATACTGCAAAATCTCCATTCCTGCCCCATTCCTGGGGGAAGGATACTGCAAAATCCCCATTTCCACCCCACTCCAGGGGAAGGATACTGCAAAATCTCCATTCCTGCCCCATTCTTGGGGGAAGGATACTGCAAAATCGCCATTCCCAGCCCACTCGGGGGCCAGCCAGAGGTGGCATTTGCTGGTTCTCCGAACTACTCAAAATTTCCGCTACCGGTTCTCCAGAACCTGTCAGAACCTGCTGAATTTCACCCCTGCCCAGTTGTGATTGATCCGTGATGCGTGAGATGGGGTTTCTGACTAAAAGAATAACGTGGAGTTTGGATGAGCGACGATTCACTCAGGCAGCCAGGGCTCCTCTTGAAAAAGCTAGGCCTGGCCAGGCGAGTTGATGGATGGGGCACCACTCAGAAAGCCACGGTTACGAGCAGCGGAGAAGTTGAATGAATCACCGCAAAAAGAAGTCAAGGCCATCCAATTTGTGCCGTATGAAAACTCCCCATGCCTCTGCTGTTGAGCTCAACCCCAAGGAAGTTTTATTTTCTTTTACTTTATGAGTGGAAAGAAGAATTGGAACATTAGTTGAGGAAAACCATTTCTAGCCTGCCCAGTAGTGGATGAAACTGATCTCCTTCATAAGCCTGCCATATATAATTTTTTTCCCAAAAAGAAAGAAACATATACACCTCTTTGAGCATTTTCCCCAGCACAAATCTCTCTCTCTCTCTGCTTTATTTCGGCGGCCGTAGCAATATCTCCAGCTGCAGTTAGAGAATTTCTTTACTCATTATTTTATGATGTCTGGATTGACCCTAATAAAGCATTGCCCTAGTGAGGATTTTGGACTTCTCTGGAAACACCAGGAACATATATTTTTCTAGCAAATGGCCAGGAAGGCAGGCGAGGTATGCCCAAGAACGGTGTTCGGAAAAGCCAAGAAATCTGCACATCGCATGGCTACCCAGAGAGAGGGTGGAATTACAGTTTTAATAAATAAAATTTCTGCCCTTCAGACCTAACAAAGTCCGCTTGAAGTTTGCCGGAATATAAATGCACCGTAATAAAGAACATATCCATTGTCTCTTTGTTTTCCCATCACAATAAAAAAACAAAGAGTTAATAAAGTCACAGAATTGTCAGGCAGAAATGACCAAAAAACCCTCCTTTGATAAGTATAAAAGCTTTCTCTGGGGCACCCAAGAAATAGGAACTTGGGCTTTGTGCATCAGGAAAATGGGCTCCACATTTGGGGGCCTCTACTTAAATGGGGTGGATGGGGTTAAAATGGGACGTGGCGGCTCAGTGGCTAAGATGCTGAGCTTGTCGATCAGAAAGGCAGTTCGAATCCCTAGCGCTGCGTAACGGAGTGAGCTCCCATTCCTTGTCCCAGCTTCTGCCAACCTAGCAGTTCGAAAGCACGTAACAAATGCAAGTAGAAAAACAGGAACCACCTTTGGTGGGAAGGTCACAGCGTTCCGTGCGCCTTTGGTGTTGAGTCATGCCGGCCACATGACCACGGAGACGTCTTCGGAGAGCGCCGGCTCTTCGGCTTTGAAACGGAGATGAGCACCGCCCCCTAGAGTTGGGAACGACTAGCACATATATGCAAGGGGAACCTTTACCTTTACTTAAAAGGAGTTTTCCTCTCTCATCCTATTGCCCTGGATAATATTTTCTGACAGCCATGATTTATAGTCAGGGGAGGAAGCAAAAGCCATAGTGGCACTGATTATGTTACCTAGTTAGGTAATAAAACGTCTGCAAGAAAACCACCGTGCTCAGAGAGCACCAAGGACCACACAAAAACTGAATTAAAGTGTGTGCAGTTTCTTATTAAATTAAAAACCGTTCAGTTAGTCCAACCCTTTATGGATTATACCTTCCGTAGAAAAGCTATGTATTCAGGTACTTCTCAACATACAAGAATTCATTTAGTGACCATTCGTAGTTACAGTGGCACTGAAAAAAGGAATTTAGGAGCAGTTTTCACACTTTTCGCCATCCCCATGGTTATGTGATCAAAACTCAGGTGCTTGGCAAATGACTCGTATTTATGACGGTTGTAGCATCCCAGGATCCGTTTTTGCGACCTTCTGACAAGCAAAGTCACTGGGGGAGTCAGATTCGCTTAACAACCGTGTGGTTGACTTAACAACTGCAGTGATTCATTTAACAACTGTGGCAAGAAAAAACTGGCAAAACTCACCTAACAAATGTTTCACTTAGCAGCAGAAATCTTGCCTTTGTTTGTGGCCGTTAGGTCGAGGACTACCTGTATGGGGCGGGTCAGAAGAGAGGCTGAAAATATATCTGCAGACTTTTCACATTCTGACACAAACTGCGGGTAGTTCTCAACTTATGAACACAATTGAGCCCAACATGTGTTGCTAAGTGAGATGTTTGTGAAGTTAGCTTTGTCCCATTTTCCGACTTTTCTTGCCATGTTTGTTAAGTGAATCACCGCAGTTGTTAAATTAGTAACACAGTTGTGAGGGGATTAGCTTTCCTTATCAGAAGGGCGCAAAAGGGGATCAAATGAAACACCCCTCCCACGGACACTGCAGCCGTCATAAATGTAAATTGGTTGTCAAGAATCCGGAATGCAAATCACGTGACTATGGAGATGCTGCACCGGTCGTAAGTATGAAAAATGGTCATAAGGCACTTTTTTCAAACGCTGTTGTAATTTCGAATGGTCACTAAGTGAACTGTTGTAAGTCGAGGAATACCTGTATTTCAATTCTTTCCCTCAGGATGGGGCTACAGTGCATTGTATGCCAAAATAACTAGACACGGGGGCAATTTCTTCCCTTGTGCCATTACTTTGAGGAACACCTCATTTTGCAGCTCACAAAGGTGTGTGTGTGTGTGTGTGTGTGTGTGTTGTGGCCCGCCAGCAGAGTTGGCAGCAGATTCGGAGAGTGAGGAGGTTGGGGAGGAACCTGGGCCAGTCCTGGAGTCTGGGGAAGGCTCTGATGAGGGCTCTGTGTCGGAGGCAGAGAGGGGGCCAGAGCCGTATGCCAGTTCTCAGCTGCCTTCAGAGTCAGACATCAGTGAGGCAGAAGAACAGCTGGAGCCTATTCCCAGTGTGTGCATGCGCAGAGTTGCCAGACGAAGGGAACAACTAAGGAACAAGGGACGACTTGGGATTAAGGCCACAGGTCGACAATGGGTGGCCCCTCCCAGAGGAAATAAAAGAGGAGCGAAAGGGGAGTGGAGTTTGCAGGAGACCATTAGTTCGCTTCATTGGTTCGTGACTCTCCAAGTTCTGCAGATCTCGGCCTGGCAGCTCTCCAAGCCAGAGAAGGTCTGTGACTGTAAATCCTCCCTTGAAAGACTTGGCTGGATGTGAATGAGCAGAATCCACAGTCAATTAATAAAAGGGGGTTTTGTCAGGACAAGGAGTTTGCTTCCTGCTCTTGGGAAACCTCGGTCAGAACTGTCTGTGTGTGTAATATTAATATTTTTATTACTATATTGTATTATTTTGCAAGTACACTGAATGCTTCTGTGCCAGAGACAATTTCCTTGTGTACTTGGCCAAATAATAATAATGTACAGGTAGTCCTTGTCTTAGGACAGTTCATTTAGTGACTGTTCAAAGTTAAAACAGCACTGGAAAAAAGTGACTTAGCACCCTTTTTTACACTTGCGACAGTTGCAGCTTCCCCATGACCACGTGATCCAAATTCAAATGGCAACTGTCTCCTATCTATGACGGTTGCGATGTCCCTGTCTCACGGAATCGCCCTTTGGCGAACTTTTCACTTAACAACCCCTTTACTAACTTAAACCTGCAGCGGTTCACTTAACAACCGTGGCAAGGAAGTTCATAAAACGGCGGCAACGTTCACGTACCAAACATTTCACTTAGCGACATAAACTTGGGGCTCGATTGCTCTGAAAAGAAACACTCTTAATAAAAGAAAACCAGGCTTTTATTTCTAAGTTTTCCAAGTTTTGCGGGGCCTAAGAAGGAGAAGCCTTGAAGTGAGAAGTTACAGAGCCCTGGACATTTTTCTCTTGTCTGAGGAAATAGGCTTTGAAATGGCAACGAGCAAAATGTGCCAAGGAGCGTAACGTGTCAAATATTGGGGCGAAAATACCTACATGGCACAAATGAGCCGATAGGTATTGAAGTGAACGGTAACCCAAAAAGTATAGCTCGGTGCAAAGAGTGATCTGGTGCGTAGGCGCTCTAAATCAAAAGAAGAAGAAAAAGCAATTTCCCACTTGGGGCTCATTAGGAAAGAATTGTTATACTAGGTCCACAGGTGGCATTCAGAGCCCTTTCAGTTGGCACGTCGCCCCATTTCAGCTCTGCCATGCATGTTTGCCAGTAGTGGGTTTCAATTTTTTTTACAACTTATTCTGTAGGTGTGGCCTGTTTTGTGGGAGTGGCTTGGCGGTCATGTGACCGGGAGTGGGTGGGAGTAGCTTGGTGATCATGTGACCAGGTGGGAGTAGCTTGGCAGTCATGTGACTGAGTGGGAGTGGCTTGGCAGTTATGTAACCGAGTGGGAGCGGCTTGGCAGTCATGTGACTGGGTGGGAGTGGCCAAGTCGATGCCACTGAATTCTTTGCCCCAAAGAATGACGTACAAAAAGAAGCTATAAAAAAAGGAAATGTATTATTTTGTGCACTTTCTACTTAAATAAGAATAAAATAAGTGCACAAAACAATAAAACAGCTTCTAACAGAGGAAATTTGGCTGTCCTTGCCGGTCTTCAACATTACTGACCACCTTACGCACACACTTCCAGCCCCTCTGCCTCTTCCCTCTTCCTGGATTCACTCAAAGTTTTAAAAACTCACAGCCTGTGCACAGCACACACTCTTCTAGCAGCCCCTCTGCCTCTTCCCTCTTCCCCAACATCCTCCCCCCCTCAACCCCATCTACTCACCAGTTCTTTCTTCTTCTCGTTCTTCTGAGAACTTTTTGGCAGCATGGTGCGGATGGGCAGGGCGAGTGAAAGAGCGAACGAGGGGAGGGAGTGTTCTGGTACGAGGCCTCCTAACCAACAGGTACGGGAAGTCACGCTAAATTTCACCATCCGGTACGGCCGTACTGGTCCGTACTGATTGAAACCCACCCCTGATGCATGCAGAACCCACCCTGGCCAGGTGATTCTTGGGGCTCTGCTGTGCATGCGCGGGGAGAGGCGTACATGTGGGAGTAGCGTGTGCATGGCAGCGCAGGGGGTGTCACACATGCATTGCATTATGGGTATGTGCGCCAGGGGTGGGTTCCGGATTCTACTGCTGGTTTGTGCTTCGGGCAATGCTCATGCATGCTTGATGCGCAATGCACACACATGCGCAGTATGTTTTTTAACAATATGCGCAGAACCAAAAAACAAGATAGAACCAGTTTGGGGGCGTGGCCAGCTGAATTACTACATACTCGGCCGAACCGGTGCGAACCGCTAGGAACCAACCTCTGGTGTGCGCACATGCACACTTTTGGCTCTCAGCACCAAAAAAGTTAACCATTATTGTACTAAGTAGTCCTTGACTTATGACAATGTTTCTGTACCTTAGCAACTTTAATATGTCTGGAGTTCAATTTCCAGAATTCAACAGACATCATAGTTAAAGTTGAAGTCCTATAATCCTAAAATGCTAAGTTTAGAAACACCGAACCAAATTTTAGAATTGCAGAACTGAATGAAGCACATACACATGCAAGCAGGGCCGCCGAGAGGATGATTAAGTGTTGGAACAAGACTAATATGGGGCCCCTCACCTACACATGGACACATAAATCAATAATGTCATAATTGTACATGTATTAATTGCACTCAAAGATACTTGCAAAATATATTCAAAAGAGGACATTGGAGTTAGTTTCGCTTGTTTTGCATTTAATTTTGTTTTGCATTTATTATTTATTTATTATTAATTTTGTTTTGCATTTAATGCCAAATTGAAAAAGGATTTGGTCGCCCCCTTTTTCTTAATCTCATCGCGTTTCTGTTTTTACTTGCGTTTTTGAGCTCCCGTTTTTTAAGGCAACCTTTCATCGCCATTCATACATTGAAATGAAATATAAAATACATTGGTAAACGAAATGAAACTGAACTTGCAAACTGAAATAAATAAGTAATGAAATTAAAATTCAACAAACAACATAAATAACTGTTCACGGAGATTCAGCTTAATGGAGGTTATGTCAAACAAGGCTGCAAGGCGGTTTTGCTCTACACACAAAGTATAGAGCAGTGATGGCTAAGCTTTTTTGGATCGCGGGGCAAAAGCGGGGGGGGAGTGCAGGGGGGTCATGCGCTGGCGGGCCACATCCATAATGCTATGCGGGCAACCCCTCGCGTGCATGTGTGTGCCCTCCCTGCTCACATGCGCACGCGATCAGCACTCCCCCTCGCTTTCGCGGTGCTTTTTTTGCCCTCCCCAGGCTTCCCCCAGAGCCCCTCCGGAAGCTTCAGGAGCTTCCCTGAAGCCTCCGGAGGGCGAAAAATGGCCCTACGGGCAACCCAGAAGTTCAGGAACAGTGACTTCCAGTTTCTCTGTACAGCCATTTTTTGCCCTCCGAAGCCTTCAGGGAAGCCTTCCAAAGGCAAAAATTCCTGAATTTTCGGTTTGCCCGTAGGGCTTGTTTTTCGTGCTCCGGAGGCTTCAAGGATGCCTCCGGAGGGCGAAAAACGGCCTTAAAAGGAGGCCAAAATCAGCTGGAGCCGAGAGGGCAATACCTCGTGTGCCCTACCAAATGGCTCTGCGTGCCGCCTGTGGCACACATGCCCTAGGTTTGCCATCATTGGTATAGACTCTATACTATAGAGTGTGAAGTGTATATCCAGTATTGTTTTTCCTTTTAAAAATTTGGGTTTGTAATTTTTTTTTTAAATGTCCCCTTTGAGCTCCATGGGCCCCAGAACAATGTAGCGGCTGCACCCCCCTCTCCTCAAGCCTGCATACACGTAGTCCTCGACTTACGGCTGGAGTCAGAGCCCAAAATTTCCACTGTTAAGCGAGACAGTTGTTAAGTGAACTTTGCCCCATTTTACGATCCTTTTTCTGTAGTTGTTTTGTGAATCATTGCTGTTGTTAAGTCAGTAAGATGGCTGTTGAGTGAATCTGGCTTCCCCATGGTCAGAAGGTCGCAAAAGGGGACAACGTGACCCCGGGACGCTGCAACCGTCATAAGTATGAATCAGCTATCCAGCCTCTGAATTTTGATCACCTGATCATGGGGATGCTGTATCAGTCATAAGTGAGGAAGCTGGTTGTAAGCCGCTTTTTTCAATCATAAGTGAGGAAACCGGTCGTAAGCCCCTGTTATAACGTCTGACGGTCACTAAATGAACTATTCTACGTCAGGCTATCTGTATAGTGGATTTTTTCGCAGTGTTTTAGCCCTTCTCTCCAGCTAAAATTACAAGAGCCACAGTGGCTAGAGTGCAGTACTGCAGGCCACTTCTGCTGCCTGCCGGCTGCCTGCAATTTGGCAGTTCGAATCCCACCAGGCTCAAGGTTGACTCAGCCTCCCGTCCTTCCGAGGTGGGTCAAATGAGGACCCAGATTGTTGGGGGAAAGAGGCTGACTTTGTAAACCGCTTAGAGAGGGCTGTAAAGCATTGTAAAGCGGTGTATAAGTCTAAGGAGTATCGCTATGTAAAACACTACGAAGCAATATATAAGTGTAAGTGCTATGTAGAGCACTATGAAGTGGTGTATAAGGCTAAGTGCTATTGCTATTGCAAGCTAACTCTGCCTACCACCAGCAGTTCGATCCTGACCAGCTCAAGACTCAGCCTCCCGTCCTTCCGAAGTGGGTCAAATGAGGACCCAGATTGTTGGGGGAAAGAGGCTGATTCTGTAAACTGCTTAGAGAGGGCTGTAAAAGCACTGTAAAGCAGTGTATAAGTCTAAGTGCTATCGCTATAACAGTATGATAGATGTATACAGGTACTCTTCGACTTACATCCGTTCATTTAGTGACTGTTCAAAGTTACAGTGGGCCTGAAAAATATGACTTGCGATCGTTTTTCACATTTGTAGCATCCCTATGATCACATGATCAAAATTCAGACACTTGGCAACTGGTTCATATTTATGACGGTCGCAGTGTCCCGGGATCACGTGATCCCCTTTTGCGACCTTCTGACAAGCCAAGTCAGTGGGGAAGCCAGATTCACTCAACAACCATGCTACTAACTTAACTGCTGCAGTGATTCACATAACGACTACGGAAAAAGGATCGTAAAATGGGGCAAAGTTCACTTAACAACCAGGTTACTGACTGCAGTGATTCCTTTAAACACCCGTGGCAAGAAAAGTTGTAAAATAGGGCAAAACTCGCTTAACCAATGTCCCCCTTAACAACAGAAATGTTGGGCTCCATTGTGGTCGTAAGTCGAGGACTACCTCCATAAAGTTCTACATGGTGCCGAGAACGTTAGAGAAGGCAAAAAAATAATAATTCCCTTCTTATATTACAACTGCAGTTCATCTCATGAAGCTAAATGGGCCCTGATTGAGGGCATACAAAAGGAAGGATAATTTTACTCATCATGCAACTGGCTTGTGGAGTTCCCTACCCCAAGTAGTAAACACGGCTAAGGATTTTGAGACTCTGGACATATTGACCGAGAATAAAGGCTCCCACTTTGTTTTTAGTTATTATGTTAGATAATTATGAATCCATCAGGTTCTTGGAAAATGTGCATCTTGTTCTTTTCCTTTCTTTGGCAGAAAGAGATATTCTGTTCTTAGAGAGTGCCTGACCTCTCATTTTTTAGGGGAAAAAACCCCATGCAATCATACTTTTTAAAATTAGGGCTGGTAATACCTAAACTGGGGAGAACTAGTTAAATTTTTCACCTTTTTAACACCGCTTGTGAGATGGAAACTTTAGAATAGAATAACAGAGTTGGAAGGGACCTTGGAGGTCTTCTAGTCCAACCCCCTGCCTAGGCAGGAAACCCTATACCACTTCAGCCAAATGGCTATCCAACCTCTTCTTAAAGACTTCCAGTATTGGGGCATTCATTACTTCTGGAGGCAAGTTCTTCCACTGATTCATTGTTCTGACCGTCAGGAAATGTCTTCTTAGTTCTAAGTTGCTTCTCTCCTTGATTAGTTTCCACCCGTTGCTTTTTGTCCTGCCTTCAGGTGCTTTGGAGAATAGCTTGACTCCCTCTTCTTTGTGGCAACCCCTGAGATATTGAAACACTGCTATCCTGTCTCCCCTGGTCCTTCTTTTCATTAAACTAGACCAGTGGTGGGCAACCTTTTTTTTCAACTGAGCCAAATCTCGCCAAAACCACGATTGAAATTTATTTTGAGAGCCACATTTTTAAAACCGAAAATACATAGGATGGTACACTGTTTTTAGTTTCAATAAACTCTGGCATTTGGAGCACGCAAGTCTTAAAGCTGTCAAGTTGCAAGACCCTTGCACCCCTAACCCTTTAGAAAAAAAAACCCAGGGTCTTCAAACCTGACAGCTTGAAGACTTGTGGACTTCAACTCCCAGAATTCTGAGAATTGAAGTCCACCAAGGGCATCAATCATATTAGCCCAGGGATCTGCAAAATTGGCTCTTAAGACTGGTGGACTTCAACTCCCAGAATTCTGAGAATTGAAGTCCACCAGTCTTAAAACAGCCAACTTTGCAGACCTCTGTGTTAGCCCAAAGCCTGGCGCTGGGCGGGCCTTGCTCCCCCATTGGTGGAGCCCCAAGAAGCGAGGAGGGAGAAAAAGAGACGGAGGCCAAGGAGCTTCTCCCCCCCCCCCCCGCAAAAATCTTATCAGGGAGCCGGCGGGCAGTAGCAAATTAACTGATCACGCGGCGTGATCGGCTAATTTGCTACTGCCCGCCCGGCTCCCCGGTTAGATTTTTGCTGGGAGAAGGTGGGGGGGAAGCTCCTTAGCCTCAGTTTCTTTTTCTGCCTCCTTTCCCTTTTTTCTTTTCAAGCGCCCCTTTCCCTTTTTTCTTTTCGACCCACAATGATTAGGGAGGATCCTGAAGCGAGGAGGGAGAAAAAGAAACGGAGGCTAAGGAGCTTCCCCCCCCGCCTCCTCCCAGCAAAAATCTAACCGGGGAGCCGGGCGGGCAGTAGCAAATTAGCCGATCACGCCGCGTGATCAGTTAATTTGCTACTGCCCGCCGGCTCCCTGATAAGATTTTTGCTGGGAGGAGGCGGGGGGGGAAGCTCCTTAGCCTCCGTTTCTTTTTCTCCCTCCTCGCTTCAGGATCCTCCCTAATCATTGTGGGTCGAAAAGAAAAAAGGGAAAGGGGCGCTTGTTTTGAAGTGCCCGAGAGGAGGGAGGGGAGCGGGAGCCCGGCACACAGAAGAGCCACATTAAAGTGTGTAAAGAGCCGCATGTGGCTCGCGAGCCGCAGCTTGCCGACCACTGAACTAGACCTACCCAGTTCCTAGAACTATTTCTCATATGTTTTAGCCTCCAGTCCCCTAATCCTCTTTGTTGCTCTTCTCTGCACTCTTTCTAGAGTCTCCACATCTTTTCTACATCGTGGCGACCAGAACTGAATGCAAATATTCCAAGTGTGGCCTTACCAAGGCCTTATAAAGTGGTATTAACACTTCACGTGATCCTGATTCTATCCCTCTGTTGATGCAGCCTAGAACTGTGTTGGCTTTTTTGGCAGCTGCTGCACACGGCTGGCTCCTATTTAAACGGTTCTCCACTAGGACTCCAAGATCCCTTTCACAGTTACTACTATTGAGCCAGGTACCACCTATACTGTACCTGTGCATTTCGTTTTTCTTAAACCTTTAGTGTTTCTCAACCTTGGCAATTTTAAGATCTGTGGACTTCAACTCCCAGAATTCCCCAGCCAGTCGAAGTCCACATATCTTCAGAGGAATTCTGGGAGTTGAGGTCCACAGATCTTAAAGTTGCAGCGGTTGAGAAACTCTGATCTAAAGGACTAGATTTGATTAAAAAGGCTTTCTGCCGGGATCTTCTGGAGCTCTGTAGAAAAATCTTCCCCAATTAATTATGCCAAACAGAAATGTTTATACAACCATCGATCCTAATGGAATATTTCTTTTTCTCTCTCTCTCTCTGCCCTGCCTGGCCTTGTGATAAAGGCAAAGTTTTGGGCCCAGCGAAGCGGACATCGGCTGGTGGAAACCCCTGGGTAGCTGTCATCTTCTCCTGGATCCTTGTACAGGTGAATTCAGTGCTTCCTCCCTCTCCTGTCCTTCTATGTGTTCACACGACATGCATAGCCAGGGAACTGTTCTGACCGAGGCATCCCGAGAGCATGAAGCAAACTCCTTGTCCCGACAAAAACCCCTTTTATTAATTGACTGTGATTTCTGCTCACTCACATCTAGCAAAGTCTTTCAAGGGAGGATTTACGGTCACAGACCTTCTCTGGCTTGGAGAGCTGCCAGGCCAAGATCTGCAAAACCTGGCAAGGAGTCTCGGAGAGTCAGGAACCAATTAAGCGAATTAATTGTCCCCTGCAAACTCCACTCCCCTTTCACCCCTCTTTTATTTCCTCTGGGAGGGGCCATTCATTGTCCCCCTGCAACCTTACTCCCAAATCGACTCCTGTTCTTTAGCGCTTCCCTTCGTCTGGCCACTCTGCGCATGCGCACACTGGGAACAGGCTCCAGCTGTTCTTCTGCCTCACTGATGTCTGACTCTGAAGGCAGCTGATAACTGCCAGACGGCCCTGGCCCCCTCTCTGCCTCCGACACAGAGCCCTCATCCGAGCCTTCCCCAGACTCCAGGACTGGCCCATCTTCCTCCCCAACCTCCCCACTGTCCGAATCTGCTGCCATCTCTGCTGGCCGGCCCCAACAGTAACATCTCATCCTATCCATTAGCACAAACCATGATTTTGCTTTCTTGGAGCTTAACCATTTAAAGGAATGACTGGATGCGTTTAGGATTTAGGGGATACAGGTGGTTCTCATCTTACGTCCACAATTGAGCCCAACATTTCTGTTGCTAAGCGAGATGGTTGTTAAGCGAGTTTTGCCCCCATTTTACGACCTTCCTCACCACAGCTGTTAAATAAACCACCGCAGTTGTCAAGCGAGTAACACGTTTGAGAAGCGAATCTAGCTTTCCCACTGATTTGTTTGTCCGAGGGTCGCCAAAGATGATCACATGACCTCAGGCCATTGCAGCCGTCATAAAGATGAACCAGTTGCCAAGGGGGTGAATTTTGACCACGTGACCATGGAGATGCTGCAACAATCATGAGTGTGAAAAAACAGTTGTCCCTTTTTTCCAGTGTCGTAGCTTGGAATACTCACTAAATCAGGGCTGTCCAAACTTGGGAACTTTAAGACTTGTGGACTTCAACTCCCAGAATTCCCCAGCCAGCATGGCTGGGGAATTCTGGGAGTTGAAGTCCACAAGTCTTAAAGTTCCCAAGTTTGGACAGCCCTGCACTAAATGAACAGCTGTGAGCCAAGGACAACTTTCTGGGTGCTGCCCTCTGGTGGTAGGAGGAGAGTTAGCCCCACTGTCATTTAAATGGTAAGCAGTTTTGGAAACTTTGGGAAGAATTTTCAACTTCAACCTGCTGCTCAAAGCAGGAAACCCTCTACCATTTCAGAGAAATGGATGTCCAATGTCTTCTTAAAACCCTCCGGCGTTGAAGCACCCACAACTTCCAGAGGCAGGCCGTTCCACTGACTAGCATATTTTTTGGGAGCATAAGACGCACCAAGATTTTGAAGAGGCAATTTTTTTAAAAAAGGTTTTGCACTCTGCAGACCTCCCAAAAATGGCCTGTTTTTCATGAAAACTGGTATATCCCCCTCCCCCAAAGGGCATGAATAGCCTTTAGGAGGCTTATAGAGTGCTCCTGGGGGCTGGGGGGGGGGCAAAATGGAGCAAAAAACGGCCTGTTTTTCGCTCATTTCTGCCCTCCCCAGCCCCCAGGAGCACTCTGGAAGCCTCCTAAAGGCTCTGCACAGCCATTTTGGGGAGGGGAAGGGGTTTCGGGAGACAGAAAATGCTGTATTCGGTGTATAAGACGCACCCAGATTTTCAGCCTCTTTTTTGAGAGATATAGGTGCGTCTTATACTCCGAAAAATAAGGTAATAGTTTAGCCAATTCCATTGCTTCTGCTGCCCTCACCACTATCCCTGGAACAGCTGCCTGGCACGCCAGATGTTGAGGCTCACCTCTGTTCCTAATCGGTCCACAAAACCCCCCAAAATCTGGTCCTCGACTTATAACAACCTCCATGATTGCCTTAACAACAATGCCCCAAAAGCTTGTAAAGCTTCGGGCGCGATTCACTTAACAACTTCTTCACTTGACAACTTCCTCACTGAACAATGGAAATACTCCTCCCCGTTGTCGTCGTAAGTCGAGGATGACTTGTGAAGGAGCAGGGATAGATGCGAGTCCTTCCCTTTGTGCAAGGGGATGAAATAGCGGAGGAGGCTAAACAATTTGATCGTCATCTGAATCGGGACACGCGATAATTTCTTACCACTTTGGTTGTCATCGCTGAGTCTTCGGATGCCTCTCGAACTGTCGCCCGGAAGACAAAGTGAGATAAAAAATTGCCCTGGCAAGACACGCTGGAAATATGCATCTGTCTATTTTTCTTTTCTTGAGACGCAAGACGGTGTATAAATTGATTGAACAAATAAATCAGGACACTTCCCTAGAAACCCAGTGGGGACATCAGTGACGTTAAATAGTATGGAATCCAGGACAGACGCAGAGAAAACTGCGTGAGGTGTGCTTGTTGTCTTGAGATTTTTATATATATACGCATATATTTAATGCAAAGAAGGACTAGGGGTGATACATATATATCACCCCTAGTCCTTCTTTGCATTAAACTTGACATGCCCAATTCCAGGTTGTTTTATCCTGCCTTGTGTTTATATATATGTATGTATATCTATTGCATTTTTGCTGATAAATAGATGAAGGGAGACTAGTATAGATCTATTTCAAGCTATTTAGCTCTCATCAGCTAGCCATACCCTTACTGGGATTTGAACCTGGGCTGTTTTTACATATTAGGTAGTTGTATTAGCCTCTAAACCACAAGCTCTCCTCCCTTATCACTTGAGCCAAGAAAATGATTAAGTGTTATGTCAAAGCACTCCGTATGCGGCTTAGAGGCTAATGCATCTACCTAATATGTAAAAACAGCCCAGGTTCGAATCCCAGTAAGGGTATGGCTAGCTGAAGAAAGCTAAATAGCTTGAAATAGATATATACAATACAATACAATACAATACAATACAATACAATACAATACAATACAATACAATAGCAGAGTTGGAAGGGACCTTGGAGGTATTCTAGTCCAACCCCCTGCCTAGGCAGGAAACCCTATACTGTTCCAGACAAATGGCTATCCAACATCTTATTAAAGACTTCCAGTGTTGGGGCATTCACAACTTCTGGAGGCAACTTCTGTTCCACAGATTAATTGTTCTATCTGTCAGGAAATTTCTCCTCAGTTCTAAGTTGCTTCTCTCCTTGATTAGTTTCCACCCATTGCTTCTTGTTCTACCCTCAGGGGCCTTGGAGAATAATTTGACTCCCTCTTCTTTGTGGCAACCCCTGAGATATTGGAAGACTGCTATCATGTCTCCCCTAGTCCTTTTTGTTAAACTAGACATACCCAATTCCTGCAACAGTTCTTTGTATGTTTGAGCCTCCAGTCCCCTAATCCTCTTGGTTGCTCTTCTCTGCACTCTTTCTAGAGTCTTCACATCTTTTTTACATCGTGGTGACCAGAACTGAATGCCGTATTCCAAGTGTGGCCTTAACAAGGCCTTCACACGATCTTTATTCTGTCCCTCTGTTGATGCAGCCTAGAACTGTGTTGGCTTTTTTGGCAGCTGCTGCCCACGGCTGGCTCCTATTTAAATGGTTGTCCACTAGGACTCCAAGATCCCTCTCACAGTTACTACTATTGAGCAAGGTATCACCTATACTGTACCTGTGCATTCCATTTTTGTTGCCTAAAAGTAGAACCTTACTCTTTTCACCATTGAATTTCATTTTATTAGGTAGTGCCCAATGTTCAAGTTTGTCAAGATCCTTCTGTATCTTAAGCCTATCTTCTGGAGTGTTGGCTATTCCTGCCAGCTTGGTGTCATCTGCAAATTTGATGAGTTCCCCATTTATCATTGATGAAGATGTTGAAGAGTACTGGGCCCAGAACAGAGCCTTGGGGTACTCCACTGCATACTTCCCTCCATGTAGATGCAGTTCCATTGAGGACTACCCGTTGAGTGCGGTTGGTCAGCCAGTTACGAATCCATCTGATGGTGATGCTGTCCAACCCACATTCTTCTACTTTATCTAGTAGTACGTTATGGTCTACCTTATCAAATGCCTTACTGAAGTCCAAGTAAACTATATCGATGGCATTCCTCTTGTCCACTAATGTTGTCACTTTGTCAAAGAATGCAATAAGATTAGTCTAGCATGATCTGTTTTTGACAAACGCATAGCCAAAGCTTTTGGCTATTACTAGTCTCCCTTCATTTATTTATCAGCACAAATGCAACACAAAAATATTTTTCTGCCTGGAAGGCTCCTAGGGTGAAGCTGAAAGGTAAAAGGGAAGCAGTATGCTCCCTCCCATATTTGGGCATACCAGGTGCTTTGACATAACACTTTATATGTATATGAACATGTCTATGTCTTATGTCTGTCTATCCAACTCCTGGGCCTTGAGTTTGACACTCCTAGAAAGAGTGCAAAGAAGAGGAACCAAGATGATGAGGGGACTGGAGGCTAAAACCTACGATGAACGGTTGCAGGAACCTGGCCTGGCTAGTCTAGTGAAGAGAAGGACCAGGGGAGACAGGATAGCATCTTCCAATATTTGAGGGGCTGCCCCAGAGAGAAGGGGGATCAAGCTATTTTCCAAAGTATCTGAAGGCCAGACAAGGAATAAGGGATGGAAACTAATTAAGGAGAGAAGCAACCTAGAATGAAGGAGAAATTTCCTGACAGTTAGAACATTTAATTAGGGGAACAACTTGCCTCCAGAAGTTGTGAATTCTCCAACACTGGAAGTTTTTAAGAAGATGTTGGATAGCCATTTGTCTGACGTGGTGAAGGGTTTCCTGCCTAAGCAGGGGGTTGGACTAGAAGACCTCCAAGGTCCCTTCCAACTCTGTCATTCTATATCAGGGGTGTCCAAACTTGGCAACTTTAAGACTTGTGGACTTCAACTCCCAGAATTCTGGGAGTTGAAGTCCTCAAGTCTTAAAGTTGCCAAGTTTGGATACCCCTGTTCTATATTCTATAACCCCTACTATTAAAACAGAAAAAAAGAGTTCCCCGTATAATAATCCCATCAGAAGGGGTTAGTTGTCTTGGATTCATTGTTCAAGTAGTCATCAATTTACAATCATTCGTTTCGTCACTATTCAAAGTTACAATGGCGTGAAAAAAGTTGTTTATAACTCTTTTTCACCCTTGTGACTGTTGCAGCATTCCCCACGGTCGCATGATCAAAATTTACACACCTGGCAACTGGTTCATATTTATGACGGCTGTGGTGTCCCCCAGAGTGGGGAAAGTTGAGTTCACTGAACAACCTTGTTACCAATTTAACAACTGCAGTGATTCACTTAACAACTGTGGCAAGAAAGATTGTTAAAATGGAGCAAAACTCACTTAACAACTCTTATTTAGCAGTGAAAATGTTGGGCTCAGATGTGGTCATAAGTTGAGGAGTACCTGTATTGCAAAAAGAGAGGAAAGATTACTTTAAAATAGCTTACTTTAAAAACAGGAGCCTTGTCTTTAATTCATCATGTTGGAGGGATAAGAGAAGGTTTTTTTTTTTCCTGTCCCAAAAAAAACCTGGAATTTGCGACCTCATCTCATATTCAGAATCTTATTCCTATTGGGGAGAAAGTTCTTTAGCAGTAGTCCTTGGCTTACGACCACAATGGAGACCCACATTGTCTTTCGCTGGGTGAGACATTTGAGAAGTGAACTTTGTCCCATTTCGCTACCTTTCTTGCCGCCGTTCTTAAGAGAATCGCTGCAGTTGTTCAGTTAGTGACATGGTCGCAAAATGAGATCACGCCACTCTGGGATACCGCAATATGAGTCCATTGCCCAGCGTCTGAATTTTGATCTTGTGACGAAGAGAATGCTGCAACAGTCGTAGGTGTGAAAAACAATCAAAAGTCTCTTTTTTCAATGCCTTTGTAACTTCGAATCAGTGGCGGGTTACAGGCGGTACGCCCCAGTATGGGCGTACCGGAGCCTGCCCGGAGCACCGGATACCGGTACGGTGCTACGGTGCCCACCCACCCGCCCGAACTCCTTACCTGTTTTTTAAGGCTTCCGCATTTCCGCGCACCTGCATGGCGCATACAGCTCCTGCGCGATGCTCCACTGAGCAGCTGGAACGTTGCAGAGGTTTGTGGAAGTGGTAAGACGCATGTGCGCGCTGCACGCTTCCATGTGGACGCCACTGGGATCCGGAATCCACCACTGCTTCGAATGGTCATTAACCTGTTGTTAAGTCAAGCAGTGACTGGTGGAAAATTGACCCAAGAGATGGTTTGAGTTAACCATCAGCAGTTTTGAGGATTCGAGAGGGGAGCTAGTCCCAGGGGTGGGATTCAAAAATGTTAGCAATTGGTTTTCTGCCCAGTTGCTGGGTGAGTGTGGCCATGGTGGGCATGGCCTACTCAGCCTCTTGAACCACGCTGGGGGGGAGGGGTTGTTTTCATCTTCCCCAGGTTCTGTAGGCTTTCCTTGAGCCTCCGGGAGGACGAAAACGGCTTCTCCTGGACTCGGGAGGCCTCCGGAGACTGGAAACAGGCCCATTTCCGGAATTCTGGAACTCCCGGAAGGCCCGTTTTTCCTCCTCCCAAGGCTCCAGAGGCTTTTCTCAAGCCTCCGGGAGGAAGAAAACAGCCTCCCCTGGGCACAGGAGGCCCTCCGGAGACTGGAAACAGGCCCATTTCCGGAATTCTGGAACTTCCGGAAGGCTCGTTTTTCACCCTCCCAAGGCTCCGGAGGCTTTTCTCGAGCCTCCGGGAGGAGGAAAACAGCCTCCCCTGGGCTCGGGAGGCCCTCCGGAGAGGGAAACAAGCCTGTTTCCGAACTTCCAGAACTTCTGGTAGGCCCATTTTCCGTGCAGACCCTGCACTCCTGGGAGGGGTTGGAGGGGCCAGCCAGTCCTTCCAACTACTGGTTTGGTGAACCAGATGTAAAATTAGCATCCGGTCCGGTCGAACTGGCTGAATCCCACCCATGGCTAGTCCACTTCCATAGATATTGAGACGTTATCCTGCAGCTTTGGCCGCCATTTTGACTTTTTTGCCCCCTGATGATGTTCTTGAGAGAGCGGCTCTATCGGTAGTAAATATAAGCGAGGCTGGGGTTTCTGCTGGCTACATTGAAAAATTGTCGCGAAGGGCTTATGAGAATATGATTAAAATTCCATCCAGAAATGTTTAAAAAGTCCGAAAATACTTTCCCGGGATACTGTATTCATGGCCTTATCTTCCAAATAACATTTTGATCTACCCAGCATAGGTTTATAGCGTCTCGCTTCCTCCAGAGACCAATTTTTTGAGAGAGCCACTTCATTTGGAAATGCGGGGATAAAAATGCATTAGAAAGGCAACAGGGAAGATCTGCCTTTGATCAAAACGTATGCCAAGAGGAGAGAAGTCGCGTTAGAAAAAGTTGGAAAAGTTTTTTGATCTGTGTGTGGGTGTGTGTGGAGGGGGGGTATTGTTGGCTATGGGGTAGGACTCTGCTTTGGCCTATATAAGAAGTGCTAAGCATCTGCTAAGCATCGCTCTGCTCTCATAGAAGGGTCTTTGTAAATCAGTGTTGGCCCTTTCAAGAGTTTAAGAGTCAACTCCCAGAATTCCCCAGCCAGCATGCATGGAGTTCTAAGTACTCCCAGAATTCCCCAGCCAGAGTACATGAACTTCTAAGTACTCCCAGAATTCCCCAGCCATCATGAGGGAACATCAAATCCCAGAATTCCCTGGTCAATATATGAGGACTTCAACTCCCAGAATTCCCCAGCCAACATGCACAGATTTAAACTCCCAGAATTCCCCAGCCAGCATGCACAGATTTAAACTCCCAGAATTCCCCAGCCAGCATGCACAGATTTAAACTCCCAGAATTCCCCAGCCAGCATGCATGGACTTCAATTCCCAGAATTCCCCAGCCAACATGCACAAATTTAAACTCCCAGAATTCCCCAGCCAGCATGCGTGGACTTCAGCTCTTCAGCTCCCAGAATTCCTGACTTATGACAACTTCAACTCTCAGAATTCCCCAGCCATCATGAGGGAACATCAAATCCCAGAATTCCCTGGTCAATATATGAGGACTTCAACTCCCAGAATTCCCCATCCATTATGCATAGACTTCAACTCCCAGAATTCCCCATCCATCATGCATGGACCAACTCCCAGAATTCCCCATCCATCATGCATGGACCAACTCCCAGAATTCCCCAGCCAGCATGCGGAGTGGATTAAATTTAAACCTTGTCTTTTAGATTCCTTTTTGATAATGTTACCTGAAGCCTTATGAAAAGAGACTTAATCTCACGGCTTGGAGAACGTTGTAGGGGGAAAAAATGCCATTGAATTCCTTTTCATTGTGGCCTTGCATTAAATTCCCATCCTTACAGATACCTTTTTGACAAGATTCTACTTTACAAAACAGCTGAAAAATGCTTCCCTCAAAGAAAGGTATTAAGTAAGGAAGACAATGAAAATTCTATGGTGAAAAAAGTAAGGTTCTACAATTAGGCAAGAAAAACAAAATGTACAGGTACAGTATAGGCCCGGGAAGGCGAAGCTGTGGCACACAGGTATTTCCTTGTATAACAGGGGTGTCCAAACTTGGGAACTTTTAAGACTTGTGGACTTCAACTCCCAGAATTCCCCAGGCTGGGGAATTCTGGGAGTTGAAGTCCACAAGTCTTAAAAGTTCCCAAGTTTGGACACCCTTGCTGTACAGCTTTGCGCTTGGAAGCTATCGATCTGGCAACTATCCAAGGACTGATAAGATCTGTGGTTGCAATTCACACTTTTAAAGGCTGTTTGCCGGGACTTTTGCTGGATGTGAATGCGAGGAATTCACATTAGCCAAATAAAAAGAGTTTGGGTTTTTTCAGGGAAAAGAAGTCTGCTTCGTGATTTGGTGAAGCCCAGCTCAGACCAAGCTCCCTTAACCAATGTCTCACCTAACAACAGAGGTTTGGGGCTCAATTGTGGTCATACATGAATAACTACCTTCTGGACAAACAGTTGTCCAATCTCTTCTTTTAAAAAAAACACTCAAAAAATCAAATTAAAACCATCCAGGTCTGAGCCTCAGGTAGTGGCAGAAGCATCTGGGCAGTTGCTCTGATGCCACGTGCCAATTTATCTGAGCAATACAATACAATGGCAGAGTTGGAAGGGACCTTGGAGGTCTTCTAGTCCAACCCCCTGCCTAGGCAGGAAACCCTATACCATTTCAGACAAATAGCTATCCAACATCTTCTTAAAGACTTCCAGTGTTGGGACATTCACAACTTCTGGAGGCAACTTCGGTTCCCCTGATTAATTGTTCTCACTGACAGGAAATTTCTCCTATGTTGCTTCTCTCCTTGATTAGTTTCCACCCATTGCTTCTTGTTCCGCCCTCAGGTGCCTTGGAGAATAATTTGACTCCCTCTTCTTTGTGGCAACCCCTGAGATATTGGAAGACTGCTATCGTGTCTCCCCTAGTCCTTCTTTCTATTAAAGTAGACATACCCAGTTCCTGCAACCGTTCTTCATATGTTTTAGTCTCCAGTCCCCTAATCCTCTTTGTTGCTCTTCTCTGCACTCTTTCTAGAGTCTCCACATCTTTTCTACATCGTGGTGACCAAAACTGAATGCAGTATTCCAAGTGTGGCCTTTCCAAGGCCTTATAAAGTGGTATTAACACTTCAAGTGATCTTGATTCTATCCCTCTGTTGATGCAGCCTAGAACTGTGTTGGCTTTTTTGGCAGCTGCTGCCCACGGCTGGCTCCTAATTAAATGGTTGTCCACTAGGACTCCAAGATCCCTTTCACAGTTACTACTATTGAGGAAGGTACCACCTATACTGTACCTGTGCATTATGTTTTTCTTGCCTAAATGTAGAATCTGACTCTTTTCACCCTTGAATTTCATTTTGTTAGAGAGCAAGATGAGCTGACTCCGTTCCCAAAACGAAGGAGAACTCCCACCATCTAATCTGCGGGTGCTGTTATCTTTGCAAATTGGATAAATCGGCGTAATGCAAAGAATAAAAAAAATTGCCCCATTAGCCAGCCGAGAACATTGCGGAGCAGTTCAAAATAAGGGGGGAGGGGAAACCATTAAAGGGGGGAGGGCTGCTTGGCGGAAGCGACACCCCCTCTTCCCACTGCTGTTGTGTGTGATGTGAGAGCTGCCACTTGTCAACAGAAGCAGGCAGGGAGAGGTCACACTTGCGTTACGAGTCTGGGAAGATGCACAAAGAGGTATAGGAAGTCTTTGAGTTACGACCGCGATTGAGGCCCCCCAATTTCTGTTGCTTAGTGAGACGTTTCTTAGGTCAGTGTTGCCCCATTTTACGACTTTTCTTGCCACCGCTGTTAAACAAATCGCTGCCGTTGTTAAGTGAGTAACGTGGTTGAGGAGTGAATCTGTCTTCCCCACTGAGTTTGCTTGTCAGAAGGTCTCCAAAGGGGATGATGTGACCCCAGAATACTGCAACGGTCATAAATACGAGTCAGACCCGAATTTTGATCCCAGTGACCGTGGGGATGCTGAAAACGGTCGTCAGTGTGAAAAATGACTTCTTTCAGTGTGTTGAACGGTCCCTGAACTCACTGTTGCAAGCCGAGGAGTGCTTATACTCAAAAAGAAGAAACGTGCGTTACGCCCAGTGCTAAGCTAACCCTTTTCTCCTCGGGAAAACAATCAACATGAAAGGAGAAGCGTGGATCGAAGGCTCATCTCTCCTCTGCCTTCCCCAAAGGAAATGATCAATGGGAGCTAAGCAGGCTGCCCACCATGACCCGCACCCCAGATGGGATCCATTAACATCCCCCGCCCCCGTCAGACTAGGTTTACCAACCACCTGGAACAATGCCGCCGATGTTGGCTTATTGGGTGTTCTTTCTCCTCGGCGCTCCTTGGGTCCCCATCTGTGGCAGAGATCACCTTCAGCTTCGCCTGCCCACTCGGCACTGTCACCCGGTGCCTTTCAGAAGTGGCTCCTTTGCTTTGACGAGCCGCTAAATGAATTATAAATCAAAGGCGAGCATCAGGGGAGCCCGGAGCGGCCTCAACGGCTCCATTACGGTAACCAGGCACTATCTCGGCTTGGCGCACGCTATTAACTCGCTATCGGCTAGAGGTCCCCAATTGCTTAAATAGCTTGAATTATCTCAGCCTCTTGTCCCTTCGGCAATTACCGGCACATAGGACCATGGTTTGAAAAGAGACGGCTTGTTTTGAGTGGGCAAACTATGGGGCGGGGAGGGGCAGCTAACTGTAAGGTACCCAGATGCCAGTGCAAATAGGAGGAATTTAACTTAGGGACAGGATGTAGGTAAAGGTAAAGGTTCCCCTCGCACATACGTTCTAGTCGTTCCCGACTCTAGGGGGCGTTGCTCATCTCCGTTTCAAAGCCGAAGAGCCAGCGCTGGCCGAAGACGTCTCCGTGGTCATGTGGCCGGCATGACTCAAGGCCGAAGGCGCACAGAACGCCGATCCCTTCGCACCAAAGGGGGTTCCTATTTTTCTACTTGCATTTTTTGCCTGCTTTCGAACTGCTAGGTTGGCAGAAGCTGGGACAAGCAACGGGAGCTCACTCCGTTACGCAGCGCTAGGGATTCGAACTGCCGAACTGCCAACATTTCTGATCGACAAGCTTAGTGTCTGAGCCACCGTGTCCCCTTGTAGGTTACCCTCTAACAAAGCCCCTGTACAGGTGTTTCTAGACTCATAGCAGGTTGTTTAGTGACCGTTTGAAGCTCCAATGGCCCTGAAAAGAGGGACTTGCGACCATTTTTCACACTTACGACCGTTGCAGCATCCCTGTGGTCACCTGATTTACATTTGTATGCATGGCAACCGGTTCACATTTATGACGGTTGCAGTGTCCTGGGGTCACGTGATTCCTTTTTGGGGACGTCTGACAAGCAAGTTCACTTAACAACCATGTTACTAATTTAACAAGTGCAATGATTCACTTAAGAAATATGTCAAGGAAAGTCATAAAATAAGGCAAAACTCACGTAACAAATTCTTCACTTAGCGACATAGGTTAAGTGCATTGTGGTCATAAGTCAAGGACTACCTGTATAGTACTGTTTCTCAACTTTGGCAGATTTAAGACTTCTTCAGCCAGCATGCTGTGCGAGGGAATTCTGGGAATTGAAGTCCACACATCCTAAGCCTGTCAAGTTGAGAAATGCCACTCTAACATTAGCAGCTTCGGGACTGGTTGGACTGCGGATGGGAGACCACCAGGAGTTCCCGAGCATGAGTTAACCAAGGCTGCTAAAAAAAAAAAAACACCTCAGAAGAAACAGCATTCTGAGACTTATACCATACAATACCAGAGTTGGAAGGGACCTCAGAGGTCTTCTAGTCTAACCCCCTGCCTAGGCAGGAAACCCTATACCGTTTCAGACAAATGGCTATCCAACATCATCTTAAAGACTTCCAGTGTTGGGGCATTCACAACTTCTGGAGGCAATTTCTGTTCCACTGATTCATTCTTCTCACTGTCAGGAAATTCCTCCTCAGTTCTAAGTTGCTTCTCTCCTTGATTAGTTTCCACCCATTGCTTCTTGTTCTGCCCTCAGGTGCCTTGGAGAATAGTTTGACTCCCTCTTCTTTGTGGCAACCCCTGAGATATTGGAACTCTACTATCATGTCTCCCCTAGTCCTTCTTTTCATTCAACTAGACATTCCCAGTTCCTGCAACTGTTCCTCATAAGTTTGAAGTTGAAGTCCACACATCTTAAACTTACCATGGTTGAGAAACACCACTCTAACTTTAGCAACTTGGTTGTGGACCGCCAGTGGCCAATGGAGCTGGCAGCAGATTCGGACAGTGAGGAGGTTGGGGAGGAAGATGGGCCAGTCTTGGAGTCTGGGGAAGGCTCTGACGAGGGCTCTGTGTCGGAGGCAGAGAGGGGCCAGAGCAGTGGTGGGTTGCAGGTGGTACACCCCGCTATGGGTGTACTGGTGCGCCCCGGAGGGACCACCTGCCTGCCTGCCGTCTTTACCTGTATTTGAGCTCTTCAGGGCTTCCGCATCCAGAGTGTACGGCGCCTGTGTGATGCTCTGCCGAGCAACTGGAGTGTCGCGGAGGCCTCGTGGAGCATCGCAGGAAGTAAGGATGCTTGCACGCGCTGCTCAAGTTCATGTGGTAGCTGCCTGGCACCGTGCCAGTTGCAACAGGATCCGGAACCCACCACTGGGCCAGAGCCGTATGCCAGTTACCAGCTACCTTCGGAGTCAGACATCAGTGAGGCAGAAGAACAGCTGGAGCCTGTTCCCAGTGTGCACATGCGCAGAGCTGCCAGACAAAGGAAACAGCTAAAGAACAGGGGGCGACTTGGGAGTAAAGCCACAGGTGGAGGATGAATGGCCCCTCCCAGAGGGAATAAAAGAGGAGCAACAGGGGAGTGGAGTTTGCAGGAGACCATTAGTTCACTTCATTGGTTCCTGACTCTCCGAGGCTCCTTGCTAAATTCTGCAGATATCGGCCTGGCAGCTCTCCAAGCCAGAGAAGGTCTGTGACTGTAAATCCTCCCTGGAAAGACTTTGCTGGATGGGAAGGATCAGAATTCACAGACAATTAATAAAAGGGTTTTTTGTCGGGACCAGGAGATTGCTTCATGCTCTCGGGAAGCCTCGGTCAGAACACTGTTTGGGGTGTGGATGGGCGACCACCAGGAGTTCCTAGGCATCAATTAACCAGGGCTGCTGGAAAAAACACCCCATTAAAAAAACAGCATGGATTGCTGGGGAATTCTGGGAGTTGACGTCCACATATCCTAAACTTGCAAAAGATTGCAAAACAGGGATCTGCAATCTGTGGGGCTGGCCCTCTTCCCCAGCTCCTTCCCCGCTCTTCTGCCCAGTGGAGTGGGGGGGGGACGATGCTTTGATCAACATTGCGCCTGGCTTCCCACTGAACAATGCCCGGGCGCATCACACAGATAGTTAGAAATGCTCCTTAAGAGCTTCACGGGGTTGTTTTCATTGTATAACAAATATTGATTATCGTCTTTCCTTTCGGGATTCCACAATGCTTGTTGGTCCTTATTTATATGTGAAAGCTCCGTCTCGCATTTCCTTTGGGAGTTCCCAAAGTGCCCTCCTCCGATCTCTCTCTCTCTCTCTTCCGTGCCTGGATGCCAACCCCTTCCCCTCCACACCTCCCACCTTAGATTCAGATCAGGTCACGGACGGAGCCGGAATGCGATGGGAGAATTTGTCATTCTCCGTAAACCCGAAGCTTTAATATGATTTCTTCGATGAGACGGAGCAGGTTCTACAAACACAGCCATTGTGGTTTGTTAATCAAGGTCAGGGATGGTGAACCTTTTTGGCAACGAGTCCCCAAACAAGAATGCATGTGTGCGCGCCGGGAACCCAAAGGCCAGCTGGCTGGCACGCTCATGCCTGGTTTTTGGCTAGTTTTTTGGATTGTTTTTTGGGCCACTTTCAGGCTGTTTTCCTGTTTTTTGCGTTTTCAGGCCTTTTTTCAAGCTGTTTGCAACCCGTTTTTGGGCCTGAAAAATGTCCTCTGAAAGGCCCCAAAACTGCCAGAAAAACAGGCTGTTTTCAAGCTCTTTTCCTGTTTTGGGGGCATTTTTCAGGCTGTTTTCAGGCCATTTTGGGGCCTGAAAACCCCCCTGGAAAATGCCTCCCGAAAGTCCCCAAAACGGCCAGAAAAACGGGCCGTTTTTCAGGCTGTTTTCCGGCGCCCGGGAATACCAGTTGGCCGGTGCACCGGAAAGCAGAAGAGCAACTGGCGACGGTGCGTGTGTCCACAGACAGGACTCTGCATGCCACCTCTGACACGCGTGCCACAGGTTCGCCATCACGGATCTAGGTCGAGGGTCTCTGGTTGTCTGAAGCGGTTTTCTTTCATTGTTTATTAGCTGTATGAAAGCTAGTTGGGTGTAGTAGTTAAAGCAGCTGGCTAGAAAGCAGGAGATCCCGAGTTTAAATTCTACCTTAGGCAGGAGTTCTGCAGGGTGACTTTGGGTCAGTCCCCCCCCCCCCCTCTCCCTCAGCCCTAGGAAGGAGGAGAAGCAATGCCAACATCTTGTCAAGGGGACGCACGTTTTATGAATTTTACAATCTGCCTTTCCTTTAGAGTAGGGGTCTCCAAACTAGGCAACTTTTAAGACTTGTGGACTCCAACTCGCACAATTCGTCTGCCAGAAAGCTCCCAGAGGAATCCTGGGAGATGAAGTCCACAAGTAATACAATACAATACAATAGTAGAGTTGGAAGGGACCTTGGAGGTCTTCTAGTCCAACCCCCTGCCTAGGCAGAAAACCCTATATCATTTCAGGCAAATGGCTATCCAGCATCTTCTTAAAGACTTCCAGTGTTGGGGCATTCACAACTTCTGGAGGCAATTTCTGTTCCACTGATTAATTGTTCTCACTGTCAGGAAATTCCTCCTCAGTTCTAGGTTGCTTCTCTCCTTGATTAGTTTCCACCCATTGCTTCTTGTTCTACCCTCAGGTGCCTTGGAGAATAGCTTGACTCCCTCTTCTTTGTGGCAACCCCTGAGATATTGGAAGACTGCTATCCTGTCTCCCCTGGTCCTTCTTTCTCTTAAGTTAAACATACCCAGTTCCTGCAACCGTTCTTCATATGTGATCCATGCTACCAGAGGAATTCTGGGAATTGAAGTCCACAAGTCTTAAAAGTTGCCAAGTTTGGAGACCCCTTGCTCCAGAACATGGGTGTCAAACTTGCAGCATCACGTTTCCATCATGTGACATTTCGTGATGTTTTTCTCCTTTTGTGGAGCTGAGACGGGCGTGGCCTGTGTGTGATGCCTCTGGCCCCTTGGGCCGCCAGTTTGACATCCCTGCTCTAAAACATCAGTGAGGCATTTCCCCCAAAACAGCCATCTTTTGAGGTAGTCTTTGGTTGAGACAAAGATTGGCCCACAGTCACCCATTTGCAGAGCTGAATTGGGATTTAAACCCGATTAGCAGAGTTGGAAGGGACCTCACAGGTCATCTAGTCCAACCCCCTGCTCAACCTCTCCACTTCTGGTCCAGTTACTCTAACCACTACGCCACACTGGAGGGTTTTTTTGTAGTTAAGTATGCTTTTGATGAATTTATGGGCTAAATTGTAATATTCTGTGTCTGGATTTGGTTTAGCATACTTCAAGAACTCAGGCACGGTGCTTTGTAAACCATGATTTAAGTAAACCGCAGGTCTGACTAATTGTAGCTTGTTGAGAAAAGAAAACCATGGCATAGTTTGTGATGCATTTAGCACTTACAGATATAATAGATCAACAGCTCCTAAATACTAAAAAACAGACGAGAAGGTAGTCATCTCTTTATTTTCTAAAAAAATGGAAACAAAACACCATTACCATAATGACGAAGCTTTCTGTTCAAAATATATATCTACATCTAAATGCATTTTAAGCTAGCTAGAGTGGGTTCAAAAACAGTAATTAAAATAGGAGTTGTCATTTAGATCCTTGGTTGTTTTTATTGTTGTTGGTTTTTAAAAAAAAGCAACATAACATCAGAAAATCTGGATCGATGCTCAACCAAGTAAAATCTGAGACTTTTTTCTTTCTTTTTTTAAAAAATTCAAATAGCATTTTTTAAATAGTCCTGGTTTTGTTTTTATGGTTATTGGGTTTTTTTTTTTGCATTTAAAGGCAAACCTTCTTTGGCACAACACTTTTGGATATGGGCATAAAACTGTTTTCTGATATGGGTTGGGAATGGCTTTTGATTTTTAGTTTTCTGTCTCACTCTGTGCCCTTTTTTTTAAACCCTTGAGGATTCTCCGTTTTAAAGAAGAAGCTGCTCAGAAGGAAAGTATGTGGTAGGGCAGGGGTGTCCAAACTTGGTAACTTTAAGACTTGTGGACTTCAACTCCCAGAATTCCCCAGCCAGCCATGCTGGCTGGGGAATTCTGAGAGTTGAAGTCCACAAGTCTTAAAGTTACCAAGTTTGGACACCCCTGTGGTAGGGGAAAGAGGAGGCTAGTGAAATACAGGTAGTCCTCGATCATTTAGTGACCGTTTAAAGTTGTAACAGCACTGAAAAACGTGACTTCTGAAAGTCAGAACAATGAATTAAGTGGAATAGTTTGCCTCCTGCAGTTGTATGCCTCCAGAAGTTGTGAATGTTCCAACACTGGAAGTTTTTAAAAAGATGTTAGATAGCCATTTGTCTGAAGTGGTATTCCTGCCTAAGCAGGTGGTTCGACTAGAAGACCTCTAAGGTCCCTTCCAACTCTGTTATTCTATTCTTCATTCTAATATTTCTCCTATTCTATTCTATTCTATTCTATTCTATTCTATTCTATTCTATTCTATGGGTCTCATAACTGGAGGGGACGAATCAGTATACAGGGATGAAGTGCAGAAGGTATCCGCATGGTGCTCAAGAAACAACTTACATCTAAACAGAGGGTTAGAATCAAGATCACGTGAAGGGTTGATTCCACTTTATAAGGCCTTGGGAAGGCCACACTTGGAATCCTGCATCCAGTTTTGGTCGCCACAATGTAGAAAAGATGTGGAGACTCTAGAAAGAGTGCAGAGAAGAGCAACAAAGATTATTAGGGGACTGGAGGCTAAAACATATGAAGAACGGTTGCAGGAACTGGGGATGTCTAGTTTAATAGAAAGAAGGACTAGGGGAGACATGATAGCAGTGTTCCAATATCTCAGGGGTTGTGACAAAGAAGAGGGAGTCAAACTATTCTCCAAGGCACCTGAGGGCAGGACAAGAAGCAATGGGTGGAAACTAATCAAGGAGAGAAGCAACTTAGAACTGAGGGGAAACTTCCTGACAGTGAGAACAATGAATCAGTGGAACCGAAGTTGCCTCCAGAAGTTGTGAATGCCCCAACACTGGAAGTCTTTAAGAAGATGTTGGATAGCCATTTGTCTGAAACGGTATAAGGTTTCCTGCCTAGGCAGGGGGTTGGACTAGAAGACCTCCAAGGTCCCTTCCAACTCTGCTATTGTATTGTATTAAATACTAGTAAGACAAAGGAGATGGTGATGGATTTCCGTAAGCACAGAGAGGAACCTGCCCCACTGTATATCGAGGGGGGCTGCGTGGAGAGGGTTTCCTCTTTTAAATTCTTTGGAGTGTTTATTAGTCAAGATCTCAGCTGGAAAAATAGCACGTCTCTGGTTATTGGAAAGGTCCAACAGAGACTTCATTTCCTTAGAGTCCTGCAAAAAAAATCAGGTAGAATAACGGCTGATGACCTCTTTCTATCGGTCCACCATAGAAAGTGTCTTCACATATTGCATTACAGTATGGTAGGCTGGTTTAACAGCTGCAGATAGGAAGGCCCTACAGAGAGTGATCAATTCAGCATAAGAAACCATTGGTTGCCCTCTGACACCGCTGGATGACCTCGCCAGGTCTCGCTGCTTTAGCAGAGTAAGGAAGATACTCAGAGAGGAGTCACACCCTGGTCAGTATCTCTGCACTTCAACCATCGGGCAGAAGATATCAAAGTATAGCCAGCCAAACAAATAGGTTTAAAGTTTCTATCCTTGGGCTGTCAGACTTTTAAATACAACCACAATCACTCCACGCACACGCTAGTTTTTTTTTCTTTTTCTTTCTTTTTTCATTTCTGCTATAATTTTGCACCAGTGAGGTTGAAACCAATTTTGTTGTATTTATTTTGTACAATGACAATAAAGATTATACTTATTCTATTCTATTCTTCATTCTAATATTTCTCCTATTCTGTTCTATTTCTATTCTAACCCTAAACCTAATAGAATACCGGAGTTGGACGGGACCTTGGAGGTCTTCTAGTCCAACCCCCTGCCTAGGCAGGAAACCCTATACCGTTTCAGACAAATGGCTATCCAACATCTTCTTAAAGGCTTCCAGTGTTGGGGCATTCACAACTTCTGGAGGCAAGGAGTTCCACTGGTTAATTGTTCTCACTGTCAGGAAATTTCTCCTCAGTTCTAAGTTGCTTCTCTCCTTGATTAGTTTCCACCCATTGCTTCTTGTTCTACCCTTGGAGAATAACCATTTGACAGAGGTCGTATAGATAGTCCTTGACCTATGGCCACAGCTGAGCTTAAAATTCCTTCTGTTAAGTGAGACATCTGTTAAATGGGGATCACCTGACCCCCGGGATGCTGCAACCGTCATAAATATGAATCAGTTGCCAAGCATCTGAATTTTGATCAAGTGACCATGGAGATGCTGCAATGGTCGTAAGGGGTGGGGGGAAGGATCACAAGTCCCTTTTTCATGGCTGTTGTAACTTCGGTCAATAAACACACTGTCGTAAAGCGAGGACTTGCTGAATTTAAGGATAAGATCCCTGCAGGATCGAGAATTCTTGCTTTGTAGCCGTCTCCAACCCTCGGGAAGATGAGAGTTTTCATTCCCAGAATCCCGCCTGCCGATGGGGGAATTCTGGGTAGGTACCACAAGGAAAGGGGTGGAGCTGACGTCCGATGATTGCCTGCTGCGATTCCTGATTCCCCTCCTCTTGTTTTCCGCAGCTGGTGCTTTTTTCCGGGAAGCTGAACACCATCGCTGCAGTGGTCACCATCTTCTTCCTGCTGGTTTACGCTACGGTGGATTTGGCCTGCCTGGCGCTCGAGTGGGCCTCCGCCCCGAACTTCAGGTATGTTGGAAGGAAGGGGGAAGGAGGAGATCTGCAAAGCAGAGAATCGGTGAAGGACCTGGGAAGAGATTGGACAACCATTGGGGTTTCCTGCTTGAGCAGGGGGTTGGACTTAAAAAAGCACACACACACACACACACACACACACACACATACACACACACACACTTTGGGGCGCCAGGGACCGCTTCCGTGGAGAGAGGTTCTTCCGTGGACGGGAGGGGGGGGTGGTTTTGCATGCTGCCTGCATCCCATGTATGGGGCTTCGTTTGTTTGGCGCATTGGTTTCTGGTATGCCACTGCCTGGTACTGGTCCATGGTCTCTTCTCTTCCCTTCCCTTCTTTTCTCTTCTCTTCTCTTCCCTTCCCTTCTCTTCTCTTCCCTTCTCTTCCCTTCTCTTCTCTTCCCTTCCCTTCCCTTCTTTTCTCTTCTCTTCCCTTCCTTTCTCTTCCCTTCCCTACTCTTCCCTTCTTTTCTCTTCTCTTCCCTTCTCTTCCCTTCTCTTCTCTTGTTTTCCCTTCCCTTCTCTTCTTCCCTTCTGTTCCCTTCCCTACTCTTCTTTTTTTCTCCTCTTCTTCCCTTCTCTTCCCTTCCCTTCTTTTCTCTTCCCTTCCCTTCTCTTCTCTTCCCTTCTCTTCCCTTCCTTCCCTTCCCTACTCTTCCCTTCTCTTCTCTTCTTTTCCCTTCCCTTCTCTTCTTCCCTTCTTTTCCCTTCCCTACTCTTCCCTTCTCTTCTTTTTTCTCCTCTTCTTCCCTTCTCTTCCCTTCTCTTCTCTTCCCTTCTCTTCTCTTCCCTTCTTTCCCTTCCCTACTCTTCTCTTCTATTCCCTACTCTTCTCTTGTTTTCCCTTCTCTTTCCTTTCCTTCCCTTCTCTTCCCTTCTTTTCTTCTCCTTTTCTTCCCTTCTCTTCTCTTTCCTACTCTTCTCTTCTTTTCCCTTCCCTTCTCTTCTTCCCTTCCCTACTCTTCTCTTCTTTTTTCTCTCCTCTTCTTCCCTTCTCTTTCCTTCCCTACTCTTCCCTTCTTTTCTTTTCTTCTCTTCTCTTCCCTACTCTTCTCTTCTTTTCCCTTCCCTTCTCTTCTCTTCTTCCCTTCTCTTCTCTTCCCCACTCTTCCCTTCTCTTCCCACTCTGTCAATTTTGAGGATGTTTTGAAAATGAGCAATCCACGCTTCGTATCTGGGCAAAGAACGGTGAGTGGGATTAGTTAAGAGAAGAAGAGACGTTGGTGTCTTTAAAAAATTGGCAACCTTATCAATCTTGAAAGGTTTATTTGCTGTTCAATGCCACGTCAACCATGAATCTCTGCCCCTTCCGCCCTCCGCGAGGTTTCTCCCTCCTCTCTCCCTCCTTTCCTTAATTGAAAGACAAGGCCTCATTAATATGAACAAAAGGATTAAGTGAAAATGAACTAAAGGAGAGGTTACCTTGAAAAGAAAGACACATCTGTCTCGGAGCTACGAAAAACACACTGGTGGTTTGGCAATGATTGCTCTAAATATCATTGCAGAAAATTTCCCCCCATATTAAGTGGAATTTTTCCTCTGGTCTAATGCACTCCTTCATGGCAGCTAAATTGAGCGATTTTAAATCCAATTGTGTATATAGAGTCTGGTTCCCAGGGTAGTAGACACGGGAGGTGCTGCTTTTGCAAAATCAAAATCCTTTTTGCAAAATCCCACAAAGTTGGGCAAAGGATGGGTTTTTTCCAGGCCCCTCCTCTCCGCCTTGGAAGGACCCTCTCTGATTCCGGGGTGCTTTGATAATTGGGGGGGGGGATTCTGGTGGTAAACACCCAAGAACTCCAGCATTTGGTTTGGGAAAGAGGCTTTTTTGCTCGCAAGGGAAAATACACCTTGGTAACTGCTGATCTAAGACTGTTAAACTAGCCGACTCAGAGAGTCTTAATCAACACTGCAGGCTTTTAACATATTAGAATTTGTTAATTGATTAGATGCTTGTTATCTGTCTGCACCGTCAACCTCCCCTCCCTCTCTTCCTCTTCCACTCTTCCTTTTCCCATCTTCTCCTTCCTTTCCCCCTTTCTTCCTGCTCCCCTTCTCCTTCCTTCCTCTCTTCCTGCCTCATTCCTTCACTCTCTCTTCCTCTTCTTTTTCTCTTACCCTTTCTTCCTGTTTCCCTTCTCTCTCCTTTCTCCCTCCCTTTGTTTTTTCTTTCCTTCCTTCTTCCTTCCTCCCTCTTCTTCCACTTCCTTCCTTTCTCTTACTTTCTATTCCTATTCTCCTTCCTTTCTTCCTTCTTCCTTCCTTCCTCTTATTCTTCCCCTTTCTTCCTGTCTCTTACTCTCTTTTCCTCTTCTCCTTCCTTCCCTCCCTCTCTCCTTCTCTCTTCCTGTCTCTTCTTCTTCCTTTCCTGTTCCCCTTCTCTCCCCTTCCTTCTTCCTTCCCTGCCTTTGTCTTTCTCTCTCTCCCTCCCTCCCTCCCTTTTTCTTCTTCTTCCTCCCTTTCTCTTAGTCTTTCTTCCTCTTCTCCTTCCTTCCTCTTCCTTCCTCTTACCCTTTCTTCCTGTTTCCCTTCTCTCTTCTTCCTTCCTTCTTTCCTGCCTTTCTCTTTCCCTTTCTCCATCCATCCCTCCTCTTTTTCTTCTTCCTTCCTTTCTCTCTTTCTTCCTGTCCCTTCCCTCCCTCCTTCCTTCCTCTTCCACCCTTTCTTTTACTCTTTCTTCCTGCTTTCCTCCCTCCCTCCCTTCCTCTTCCTCCCTTTCTCTTTTCTCTCTTTCCTTCCTTCCCCCTACACCTGTCTACCTATCTGCCCACTGGCCTCTGAAGAAGTCAGTGCAGTTCCCCAAAACCTACGCATCCATTTCTCAGTTCGAAAGGAGCCGCCACGCTCCTCCTGAAGTTTGTCGCGGTCTTCCCTTAAACGGGGCACAATCCCGCCATGAAAGAGACCAGCGGGCACTCCCAAAAGGATCGCTCTCCAAAGAGGCCCGTAGTTCAGTTGTTTGAGACAGCCAGGCTGGGATTTGGGGTGTTAATTGGATCGGGAGCCTCTGATCAACCAGAGCTAATTAAAAGGACTAATTAAACGCAGTGTTTCTCAACCTTCAGCAACTTTTAAGATGTCTGGACTTCAATTCCCAGAATTCCCCAGCCAGCTATGCTGGCTGGGGAATTCTGGGAGTTGAAGTCCACATATCTTAACATAGCTGAGAAACACTGAATTAAAGAGCCTTTAAGGGGTGGCCATTTGGGAAATAATCCAACTTTTCTCCTTTTCTGGCAACTTTTTGCCTGAAAGTCGGTGTCAGGGTCCCAAGTAACCCCCCCTCCCCCCAACGAAAGACGACTCCGAGGCCTGAAATTCCCTCAAAGCTCCATTTTATGAGAGATGTCACATTGGCACATCTGGGAAAACCCGAATCTGAAAGCTCCCAGGTTTTCCCCCACCCAAACGAAAGCCCAAATCCCTTCCCCAGCACCCTCACGTCTGCCCCATGGCCCAATCAATGCACCATCCAAAACTGGAGATGCCTCCCAGTCACGCCCCTCCAGGTGCAGGGCAGGATGTCCTTGACTCTCTGAGAAAGGAATGTAACAGCTTTGCCTCCAGAAGTTGTGAATGCCCCAACACTGGAAGTCTTTAAGAAGATGTTAGATAGCTATTTGTCTGAAACGGTATAGGGTTTCCTGCCTAGGCAGGGGGTTGGACTAGAAGACCTCCAAGGTCCCTTCCAACTCTGCTATTGTATTGTATTGTTATTTTGACTATCTCTCTCTCCCAGACTCCCTATCACCCCCCCCTCCCATTTCACCACAGGATTGAATGTGGGAGGCCGGAAGGCCCAAGGCAAAAGATGCCATCCAGGCCTGAGGCCATTTTTGGTGGCCGGCCTCCCTCTCTCCCCTGGACCCCATCTGCAAAATGCCCCTTCCCAGGAGTTTAACATCTGGTGGCCGTGGGGCCGTGTTGAGGGCCTCCCCCTCCTTCTCCCAGCTTTCCCCCCTGTTAGTAAAAGGGGTGGGTGGGTGGGAAGACCCCCGGTGATCAATTTCTCCTCCAGCTAATCCCATCAAGGCAGCGCATCGCCTGTGTAATAAGCATTTATGATCCTGTTTAAAAAGCTTTCGCCCTTGAGCAAATACCCAGAAAAAAGATCAAGAAGAAGAAGGAAAAAAATCAAGGGGGGGGGGGGAAGAAACAGAAGAGGAAAACACACAAACACAAACACACACACACACACACACACACACACACACACCCTCCGTGGCGTTCAGCTCTTTGCGGTGAATTTATGGGTCTGATCCGTTCTCCGAGGGAGGCAGCATGCCAAAGTTTCTTTTATAATGGAGCGGAGTTTACATTAGTGGTAATTAAACTGAGCCGGAGCAGGAGTCAGACGGGAGGGAACGGGGAGGAAAAACTGTGTGCATGTGTGTGTGTGTTTTGTGCATGTAGGAGTGGCATTCCTGGAACAGCTTTTGCTGGGTGTGCTTGTGCATATTGGTGCATCGCTTGCCGCGGCTTTGCACAGTTCTGGAAGAGCAGGAGGTGAAAAATAGGGAGCTAGCATGCAGAGGTTTTAAAAGGCAGCATTTGTTTGACCTGGGGCAAACACACAAGTCAATCGGGGTGTGTGTGCGCTTTTTTTTTTTTTTGCACATTTTCAGTTCTTTGTACGTTTTTTAAAAAAAAGAGTGAGTGGGAAACCAGAGGTGGCCAGTCCTTTTAGGTTGAATGCCTGCATACAGCAATACAATACATATGCAAAAGGTTCTGCTTTTGTTGTTTCTCCTCCTCTTCCTCCTCCTCCATCTTGAGATCCTTCTCAGCTATGTTCACCCAATTTTAGTTTGATTTCCAAAGACAGCCAACAATGTGTCCTGACTTCAGCCGCTTGGGAGAGTGAGAGGAACAAAAAAAAATTCCCTTTTTTGACTTAAACTAAAACATACGAAGAACATGAAGAACGGTTGCAGGAACTGGGTATGTTTAGCTTAAGAGAAAGAAGGACCAGGGGAGACATGATAGCAGTCTTCCGATATCTCAGGGGTTGCCACAAAGAAGAGGGAGTCAAGCTATTCTCCAAGGCACCTGAGGGCAGAACAAGAAGCAATGGGTGGAAACTAATCAAGGAGAGAAGCAACTTAGAACTGAGGAGAAATTTCCTGACAGTGAGAACAATTAATCAGTGGAACAGCTTGCATCCAGAAGTTGTGAATGCTCCAACACTGGAAGTCTTTAAGAAGATGTTGGATAGCCATTTGTCTGAAACGGTATAGGGTTTCCTGCCTAGGCAAGGGGTTGGACTAGAAGACCTCCAAAGTCCCTTCCAATTCTGCTATTGTATTATTAAATAACAACGGTTGCAGGAATTGGGTATGAATAGTCTAGAGAAGAGAAGGACTAGGGGGGGGACATGGCAGCAGTGTTTTAATATCTAAAGGTAAAGGTTCCCCTTGCACATAACGTGCTAGTCGTTCCCGACTCTAGGGGGCGGTGTTCATCTCCCTTTCAAAGCCAAAGAGCCAGCGCTGTCCGGAAATGTCTCCGCGATCATGTGGCCGGCATGACTCAACGCCAAAGGCGCACGGAACGCTGTTCCCTTCCCACCAAAGGTGGTTCCTGTTTTTCTACTGGCATTTTTTACGTGCTTTCGAACAGCTAGGTTGGCACAAGCTGGGACAAGTCACGGGAGCTCACTCCGCTACGCGGCGCTCGGGATTCGAACCACTGAACTGCCGATCTTTCTGATTGACAACCTCAGCTGCATCCCGCCCAATATCTGAAAGGATGCCTCAAAGTGGAGGGGCTCCACCTCTTCTCCAAAGCACCAGAAGGCAGAACAAGAAACAACGGATGGAACCTCATCAAGGAGCGAAGCAACCTGGAGTTAAGGAGAAACTTCCTGACAGTGAGGACATTTAACCAGTGGAACAGCCTGCCACCAGAAGTTGTGGGAGGTTTTCACAGGAGGTTTTTAAGAAGAAACTGGACAGCCACCTAAATAATGGGTCTCTTGCTTGGACAGAGGGTTGGACTAGAAGACCTCCAAGGTCCCTTCTGTTAGTCCTCCTCAGTCTTCTGAGCACCTCAGCTACCTTCCGCCAATCTTGGTTTGATTTCTTGGGTGTGTGAGAGGAACAAAAAACAGCAACAATTTTCTGTGTTTGCCCAACACAGATAGTCCTCAAGTTACAAAACTGGGGGGGGGGGGGGAGATTTATGACCCTTTTTCACACTTACGACCGTTGCAGCATCTTCATTGTCACATGATGAAAATTCAGAAGCTTGGCAACTGACTCGTAGTTATGACGGCTGCAGTGTTTCTGGGGTCAAGTTGATCCCCTTTTGCGTCTTTCTGACAAAGTAAGTCAATGGGGCAGCTGGATTCACTTAACAACCATGTGATCCCCTGAACGACTGCCGTCATTCCCTTAACCCAGGGGTGTCCAAACTTGGGAACTTTAAGACTTGTGGACTTCAACTCCCAGAATTCCCCAGCCAGCTGAAGTCCACAAGTCTTAAAGTTCCCAAGTTTGGACACCCTTGCCTTAACCCACTAACGCAAGAAAGGTCGTAAAATAGGGCAGACCCCCACTTCGCAAATGTTTCATTTAGCAGCATAAATTTTGGAGCTCAGCAGTGGTCGTAACTCGAGGATTGCCTCTATTTTATTTGGTCGAATTTTGAAGCCGCCCATAACTCTAACGAGAGGGTGTGGGGAGAAGAACGGGACTCTGAGCAACGTAGAAAGAAATCATTCGAACACAAAAACGCGATGTTAAATCGTTGAAAAAAAAAATAGCAAGGACGATCACAACTGTCAAAAGTTAATTAAAAAGGCAGGAATTTGGTTCAAAAACACCAGGAAAAATTCACAAGCCTCAAGTTTTATTATTCAGACCCTGATGCTTTATTTGGTCAGTATTTGGGTACGTCGGATCAGCATTTTCTTTAAAGCACAATCTTCCATTCCAGAATAAAAGCAGACAAGGAGCTTTTAAAGGCAAGGGTTAAATTGCATTTTCTCTCTCCAAACTGTCTGCATTGATTATAATATTTGGATCAAAGGAGGGCGTAACGTCAGGGCCAGAATACAGATTTTTCTCCTTTTTTAAAGTGGAAAAGGCGAGTGAGGTCATGGAAGGCGTGCTGGTCGTTGATTTATGATATCTGAGGAAGTTGCACCCCGTATTTCTGGCTCCAGAAGTCAAACCACATCAGCTAAGATAACGGCGTGGAATAAAAATACCACCTAAAACCAACTCAGAGCAAAGCAGGAGGCAAAAAATGAAAGAAAGGAAAATGCAACAAGGAGCCAGCAAAAATCAATCAGGAATAAAATTAAGGAGTGTTGCAGAATTTTAAAAAAGTAGCAAGACAGCCAGATCAGTGTTTTTCAATCTAAGCATTTTGAAGATGGGTGTGGACTTCAAATCCCAGAATTCCCCAGCCAGCAGAGTAGATTTCAAGTTGAGGAAGGTTTTGTTCTGCTCCAAAAACACGTCAAACCCTCTGAAATTAACTCAAAGATTCCTTTATTGGGAGTGCCGGCCGCCGGCCAGAAGATGAGTAGTTGCCTGCCACGTCTATTCATCTCCGCCCCCTGCCTTTTATCCCCAGAGCTAGCGTGGGGCTTCGCTAGCAGCGGTGGCTCTTCCTTCTCAAGGACCGGCCCCTAGATTTCCACTGCTCTCCTCTCCTCTGCCTTCTGCACATCCACGCATCAGGCCCCTAGATTTCCACTGCTCTCCTCTCCTCTGCCTTCTGCACATCCACGCATCAGGCCCCTAGATTTCCACTGCTCTCCTCTCCTCTGCCTTCTGCACATCCACGCGTCAGGCCCCTAGATTTCCACTGCTCTCCTCTCCTCTGCCTTCTGCACATCCACGCGTCAGGCCCCTAGATTTCCACTGCTCTCCTCTCCTCTGCCTTCTGCACATCCACGCGTCAGGCACTGGACCCAGCTGTTCCTCCTCTTTTTCATCACACCTGGGAGCTGTTGACTCTCCATCTGATGGCTGATGTCATAAATCTGAGCCCATTGCCAACTGTCTGAATTTTGGTCACATGATCATGGGGCTGCCGCGACAGTTGTAAGTGTGAAAAACAGTCACCTTTTTTAATGCCATAAATTTGACAGTCACTAAACAAACTGTTGTAAGTTGAGGACTACCTGTACACCTTCCCAAACCATAGACACATTCTCATTTGTGGCTTTTGGGGAAAAATGAATATTATTCCTCACCCACTTGGAAACTCCATTTTTTTAAAGCGGCCCCATGCCTTCCTCAAACTTGTAGGTTGATCCTCCGAGACTCTTCAAAGCCATTTCTCCCCCCTTCAACGCCTCTCCCCATAATTCCACCCTCCCTCCAGTTTCCCCATCATCAGGTTTTCCTGCACTATATGAAATGAAAAGAAATTTTAATTACCTTTCTGCAAAAACAACAATTAGAGAAAATCATGGGACTCCTGCTTAATCAGTCTACTGTGGTAGCGGAGAGAAACAGAAGGAAAAAAGGGGGGAGGGAATGAGCCAGCTCTGGGGTACAGCTAGTCCTCGACTTACAACAGTTCATTTAGTGACCATTCAAAGTTACAACAGCACTGGAAAAAGTGACTTACGACCGTTATTCACACCCTCATGGTCACGTGATCCAAATTCAGCCGCTTGGCCACTGACTCGTCTTTAGGACGGTCGCATTGTCCCAGGCTCAAGGGATCCGCTTTTGCGACTTTCTGACAAGCCAAGTCAAGGGGGAAGCCAGATTCACTTAACAACAGTGTTACTAACCGAAGAACTGCAACCATTCATTTGACTGCAGCAAGAAATGTTGTAAAATGGGACAGAACACACTTTTAAAATGTGTCTCGCTTAGCGGCAGAAATTTTGGGTTCAACTCTGGTCGTAAGTCGAGGACTACCTGTACATACCTCTGAGTACACACAGCCCCTCAACATTTTGTAAATATTTAAGTATATCTGTCCATGTAACAACGCTGAAGAAATGACACTTGGCTATAATGCAGGGGTGTCCAAACTTGGGAACTTTAAGACTTGTGGACTTCAACTCCCAGAATTCCCCAGCCAGCTGGGGAATTCTGGGAGTTGAAGTCCACAAGTCTTAAAGTTCCCAAGTTTGGACACTCCTGCTATAATGTAAAGTAGTGAGTATACAGCTTGTAGAATTGTGTAAATGTGCCGTCCCCTCAAAATAATGCAATGCACATTAAACACCGTTTAATGTCTAAATTGCTAGCAACAAAAGGAGAGGGGGTGTACTCACTTGTGTGATATACTATGTGTGCGCGCACACACTGCCATCATATTGGACAGCCCCCCCCCCCCCCTCGAAACCCTTCTGACCTGCTTACAGGGTCCCCCCTCCCTCTCGCACATCCAGTTTTGGTGCTTTTTCAAGGATTGTGGCTTTAAAAGCCGGGCCTTTCATTCAGGTTGATGTTTTTGCTGTCGGAATTTATCCTTCTGCTCCCCCCAGACTCAAAGTAATGACCTTCCTAAGTTTTCCTTCTTTTCTTCTTTTTCCCTTTTCTTTCTTGGAGACAGCAAAAGAATGTATGTGCCAGGGAGCTGTTCAAAAGTGGGGGGGCGGAATTCACTCTGACGGGGCTGCCTTGCTTTTAACAAGAAGCAATGGGTGGAAACTAATCAAGGAGAGAAGCAACTTAGAACTGAGGAGAAACTTCCTGACAGTGAGAACAATTAATCAGTGGAACAGAAGTTGCCTCCAGAAGTTGTGAAAGCCCCAACACTGGAAGTCTTTGAGAAGATGTTGGATAGCCATTTGTCTGAAACGGGGTAGGGTTTCCTGCCTAGGCAGAGGGTTGGACTAGAAGACCTCCAAGGTCCCTTCCAACTCTGCTATTGTATTATTGTATAACCACAATGTCTGAAGCAAGCATGGCGCCATTTGCCTAGCTCCGTGATGGCGAACCTATGGCACACGGAGCCCTCTCTGCAGGCATGCAAGCCATCACCCCAGCTCAGCTTCACTGCGCATGTGTGTGGGCCTCCTGTTGGCCAGCTGATTTTTCACGCCTTTGCCACACATGTGCAGGGACGGGGCCAGAGGTGGGTTGCTACCGGTTCGGCTGAATCGGTAGTGGTTTGTTGGCCTGGGTCAAGTGGTGGGTTTCAAAAATTTTTGAATCTCTTCTGTAGGTGTAACCTGCTTTGTGGGAGTGGCTTGCCAGCCATGTGACCGGGTGGGAGTGACTTGCTGGCCATGCGACTGAGTGGGAGTGGCTTGCCAACCATGCGACTGAGTGGGAGTGGCTTGCCGGCCATGTGACTGAGTGGGAGTGGCTTGCCAACCATGTGACTGAGTGGGAGTGGCTTGCCAACCATGTGACTGAGTGGGAGTGGCTTGCCGGCCATGTGACTGAGTGGGAGTGGCTTGCCGGCCATGTGACTGAGTGGGAGTGGCTTGCCAGCCATGTGACTGGGTGGGCATGGCCAACTTGTAAAATGTGGTGAAACTCACTTAACAACGCTCTTGCTCAGCAACCAAAATGTTGGCTCAGAAACTCCAAAGCATGCAAGTCTTAAAGCTGTCAAGTTACAAGACTCTCACACCCCAACCCTTTAGAAAAAAAACCCCAGGGGTGTTCAAAGTTGATAGCTTTAAGACTTGTGGACTTCAACTCCCAGAATTCCTCCTCCAGTCATGTTGGCTCAGGAACTCTGGCATTGAAGTGTGCAAGTCTTAAAGCTGTCAGGTTACAAGACTCTTTCACTCCTAACCCTTTAGAAAAAAAAAACCAGGGGTGTTCAAAGTTGACAGCTTTAAGATTTGTGGACTTCAACTCCCAGAATTCCTCCTCTTGCTCTTCATCTTGATGATGTGCGGACGGGCGGGGGGAAGGAGCTGGGACCGGTTCTAAATGGCATTGTAGATTTGTGGAACCTCTTCTATAGAAGAGGTTAGAACTGGCAGGAACCCACCCCTGCCTGGGTCACAGAACCTGCAGTGACCCAGGCTGGCCAGCCTTCGAATTGGTTTGCTGGTCGCCCCTGGCATTGCCAGCATTTTTTTTGTCCTTTTTTAATGTTCTGTGCATGCGCAGAACATTTCAAGGCAACTGCACACACACACGCAGCAAAGCAAACCAGCAGCAACCCACCCCTGAGCAGGGCGCATGCAGGAATGTGTGCGCGGGGGCTGGGGGAACCATGGGGCATGCGCCCCCATGACCCATTTTTTGGTCCCAGCAGGGTGCAGGGAGGCCCAAAGCGGAGTGCGGGGTGGAGGGAAGTGCGTGCATGTGCAGGGGGGTGTCGCAGGCGCATTGCATTATGGGTACACATGCTTAGCCATCATTGTCCTAGCTGTTGCTTTCGAGTGAGAGCTCCAGCATAGCTGGATGGGGGAATTCTGGGAGTTGAGGTCCACCCCTCTTCCAATTGCCCAGTTGGCAAAACAACGGATACAATAGAAACGCATCCCTTCCCTTCTCTTATGTCTCTCTCTGTGGCATGAATGCAAAAAACCACTAACAAGGAAGTCAAAAGCGACACTCGGGACCTGGGCTTTGCACATAAACGTCAGCAAAATGCAATTTTATCGGTGTGAAGAGACCGCCTTTGCATTTTTCCAGGCGACTGTGTGTGTGTATGTGCACGTACCCGAGGGAGAATTACGCCGAAGAATCGCATTAGGGAAAACCTTTGCAGACTTCCTTTTCATCCCTCCCTGGGCGGCTGAAAATGTGAGGAGCGTTTTCTGTGTACAAAGGATGCCTTGCGCAGCTACACACACACACACACACACGAGTGTCGGGAGCTGAGCTAAGCACGCTAACGTCATAGGATCCGATCTTGGCAAGTCTCTTTCCGGGCTTGGCCACTTGGCCGCGTGCCCACCATTACCACATCTTGCAGGGGTTGCTAGAGGGAGCTTTGCGGCCCCTTGTCCCTCCTCCGCTGGTCCTTGCAGATGGGAATTGCCTGGTGGGGGAATTGGGAGTCCCTACGGTGCGCCTGCCCCCTGGTCCCCCCACGTCAAGAGTCGTGAGAGGCACCTTAAAATATGACCAGCTCCTTCTGAATGGAGCCTGAGCGGCCGTCTTGATTTAATTCCCTTTTATGGGAGAGGTTGGCGGTGGGGGAGGCTATTTATTTATTTATTCTCTTGCATCCCACCTTTATTGTTTTTTTACAAATAGTTCAAGGCAGTAAAGATACCTAACACACCTTCCTCTTCCTTTTTTCCCCATATCAACAGCCTGTGAGGCTGGTTGGGCTGAGAGAGAGAGAGAGGGACTGGTCCAAGGTGACCCAGCTGGCTTTTAATGCCTATGATGGGACTAGAGCTCACCCTCTCCTGGTGATTGGCTCAAAGTCACCCAGCTGGATGTTAATGCCTATGGGGGAACTAGAACACCCAGTCTCCTGGTGATGGGCTGAGAAAACCCTCGGAAACGGGCCAAAAAACCCCTCGAAAATGGGCCGAAAAAACATCAAAAATGGGCTGAAAAAATCCTTGAAAATGGGCCGAGAAAAGCCTCGAAAATGGGCCGAAAAAAACCTCATAATGGGCCTAAAAAAACCTCATAACGGGCCAAAAAAAAAGCATCGAAAATGGGCCGAAAAAACCCTCACAATGGGCCTAAAAAAAGCATCGAAAATGGGCCGAAAAAACATCAAAAATGGGCTGAAAAAATCCTTGAAAATGGGCTGAGAAAAGCCTCGAAAATGGGCCGAAAAAAACCTCATAATGGGCCTAAAAAAACCTCATAATGGGCCAAAAAAAAAGCATCGAAAATGGGCCGAAAAAACCCTCACAATGGGCCGAAAAAAAGCATCGAAAATGGGCCGAAAAAACATCAAAAATGGGCTGAAAAAATCCTTGAAAATGGGCCAAGAAAAGCCTCGAAAATGGGCCGAAAAAAACCTCATAATGGGCCTAAAAAAATCCTCGAAAATGGGCTGAAAAAAGCCTCACAATGGGCCAAAAAAAAGCATCGAAAATGGGCTGAAAAAATCCTCGAAAATGGGCTGAAAAAAGCCTCACAATGGGCCTAAAAAAAGCATCGAAAATGGGCTGAAAAAAGCCTCGAAAATGGGCCGAAAAAACCCTCATAATGGGCCAAAAAAATCCTTGAAAACGGGCTGAAAAAAGCCTTGAAAATGGGCCGAGAAAAGCCTCACAATGGGCCGAAAAAATGGCCCATAAAAGCATCAAAAATGGCCCGAAAAAGCATCATAACGGGCCAAAAACAGCATCAAAAATGGCCCGGAAAAAAGCATCGAAAATGGCCTGAGAAAAGCCTCAAAAACAGGCCAAAAAAAGGCTCCAAAAATGGGCTGAAATTGCAGCATGCGGAGGCCCAAACCCTTTTTTTCCCTCTTCTAAATTTAGGTGCGTCTTATATTCTGAAAAATACAGTAGGTAAGGGCCCCTCAGCCACCCCAAAACCGATTTAGACCCAGAAGCCATCGCTTTATACGCATGAAATTCGGGCTTTAGCTGCACCCAGTGAAGGCCTCAGGGCCAAAGAGAATCTTAATGCTTTGGTTTTAATGCTTGGGATTTGAAATGCAACCTCGCAATTTAAGGAAGGTGTGGGGTGCTGCACGGGTGCTAGTTGGTAATATCTTTGGGGGGGGGGGCGTGTTCCTGGCGTGTGACATCTTTAACGGGGGCTGCAGGAGAGGTGTAGAAAATAGGCTCAAGAGGGAGTCGGTGTCCGTAATCCTCCTCCCGGGAGTGGATTTGACAGAGGGGGGAGACTCGGGGGGGGCACCCCCACTCCTGTTGCCAAGGAAGCTTGCAGCCATTATCCCAGCTGGATGCATTAGCGCCAAGCAGCAGAGTTTGGAAGCGGTGGGGGGAGAGGAAATTTTGCTGCTTGAGATAGTAATTGTAGCCGTTCGGCCCAGCTAATAGCTGTTATGATTAAGTTCTATTATGGAGTCCTCTCTCTCTCTCTCTCTCTGGAACTGGTGGGTGGTTTTTTTCTGTTGAGGAACGCAGTGGGGAAGGGGAGGGGGGGGTTGACAGCCCTTCACACAGAGCGACAGCCTGCTGCTCGGCGGCTACGCCCCACCCACCCCAAAAAGGAACAAAACACTCCCACGTAATAACCCATAAGTGGTAGCGTCGAGCATTTCCTTGAGCAAGACAAGGATAGGAAAATCTGATGGGAACCTGCACCCTGGACCCCCACCCCTTCCGTGGGGCACCCCCCTAGAAGCAAGACCCATTGCAAGGACAACCAGCCACTTCGCTTCCTTCCCACTTGGGCGATTCAGTTATTTACAGGAAGTCCTCGACATAGGACCACAACGAAGCCCCAAATTTCCATGGCTAAGCAAGACAATTGTTCTCTTCTGACCGAGGCTTCCCGAGAGCATGAAACAAACTCCTTGTCCCGACAAAAAACCCTTTTTATTAATTTCCTGTGAATTCTGCTCCTCCACATCCAGCAAAGTCTTTCAAGGGAGGATTTACAGTCATAGACCTTCTCTGGCTTGGAGAGCTGCCAGGCCGAGATCTGCAGAACTTGGAGAGTCACGAACCAATTAAGCGAACTAATGGTCTCCTGCAAACTCCACTCCCCTTTTGCTCCTCTTTTATTTCCTCTGGGAGGGGCCATTCATCCTCCACCTGTGGCCTTACTCCCAAGTCGACCCCTGTTCTTTAGCTGTTCCCTTCGTCTGGCAGCTCTGCGCATGCGCACACTGGGAACAGGCTCCAGCTGTTCTTTGTCTCACTGATCTCCGACTCTGAAGGCAGCTGGTAACTGTCGGACGGCCCTGGCCCCTTCTCTGCCTCCGACACAGAGCCCTCCTCAGAGCCTTCCCCAGCTTCCAGGACTGGCCCATCTTCCTCCCCAACCTCCTCACTGTCCGAATCTGCTACCAGCTCCTCTGGAGGGCCACAACAACCCGGACCTCCCATTGCAAGGGCGACCTGTGGGTCACTTCTCTTCCTTCCCATCTGGGGAGTTCAGTTATTTACAGGAAGTCCTCGATGTAGGACCACAACGGAGGCCCAAATTTCCATAGCTAAGCAAGACAATTGCTCCGTGAGTTTTGCCCCTTTCTCGTCGCAGTTGTTAAATGAATCCCTGCAGGTGTTAAGTTAGCAACTCAGTTGTTGAATGGAATACGACTTTCACATTGACTTCACATGTCGGAAGGTCGCCAAAGTGAATCACATGACCCCGGGACACTGCAACCGTCATAAATAGGAGCCAGTTTCCAAGTGCCTGAATCCTAAGGGACCATGGGGATGCTGCAACAGTCATCAGTGTGGTAGATGGCCCTAAAAAGTCACTGTTGTCAGGGCTGTTGTAACCTTTGAACGGTCGCTAAATGAATGGTTGTAAATTGAGGACCATCTGTAATAAGAGGGGATGACTGGCGTGTGTCAGGCGTGCAAGGTAAACTCACCCAGATGAACTAATTCTACTTTATTGTACGGGCACATTCAAAGAATCTTGCAACTCTGACAGAACATTTGTTACCCTTCATATCTCGTTTAATGGGGGAAAAGGACCACGGGAAACATGATAGCATCTTCCAATATCTCAGGGGCTGCCCCAAAGAAGAGGGAGTCAAGCTATTCTCCAAGGCACCTGAGGGTAGAACAAGAAGCAATGGGTGGAAACTAATCAAGGAGAGAAGCAACCTGGAACTAAGGAGAAATTTCCTGACAGAACAATTAATCAGTCGAACAGAAGTTGCCTCCGGAAGTTGTGAATGCCCCAACACTGGAAGTTTTTAAGGCGACAATAATTGCTCCAGGGTTTCCCGCTGGAGCAGGGGATTGGACTAGAAGGCCTCCAAGGTCCCTTCCAACTCTGTTATTCTATTCTATTCTATAATGAGCAGACTGCATTATGATTGCAAGTTGAGTGCTTCCTATAACTAAAGAATTCTTCCAATAATTATTGTCCGTTAGAAATGAAGGTGCTGCAAGCAGCCTCAGGCATCTTAAATTTCCTGACAGAACAATGAATCCAGTATTGAGGGGCTGCCCCAAAGAAGAGGGAGTCAAGCTATTCTCCAAACCACCAGAAGGCAGAACAAGAAGCAACGGATGGAAACCAATGAAGGAATGAAGCAACCTGAAACGAAGGAGAAATTTCCTGACAGTGAGAACAATTAATCAGTGGAACTACTTGCCTCCAGAAGTTGTGAATTCTCCAACACTGGAGGTTTTTAAGAAGAGATTCGTCAGCATTTGTCTGAAACGGTACAGGGTTTCCTGCTTAAGCAGGGGATTGGAGTAGAAGACCTCCAAGGTCCCTTCCAACTCTGTTAATCCATTATTCTACTACCCATTCCCTTTGCAGCCCAAATTAGGGCCTCTTTGGAGCCTCTTGCCCCACCCGCTGTCCAGCTGAGGGCTACCTTGCCTGTTATCGGACAATTCCCTTGGCTGAATCCCTTCTGTCTCCCAAGGTCATCCCCGCATCCCATTACAGAGCTTAAGGAATGGAGAAGGCATTGAAGGGGAAACAAAGCAAAGAGCTCTGGGATCAGGTCTCCTGGGGGGGGGGGCAACCTTTGCAGCAGCTCTGTGTCCTCGGCGGAGATATTCTTTGGCATTGATTTATGATCCTTTTGGCTTACTTGTACACCGGCCACAATGTGGGTAATGAAATGTTTACAGCCGGTAGCTCTATTTTTCAATGAGCTGAAATACCTCCGATAAGAAGTTGTTTAGAAGCCGTAAATCTCAGGTTGTATAAACTCCCAGCCCATCACTTAGCGGTGAATTGCAGGCTTGGGTACGGTGGGGGTCTCAAGCAAAGACACCGGATTGGACGGCAGATTGATGCAGAGCGGGGTTCCCCCCTCCCATTGGCCGGGGACTGCCGGGAACCCTCCCGAGGGCCCGTCCCCTTGAGCAGATGAGTTGTCAAGTCCCCGCCTATTGGTTAGAGAGCTGAGGATGAGTTGCGAGCTGGCGCCCCGTTGGGTAATGAATTACTCCGAGATGTATTTGCTCGGGAGAAGTAAATCTGTTCGGTACATTGTTGCCGAGTTGTGATTATATTGTAGGCACGCTCTGTAAATCACAACGAAGGGCCGTGATAAACGGCGCCCTGCAGAAGGAGGCTACCATGGATGGGCCGAGTATCTCAAAGCTAGCTGGGTGACCAGCGTCTCCTCCGCTGTCTTTAGCCTGGCTTCGCGCGGGTGCAAAACTGTGTGGCAGATTGAACGTCGGCTGGGCACTGATGTGTGAATGCGATTGTGCGGTAGCCACACTAGCTGTTCTGACCGAGGCTTCCCGAGAGCATGAAGCAATCTCCTGGTCCCGACAAAAAACCCTTTTATTAATTGACTGTGAATTCTGCTCATTCACATCCAGAAAAGTCTTTCAAAGGAGGATTTACGGTCACAGACCTTCTCTGGCTTGGAGAGCTGCTAGGCCGATCTCTGCAAAACTTGGCAAGGAGTCTCGGAGAGTCACGAACCAATTAAGTGAACTCATTGTCTCCTGCAAACTCCACTCCCCTTTCGCTCCTCTTTTATTCCCTCTGGGAGGGGCCATTCATCATCCACCTGTGGCCTTACTCCCAAGTTGACCCCTGTTCTTTAGCTCTTCCCTTCGCCTGGCAACTCTGCGCATGCGCACACTGGGAACAGGCTCCAGCTGTTCTTCTGCCTCACTGATCTCTGACTCTGAAGGCAGCTGATAACTGTCAGACGGCTCTGGCCCCCTCTCTGCCTCCGACACAGAGCCCTCATCCGAGCCTTCCCCAGACTCCAGGACTGGCCCATCTTCCTCCCCAACCTCCCCACTGTCCGAATCTGCCGCCAGCTCCATTGGCCACTGGCGGTCCACAACAGTAGCGAATTTGTGGCAGGGTAATCAAAGCAGCGGGTATATCTGCTTGGATGTACAGGTAGTCCTCTACTTACGGCCACAATGGAGCCCCCCAAATTTCATCACTGAGTGAGAAATGTCTTAAGTGAGTTTTGCCCCATTTTACGGCTTTCCTTGCCGCGTCAATTAAGTGAATCGCTGCACTTATTAAATGAGTAACACGGTTGTCAAGCAACTCTGGCTTCCCCTTTGACTTCGCTTGTCAGAAGGTCGCAAAAGGGATTCCCAAAACGCCTAGGCAGGGGGTTGGACTAGAAGACCTCCAAGGTCCCTTCCAACTCTGCTATTGTATTATTGTATAAATCAACTTACCTTCGCTACCGGTTCGCGAATGACAACTTCCGTGCATGCGCAGAGCGTCAAAAGTGGGGCATGATGACGTCCAGGGGGGGTGGGCAGAGTCTCCCCCCACCACCACTACCGGTTCGCCCGAACCAAATAGAACCGTCTGAATTGCACCGCTGAACAGGACACAGCAACCGTCATAAACAGGAGCCATTTGTCGAGCATCCAAATGCAAATCCCAGGGCCATGGGGATGCTGCAACCATTGTAAGTGTGAAAAACGGTCATCACTTTTTTCTGTTGCAACCGTTGCAACCTCAAAACGGTCACTAAATGAACGGTTGTAAGTCGAGGGCTACCTTTAAAAGCAAAACTTTCCTTTCTCACCAAGGCAAGCACGACTCCTGAAACGAAAAGAGATACAATAGTCCTTGACTTAACAACCATTCGTTTCATGACGTTTCATGACGTTTAATGACTGGAAGTCTTTAAGAAGATGTTGGATGGCCATCTGTCTGAAACGGTGTAGGGTTTCCTGCCTAGGCAGGGGGTTGGACTAGAAGACCTCCAAGGTCCCTTCCAACTCTACTATTGTATTGTATTGTATTGTATTGTTTCGGAGTTAAAATGACCCTGAAAACAGTGACTTGTGATTGTTGTTCATACTTACATCCATTGCATGGCTTCATGGTCATGTGATCAAAATTCAGATGTTTGGCAACTGACTCGTATTTAAGACGGTTGCAGTGTCCCCGGGTCATGGGAATCCCCTTTTGTGACCTTCTGAGCAGCAGAGCCAATGAGGAAGCCCGATTCACTTAACAACTGGGTTACCCACTCATCAGCTGCAGAGATTCACTTAACAACTATGGCAGGAAAGGTCATAAAATGGGACATTTAACAACGGGCTTGCTTAGTAATGGAAGTGTTGAACTCAATTGTGGTCATAAGTCGAAAACTACCTGGGTGTCACATTTTTGCATGGTTTCCTCTGTTGTTTTTAACCTCTGTGCAGGCCTAAGGACGAGAGAGTATCCATTAGAGGCAAACCTCCAACTTGAGATTTCCAGGCACAGGATATTTTAGCCATGAGGACTGGAAACCTCTTTTCTTTGTTTGAAAAATGTGCCCAGGTTCTGATGATTACATATCAGTGTAAACTAAGCCGTTCAACCGTGGATGTGGGTAATCGCTCTGGCCTTTAGAAGTGCACGTCAAATCTCTTTATTACCATCCTTGACTAGCCTTTACAATTTTTTTTTAAAATGCAGTTAAAAAGGACACAGTTTAATCCAACGATTTGTTATTGAAGCATGGGGGGAAAAATAATACTACAATAAAACAACGCATCTCATTTAAAGCTTTGCACAGTTGTATAACTTGGGGAAGGTATTTGGTGGGATTAGCATTCCTTAAAAAACGAGGGACATAACATTTATCTGTTAGATCCCTGCATATAGAAATAATTGGAGCACCAGAAGGTCATAATTTAACGCGATAGATAGGCAGGCAGGCAGGCAGAAGGGTAGGTAGGCAGGCAGAAAGATAGATGATAAGTAGGTAGGTAGGTAGGTAGGCAGGCAGGCAGGTAGGCAAACAGACAGACAGAGAGGTAGGTAGGCAGGCAGAGAGAGAGAGACAGACAGATAGGCAGAGAGAGAGAGCGTGCGAGAGAGAGAGAGATAGGCAGGCAGAGAGACATACAGAGAGATACAGACAGATAAATACAGACAGACAGAGGCAGGCAGGAAGAGAGGGAGGGAGGGAGATAGGCAGGCAGGCAGGCAGAGAGAGAGATAGGCAGGCAGGAAGAGAGGTAGGGAGACAAACAGACAGATAGATAGATAGATAAAGAGAGACAGACAGATAGATAAAGGCAGGCAGGCAGGCAGGCAGACAAAGAGAGAGAAAGCTGCATTTAGAGGAGAAGGAAACCGGATGAGGGGCAGAGGTAACCTGTGAATTATTCAAACTTTCTTGCTTGTCAGAATGAAATGATGGGCCACTTACGAAGACAGGCGTTTTTTAGAACGACGGTTATGAGTCAACCCCCTTTCATGATCCTATAAATCAGCGGCTGATATTGGCGACTGCCCTGTTCCAAGAGTCTCAAAAGTTACCCGTAGCCACTTTAAGACATGAGGACTTGCTGGCTGGGGAATTCTGGGAGTTTTAAGTTTACAAGTCTTAAAAGTTGCCAAGTTTGGAGAGCCCCGGCCTACAGGAAGGAGTTCACGATGTGAAACCTGTGTGTGTTGTATGTGCATTCAGCATCAGCACCTTAAAATGTGAGGGGCCCTCAGAGGCCATCAAGTCCAACCCTGAATCGGTTATGGGGAATCAGCGCAACGGTGCACTGCTACCTGCCTACGAAGCCTTTGCTATGAGGTCTGTAACTCAGAAAAGCCCATTTCTTTTTAGTTAATGCCCCCATCCGTCATCGGCAGCTTCGGCTGTCCCAACATTGCTCAACTTTAATGGCTGTGCAGTTTAAATAATGTTCTCTCTTTGCAAATTGGGATTGTGGCTTGTGGCCAGGATGCAACACAATGAGGTTGTCATCCCACCGTCTCATTCAGAGTCCCAACTTTGAGGTCAGCACAAGCTCGGAGGGATCTTTTTCAGCACCCTGGACAGCAGCTACATGAACATTTCCCCCCCCTTTATTCCCCCCCCCCCCAAAACTGGCCTATATGCCATATTTTTCGGAGTATAAGATGCACCAAGATTTTGAAAAGGCAAATTTTTAAAAAGTTTTTGAACTCTGCAGACTCACGCTCCGAATCTGACCGAACACAGGTAAGAGCCTACTTGTGGACTTACCTTGTGGCAATAAGAGCGGCCAAGCGTAGACATTGTGCCGCCCTTATTGCGTCCGCGGATAACCGCCCTGCCGCCCTGTTTCGGGTGACCCGCTCCCTTTTGTCGCAGGGGACGCGGGAGACACCCTTACAGGGAAGAGCAGAGGAGTTTGGGGAATATCTTCAGGACAAAATTGATCAGATCCGGAGCGGATGGACCCCCGTCAGTGGACCAGACGAGCCATCAACAGCGAGTCTTGAGAGACCATTCTGGGAGGAGTTTGACTCTGTTGCCCCCGAGGATTTGGACAGGTTACGTGGACGGCTGCGGCCCACCACATGTTCAATGGACCCGTGCCCCTCCTGGCTGGTACTGGCAGCATGGGAGGTGACACGAGGCTGGCTTCTGGGCCTGGTGAACGCCTCATTGGATGAGGGATACTTACCAACCGCCTTGAAAGAGGCGGTGGTGAGACCCTTGCTCAAGAGACCTTCGCTCGACCCAATGGAGCTAGCTAATTACCGTCCAGTCTCCAACCTCCCCTTTTTGGCGAAGGTTGTTGAGAATGTGGTGGCGCAGCAGTTTCCACGACACCTGGACGAATCCGATTATCTAGACCCACGCCAGTCCGGCTTCCAACCCGGGCACAGCACAGAGACAGCCTTGGTCGCGTTGGTTGATGATCTCTGGAGGGCCAGAGATAGGAGTTGTTCCTCTATCCTGGTCCTATTAGACCTCTCGGCGGCTTTTGATACCATCGACCATGGTATCCTATTGCGCCGGTTGGAGGGGATGGGAGTCGGAGGCACCGTTTTGCGGTGGTTCGGCTCCTACCTCTCCGACCGGAAGCAATGTGTGTTGACAGGGGGGCAGAGGTCGTCCCTGAGGCCACTCACTTGTGGGGTGCCACAGGGGTCGGTCCTCTCGCCTCTCCTGTTCAACGCATATGTGAAGCCGCTGGGTGAGATCATCCGTGGTTTTGGGGTTGAGTACCACCTGTACGCTGATGACACTCAGCTGTACATTTCAACCCCAAACCACCCCAACGAGGCTGTCGAAGTGATGTCCCGGTGTTTGGAAGCCGTCGGGGTCTGGATGGGGGACAACAGACTCAAACTCAACCCCTCCAAGACTGAGTGGCTGTGGGTACCAGCACCTCGGTTCAGCCAGCTGACGCCATCGCTGGCCATAGGGGGCGAACAACTGTCCCCTGTGGAGCGGGCGCGCAATTTGGGCATCCTCCTTGATGCCCGGCTGTCAATGGAGGACCATGTGGCAGCAGTGGCAAGGGGGGCGTTCCACCAGGTTCGCCTGGTGCGCCAATTGCGCCCCCTACTGGACCGGAGTGCCCTGCGCACGGTCACTCATGCGCTGGTGACGTCTCGCCTGGACTACTGCAATGCCCTCTACATGGGGCTTCCCTTGGGACGCATCCGGAGACTGCAGCTAGTTCAGAACGCAGCCGCGCGGGTTATCATGGGGAGTACACGTTACTCCCACGTAACACCTCTCCTGCGCGAGCTGCACTGGCTACCTGTGGCCTTTCGGGTGCGTTTCAAGGTACTGATCACCATCTTTAAAGCGCTCCATGGCATAGGACCTAGTTATCTGCAGGATCGCATCCTTCCACACACGTCCCTGCGACCTATCCGCTCACACAGAGAGGGACTCCTCCTGGTGCCGTCCGCTAGGCAATGCCAGCGGGCGACACCTAGGAGTAGGTCCTTCTCTGTGATGGGCCCAACCCTCTGGAATGACCTCCCCTCCGACATTCGAACTACCACCGACCTCCGTTCCTTCCGTCAGAAATTAAAGACTCACCTATTTCAATCAGCTGGCCTGGCACTCTCTTAGTTTACCTCCCGGGATATATCTTAATTGGGTTTGGGTTTTAATTGGGGTGTTTTTAGGGTTTTTTATAGTCTATTTATTTCTTGCACAGCCTTATCTCCTCCATCCAAATGTATTTAATTGTTTTATATTACTATTGTATTTTTATCTGCATTTGACTGTACACCGCCCCGAGTCCGTTTCTGGGAGAGGGGGCGGTTTAGAAATCCAAGAAATAAATAATAAAATAAATAAATAAATTACCAAAATTGGCCCATTTTTCAAAAAAAAAAAAAAGGGCATGCATAGCCTTTAGGAAGCTTGTAGAGTGCTCCTCGGGGTGGGGGTGGGGCAAAAATCGGCCTGTTTTTTGCTCATTTCTGCCCTCCCCAGCCCCTAGGAGCACCCTGGAAAGGTTCACCACCTCGAAAAAGCAAGTTACTTAGTTAAAGATGGAGATATTGTTGCTGAAACCATGCTGATTGGTGGTGTTTATTACTTAAAGCGAAGTAGGGGGAGCTCCCCCACTCCCAAAATGTCTGAGGACGCCATCTTGTCTTCAAAACACAAAGCAATTAGTTAAGCAAGGTTTTGTTAAATTGCAATATGTTTCTACACATGATCAGATCGCAGACGTGTAGAAACATATTGCAATTTTCCAAAATAGCCCAAATTTCTTGGGCAGTTGCATCAGGTGGAAAGATACCTTGGATCTCAATTTCCATTGACATGAGCAAAGTCGTGATTGCTCTGTTTTCGAGGTCTCTCATTGCAGGTGTCCAGGGTTGAGGAGGAGGATTAAAAACCATGGAATGTGTGCCTTCTCTTCGAAGCAAGAGCGCAATTTCACTGACCCAGGCTTTATAATTCTCTCCTGACTCCTTTAATTTGGACTCACCAGTCAAGGGGGTGACTGTGAATACCTGCTGAGGAATGTGGATTGGAACAATTTGTTGTTCTGGTTGCAAAGCTGGTTGTTGAACCAGGGGATGCTGGAGGCCGTTGCAGATGTGGTGTAGCTAACCTGATAGCTTCGTCTTCCACTAAAAGTCTGCAAACGTGGTTAACCGTGCGTTGAGCAATAGGCACGTAGTTAATCTTTGCAACAGCATCTTTCCATTCATAATTCAATGAGTTAATAATGATGCTAATCATTTGGATATCATCGATTACATGGCCATTTTGTCTCAATTCACTTCTCATTCTTTTCATTTTGGTCAAATGTCCACCAATTCGTTCACCAGGTTTCAACTTTGCAAAGGGGGCGAGGTTTCGGGAGGCAAAAAAAATGCTATGTTATTCGGTGTATAAGACGCACCCAGATTTTCACCCTCTTTTTTGAGGGAGAAAGGTGCGTCTTTTACTCTGAAAAATACGGTAGGTAGTCCTCGACTCACAGCAGTTCATTTATTGACCGTTCAAAGTTACAACGGCCCTAAAAAATGGACTTATCACCGTTTTTCACACTTAATGACCATTGCAGCAATCCCATGGTCGTATGGTCAAAATTTGGATGCTTGACAACTGGTTCATATTTATAATATATAATATAATATAATAACAGAGTTGGAAGGGACCTTGGAGGTATTCTACTCCAACCCAGTGGTAGGTTTCCATTTTTTTAACTACTGGTTCGCTCGTGTGTGTGCCCATGCCCACACGCAACACTTCTGTGCATGCGCAGAGGCGGGTGGGCGGAGCCTCCCGCCATCGCCACTACCAGTTCGCCCGATCTGGGCTGAACTGGGAGCAAACCACCTCTGGTCCAACCCCCTGCCTAGGCAGGAAACCCTACACCACTTCAGACAAATGGCTATCCAGCATCTTCTCAAAGACTTCCAGTGTTGGGGCATTCACAACTTCTGGAGGCAACTTCTGTTCCACTGATTAATTGTTCTCACTGTCAGGAAGTTTCTCCTCGGTTCTAAGTTGCTTCTCTCCTTGATTAGTTTCCACCCATTGCTTCTTGTTCTGTCCTCAGGTGCCTTGGAGAATAGCTTGACTCCCTCTTCTTTGTGGCAACCCCTGAGATATTGCAAGACTGCTATCATGTCTCCCCTAGTCCTTCTTTCTATTAAACTAGACATGCCCAGTTCCTGCAACTGTTCATCATATGTTTTAACCTCCAGTCCCCTAATCCTCTTTCTTGCTCTTCTCTGCACTCTTTCTAGAGTCTCCACATCTTTTCTACATCGTGGAGACCAAAACTGGATGCCGTATTCCAAGTGTGGCCTTACCAAGGCCTTATAAAGTGGTATTAACACTTCAAGTGATCTTGATTCTATCCCTCTGTTGATGCAGCCTAGAACTGTGTTGGCTTTTTTGGCAGCTGCTGCACACGGCTGGCTCATGTTTGAATCTTAATTCTACCCCTCTGTTAATGCAGACTGGGACTGCAATGTTAGCTAAGCAAGACTCACAACAGCAAGAAAATTGCAAGTGGCAGTCAGATTGTTCTTTTCCGCAAAGCTAAAGTGTGTGGGGCCATTGGCGGAGAGGCAAATCTACATTCGCGAGACATCCCTTTTTCAGGGGGATGTGAAAATATTCTCACTGGCGAGGAAAAAGAGCTCTTGAGTGCCTGTAATCTCCAGTTCCTCTCTGCATTTCTGAAGGAAATTCTCAATGTGCTGATTTCTAAGTAGCTGCTAATTGATAATTAGCCAGTTTGCAGGCTTCTGGGGCTGTCAGGGAGAAAAAGATTGCTAAGAACTGTACTTTGGTGCTTGAAATGGGGTGGGGTGGGGGGGACAAGCAAGGAAGGAAAGAAGGCGAAAATACCACTTGCGGGGCTCACTAGCATTAATAGTTTAAATCCAGTTTTAAGAATGGGTAGATTCTTAACAGGGAAAAATTAAGTTTTATACCTAGGAAATCTAAATCCTGTTCCAGCAAAAAAGAGGGCTCTCTTGTCTCCAGCCATCCGTCTGCCAAACAATGCCAGCGGGCGACGCCCAGGAGTAGGGCCTTCTCTGTGACGGGCCCAACCCTCTGGAACGACCTCCCCCCTGACATTAGAATCATTACTGACCTCCGCTCCTTCAGTAAGGAACTCAAGACCCACCTGTTCCAATTAGCTGGCCTGACCCAATCGCAATCATGATCTAATCCCTTGATCTTCCTGACTGGTTATTTTAAATTGGGGTATTTTAATTTGGTTTTAATCATTAATTAATCTAGGCATTATTGTACAGATTTATGTTTAATTTGTTTTTATGGGGTTTTGTAATTTGCTGTATATAATGTTTTTTATAATGTTTTTATTCTGTCTGTACACCGCCCCGAGTCCCCTAGGGGAGAGGGAGCGGTTAATAAATCCAATAAAAGTAAAAAAGTAAAGTAAAGTAAGGATCTGTGTCGGAAGCAGAGAGGGGCCCAGAGCCCTATGCCTGTTATCAGTTGCCTTCAGAGTCGGACATCAGTGAGGCAGAAGAACAGCTGGAACCTGTTCCCAGTTTGTGCATGTGCAGAGCTGCCAGATGAAGGGAAGAACTAAAGAACAGGGGTCAACTTGGGAGTAAGGCCACAGGTGGTCAATGAATGGCCCCTCCCAGAGGAAATAAAAGAGGGGCAAAAGGGGAGTGGAGTTTGCAGGAGGCAATTAGGTCACTTCATTGGTTCGTGACTCTCCGAGGCCCCTTGCCAAGTTTTGCACAGATCGGCCTGGCATCTCTCCAAGTTAGATAAAGTCTGTGACCGTAAATCCTCCCTTGAAAGACTTCGCTGGATGTGAAGGAGCAGAATTAATAGTCAATTAATAAAAGGTGTTTTTTTTGTCGGGACCAGGAGTTTGCTTCAGGCTCTTGGGAAGCCTCGGTCAGAACAGGCTCATTGCATTTGCATTACAAAGGTTGTCCTCGACCTACAACAGTTCGTTTAGTGAGCATTCAAAGTTACGACGGCACTGGAAAAAAGTGAGTTACGACCATTTTTCACACTTAACGAATATTGCAGCGTCCCCGTGGTCAGGTGATCAAAATTCAGACCCTTGGCAACTGACTCATATTTATGACGGTGGTGGTGGTCACGTGATGCCTTTTGGTGACCTCCTGGCAAGCGAAGTCACCGGGGAAGCCAGATCCACTTCAAAAACCATGTTACGTATTTAACGACCGCAGCGATTCACTTAACAACGGCGGCAAGAAAGGTGGTAAAATAGGGTTAAAACTCGCTTAACAAACGTCTCGCTTAGCAACGTCAGTTTGGGGCTGAATTGTGGTCGTAAATCAAGGGGCAACCCTGTCGTTTCAATTCCACTTTTAAAGATGGATGGCTCCATGCTAATTGGGGGGGGGGGAATTTCTTAACTTTCTTAATGGGAAAAAAAATTAAGTTTCATACCTAGGAAATCTAAATCCTCTTCCAGCAAAAAGAGGGGGCATTTGGTTGCATTCTGCATCGTGTGTGGATTGGCACAATTCTGCGGCTGTCATTTGTGGGCAGGTTAGCTGTCTTGTCGTCGTCTTGTAGTTTTGCCCGTCGCGGGGGTGTCGCTAGGCGTGCAAATTCTCGGCGACTCTTGCTCCATCTGGGAAATCGTCGCGTTGCGTTCCGACAAGCTTCCAAGCGTTTCACACCTGCCCCGACAGACTTTGCAGCTACCTAGACTACATTTCCCTTTTTTTGTTGTTGTTGTTGTTGTTTTAAGAAAAAGAAAAGTGAATTCTGCCTCCAGCTCTGTATTCTCCCTGAGCCGTAAGGTTTTTTTTTTCAGATGTGGTTTTTAGCAGCTGGCACCTGCTTGCCAGCTTGACATCAATACCTGGGAAAATCCTGGAAAAGCCAGTCAAGCAGTGGATTCGGGAGCACTAGTCATGAACTAAGGCTCAGTGGCTAAGACGCTGAGCTTGTCGATCAGAAAGGTCGGCAGTTTGGCGGTTCGAATCCCTAGTGCCGCATAACGGAGTGAGCTCCTGTGACTTGTCCCAGCTCCTGCCAACGTAGAAGTTCGAAAGCACGTACAAAATGCAAGTAGAAAAATAGGAACCACCTTTGGTGGGAAGGTCACAGCGTTCCATGCACCTTCGGCGTTGAGTCATGCCGGCCACATGACCACAGAGACGTCTTCGGACAGCGCTGGCTCTTCGTCCTTGAAACGGGAACGACTGGCACATATATGCGAGGGGAACCTTTACCTTTAGAAATGAACTAGCAACCAGCATGGTGTTGTTAAAAGCAAACATACTTTATTGCCTTCTTTGACAAAGTGACTTGGAACAATGGACCGAGGAAACGCGATGGAAAGAGCACATATCGTAGGTATTCCTAAACTTACGACTCCAGTTGAGCCCAAAATGTCTGCTGCTAAGCGAGACAGTGGCTAAGTAAATTTTCTCCATCTTACCACCTTTCTTGCCCCCGTTGTTAAAGCTGCAATTGCTAAGTTGGTCACACGGTGTGTGAAGTAACCCTGGGACAAATTCACAAATGTTTCACTTCACAACGTCAACTGTGGTCGTAAGTTGAGAGCTACCTGTAACCATCATTTGCGTTTCTGACATGTCCCTTCTCCCCTCCAAATTGGGGTGGGCAGGGGCCTGTAGAAGCCCAAGGTGCCCTCCCTCCCCGCTGCTTGGTGCCCTCCCTCCGCTCGAGAGAAGCTGGCAAAAGGGAGGAATGCGAGGCCCGAAGATCTCGGCTTTCGTTTTTAAATCTTCCTTTGCAATTGAGATAAGACAGCGGGTTAGATGAGAACAATTTAATTAAGTTGCCGAAAGGCCGCGGAGTTGGCGCTGCCTGGCAATAAGCTGCCCCCTCGGCGCAGGATTGATGGCCTTTTCCGCTAGTGTCTCCCCCCCGCAACCCGCCCCCTCCCTGCAATTGGAAATTAAAAACCAGAATTGGAATTAAAAACACTCAAATACTTTCTGTGCCTTATCCGGGCAGTGCCAGCAATGCCAACCTTCCTCCCGAGGATACCCAGCTCCCTTTATGACAGAAAAATAATTGAGATTTGTGTCCCAGTTGTTAGACACATAAGCAACTTGGGGGAAGGGGGGGATGAAAGAAAGGAGACATTAACCTGTATTTTTGGGCTGATCTGTCTCACCTAGATCCAGGGTTCACCTGTATGTTTTTTCGTTTTATTCCTCATTTTATGCCACAGTTGTTAAGTGAATCCCTTGCAGGGTTCTAAAAAACACCCCCAACGAAATAAAACTCCCAGGCTTGTGTTTCCTCAAAGTTCCACTTCATTAGAGATGTCGTGTTGGCACATCTGGGAAAACTCGAATCTGAAAGCTTCCAGGTTTCCCCACCCAGTTGAAAGTCCAAGACCCTGCCCCCATACCCACAAGTCCACCCCATGGTCCAATCTCCCACAGCCACGAAGACAGGTTCCTACTATCCAGTTCCAGCCAGGTGCAGAGACAAAGATGACCTTGGCTTTCTAAGAAGAATGTTGTTATGGCTACATATCACCCAACTCCATATAACACCCCCTCCTCCCATTTTCCCACAGTGGAAAGTGTGGGCAGGCCTGAAGTCCCCCAAAGAAAAGATGGCTTGCAGGCATGGCCGTTACCGTAAGTTAATCACATGGTTGTTAAGTGAATTTGTGCTTCCCCATGGACTGTGCTTGTCAGAAGGTCGCTAAAGGGGATCACGTGACACCCCCCCCCCCCAGGACACTGCAACCGTCATAAATATGAACCAGGTGCCAAGCATCTGAATTTTGCCATATCACCATGGGGGTGCTGCAACGGTCATCAGTGTGAAAAATGGCCGTAAGTCACCTTTTTGAATGCCGTTGTAACTTTGAATGGTCACTGAACGAACGGTTGTAAGTTGAGGACCACCTGTATCCCCCCCCACCATGCTGCGTTCTGGTTCATCGTTCTCAACACACGTTCCTACAAGTGTTTTTAGTGCCCTTACACACATAATGCACACTCCTCCCTTCGCAGTGTGGGGAGCTGTGTCCAAGGGGTTGCACCATTAAGATGTGCTTTTCATTGATAAGGTTCTTTCTCCTACTACAGGGGTGTCCAAACTTGGGAACTTTAAGACTTGTGGACTTCAACTCCCAGAATTCCCCAGCCAGCCATGCTGGCTGGGGAATTCTGGGAGTTGAAGTCCACAAGTCTTAAAAGTTCCCAAGTTTGGACACCCCTGTCCTACTACTTTATGTTATAGGTTCATTAGTGATGTCGTGTTGGCACATCTGGGAAAACTCGAATCTGAAAGCTTCCAGGTTTCCCCAGCAAATCTCCCTTTGTTGGCATTTTGCTGAGCAGGATATGAATTCTTTGAAACAGAATTACCTTGCTCTTTTTCAGAGGTTTGTGTGTGTGTGTTTGTACATATCTATCAGAGGGGGGGTATTCAGACGGTTCGGACCGGTTCAGGCGAACCGGTAGCGGAAATTTTGAGTAGTTTGGAGAACCGGCAAATACCACCTCTGGTTGGCCCCATCCTCCCCTCCCCGCTGTCCCCTGTCCTATATTCCATTGTATTTTAGCTCAGCTGATTCCCGCGGAAGACCGGACTGCCCCCCCCCTCAGCTGAGCTAAAAAATCAGTTCAGCTCACCACTGCTGACACCCAGGGCGGACTTTGAGGGCTGCGCATGTGCGCACGAAGCGCTCTCTCATAGAACCGATAGGAGAAGATTTGCAATCCCACCGCTGATATATAGTAGATATTTACTGATTTATTTGTAAACACATCTTTCTCCTCCAATTTCCCCCCACAACAACAACCCTGGGAGGTGTACTAGTCTGAGAGAGAGAGAGTGTGTGACTGGCCTACACTGGTTTTCATGCCTAAGGCAGGACTAGAATTCCCCATCTCCTGGTGATTGCCCCAAAGTCACCCAGTTGGCTTTCATGCCTAAGGTAGGACTAGAACTCCCCATCTCCTGGTGATTGTCCCAAAGTCACCCAGTTGGCTTTCATGCCTAAGGTAGGACTAGAACTCCCCATCTCCTGGTGATTGCCCCAAAGTCACCCAGCTGGCTTTCATGCCTAAGGTAGGACTAGAACTCCCCATCTCCTGGTGATTGGCCCAAAGTCACCCAGCTGGCTTTCATGCCTAAGGTAGGACTAGAACTCCCCATCTCCTGGTGATTGGCCCAAAGTCACCCAGCTGGCTTTCATGGCTAAGGCTGGACTAGAACTCCCAGTCTCCTGGTGATTGCCCCAAAGTCACCCAGCTGGCTTTCATGCCTAAGGTAGGACTAGAACTCCCCATCTCCTGGTGATTGGCCCAAAGTCACCCAGCTGGCTTTCATGCCTAAGGTAGGACTAGAACTCCCCATCTCCTGGTGATTGGCCCAAAGTCACCCAGCTGGCTTTCATGCCTAAGGCAGGACTAGAACTCCCCATCTCCTAGTGATTGGCCCAAAGTCACCCAGCTGGCTTTCATGGCTAAGGTAGGACTAGAACTCCCCATCTCCTGGTGATTGGGCCAAAGTCACCCATGAGGTTTTCATGCCTAAGGCAGGACTAGAACTCCCGATCCCCTGGTGATTGGCCCAAAGTCACCCATGAGGCTTTCATGCCTAAGGCAGGACTAGAACTCCCCATCTCCTGGTGATTGACCCAAAGTACCCAGTTGGCTTTCATGCCTAAGGCGGGACTAGAACTCCCTAGTCTCCCTCTTTCTCGCCCTGAGCCTTAACCCCCTAACCAAGCTGGCTCACTTTAAGACGAAATCCCTCCGTTTCCTACCACCGCATCCTCAACCTGACTCTAGGAGCTGTCGGTGAACTTTTTCTATCTTCTCCAGGGTAAAAGGTCAGGCACTCCGGAGCGATATGGATTTGGCAGGGGGGAAAGGAAAGTCCGGGATAAAACATTTGTATGCAAAGGAATTTTCTCTCTCTGTCTCTCTCTCTCTACGGCCATTCATTCATTTTAGATGCGTAGAAGTAGCTTGACAGCCATTCCAGAATCCCTTTTCAACACAAGTACTTTGTGGTTAGAGATGAGTGCGCTGCTCACACACCCTTAATCGTTCCACTGGGGGGAAAAGTTATGTATTATGTATTCATTGTCTTGAAAGATTATTAACCAACTGCAAGTCTTCGGGGACGCGGCAGGCTGAAGCCTAAATAAAGACTCTTATTTCCTTTAACCTCCCTTGGAATTCCAGCCCAAACACATTTTTGCTGGTTTTAATGATCCATCCGGTGGAGAATCCACAATGGCGGAGTGGGGGGGGGGGTGTACGTGGAGAGTCCCATGTTTTCATAAAAATTGCAAAGTTTTAAGCCTGTGCTCTCCTACAGGTAGTCCTCCACTTACGACGACTTGGGGTGCGGCAAGAAAGGGCGGAAAATGGGGGCAAAACCCACTTAACAATGGTCTGGGTATGCGCAATGGCAATTTTGGACTCTGTTGTGGTTGTAAGTGGAGGACTAACTGTAGCAGTCTTCCAATACTTCAGGGGTCGTCCCAGAGACGAAAAGGGTCAACCTATTCTCCAAAGCAGGGGTCTCCAACCTTGGCAACTTTAAGCCTTGGAGGACTTCAACTCCCAGAATTCCCCAGCCAGCTGGCTGGGGAATTCTGGGAGTTGAAATCCTCCAAGGCTTAAAGTTGCCAAGGTTGGAGACCCCTGCTTCAAAGCACCAAAACAAGAAGCAACGGATGGAAACTCATCAAGGAGAGAAGCAACCTAGACTGAAGGAGAAAGTTCCCAACAGTGAGAAAAATTAACCAGTGGAACAACTTGCCACTGGAAGTTGTGGGTTCTCCATCATGGGAGGTTTTTAACAAGAGACTGGGCAACCATTTTGTCTAAAATGGTACAGGGTCCCCTGCTTGAGCAGGGGGCTGGACTAGAAGACCTCCAAGGTCCCTTCCAGCCCTATTATTCGATGTTCTAAGGGATCCATTCAGCAGACGGATGAATGCCACTTTTACGTGGAAATACTATCGCGGGGACAGGGTGGCTCAGTGGCTAAGATGCTGAGCTTGTCGATCAGAAAGGTCGGTGGTTCGAATCCCTAGCGCTGCGTAATGGAGTGAGCTCCCGCGACTTGTCCCAGCTTCTGCCAACCTAGCAGTTCGAAAGCACGTAAAAAATGCAAGTAGAAAAATAGGAAGCACCTTTGGTGGGACGGTAACAGCCTTCCATGCACCTTCAGCATTTAGTCATGCCGGCCACATGACCGCGGAGACGTCTTTGGACAGCGCTGGCTCTTTGGCTTCGAAATGGAGATGAGCACTGCCCCCTAGAGTCAGGAACGACTGGCACATAGGTGCGAGGGGAACCTTTACCTTTACAACTCCCATCCGCTCCTCCTGGGCCTTGGGAGCTGTAGCTGAAGACCTGGGCATTGCACTTCGAAGCAGAGCATCTCCCCCTCCCCAGGTGTCTTAACCTGTCCCCTGTTCTCCTTCCTCAGGCCCACCTTCAAGTACTTCACGTGGCACACCTGTGTTCTGGGCATTGCCGGCTGTGTGGTGATGGTGTTTCTCATCAGCCCAATCTATGCTTCTGCCAGTGTGGCTTTCATGCTCATCCTGCTGGTGGCCCTCCATTACCTGTCGCCCAGCAGCAGCTGGGGCTACATCAGTCAAGCTTTGATCTTCCATCAGGTAAGGAGCATCCCAACGGGGACCCTCCGTGCGGTCTCAGACACCACAGAAACAGACTTTCCTCGGAGTCTGGAGCAGAAATGTTACGCTTGGGCACCAACCGTGACTTGAGAACTTTGGTTATTTATGAAAGGAAGGTTCAATTTATGGTTGAAGACCATGATGGCCACCCTATGGCACGCATGGCACAGGCCTCTCTGCGGGAACGCCAGCTCCACCATGGCTGCGCACGTGCCTCCCACCAGCCAATGGGTCTCTGGGTCACTCGCATGCAGGGCGCATTTGCATTGCATTGGGGGGGGGCTCACGGGACACCCCTATGCCCCATTTTGGCTTCTAGGTTGGTGCAGGAGGTTGGGGGGCGAAAGCGGTCACGTGTGCATGCACGGGGGGGGGCACATTCAGGGGGAAGTCACCTGCATGGGGCATACACAGGCATTGCATTATGGGTGCAGGCACGCACAAAAAGCTTGGCCGTCCCTGGTCTAAGAATCCCAGAAGTCCCTTGCTGTCAAATGACACGCTTCCATAGGCCAACCCTGGTCTCTTTTGTCACTGTTTCTCCATGCAGAATAGACTCACATAAGATGGGTAATCTGCCTCTTGACTCTTGGTTGGTCTCTGCCCTTCCCCTGATCCGTACAGGCCAGGATATCTCAACCCTGGCAACTCTCAAACATGTGGACTTCAATTCCCAGAATCCCTCAGCCAGTTCTAGGTTTATCCTCCAAGGACTCCCTGTAATGACACCAGGTAGAACAATCAGGTGCTGTTGCTCTTCTCTGCACTCTTTCTAGAGTCTCCGCATCTTTTTTGCATTGTGTGGCAAAACTGAATGACTTATTCCAAGTGTGGCTTTACAAAGGCCTTATAAAGTGGTATTAACCCTTCACATGATCTTGATTCTCTCCCTCTGTTTATGTAGCCTAGAACTGTGTTGGCCTTTTTGGCAGCTGCTGCACATGGCTGGCTCATATTTAATTGGTTGTCCACTAGGACTCCAAGAACATATGAAGAGCAGTTGCGGGAACTGGGTATGTCTAGTTTAATGAAAAGGACTAGGGGAGACATGATAGCAGTCTTCCAATATCTCAGGGGTTGCCCCGAAGAAGAGGGAGTCAAAATATTCTCCAAGGCACCTGAGGGTAGAACAAGAAGCAATGGGTGGAAACTAATCAAGGAGAGAAACAACTTAGAACTGAGGAGAAACTTCCTGACAGTCAGAACAATGAATCAGTGGAAAAGCTTGCCTCCAGAAGTTGTGAATGCCCCAACACTGGAAGTTTTTGAGAAGATGTTGGATAGCCATTTGTCTGGAATGGTATAGGGTTTCCTGCCTAAGCAGGGGGTTGGACTAGAAGACCTCCAAGGTCCCTTCCAACCCTGCTGTTCTATTATATTCTATATGCAAAGACACATGAATAACGGTTGCAGGATTTGAGTTTGGCTAGTCTAGAGAAAAGAAGGACCAGGGGAGACATGATAGCAACCTTCCAATATCTCAGGGGTTGCCCCAAAGAAGAGGGAGTCAAACTATTCTCCAAGGCACCTGAGGGCAGAACAAGAAGCAATGGGTGGAAACTAATCAAGGAAAGAAGCAACTTAGAACTGAGGAGAAATTTCCTGACAGTTAGAACAATTAATCAGTGGAACAGAAATTGCCTCCAGAAGTTGTGAATGCCCCAACACTGGAAGTCTTTAAGAAGATGTTGGATAGCCATTTGTCTGGAACGGTATAGGGTTTCCTGCCTAGGCAGGGGGTTGGACTAGAAGACCTCCAAGCTCCCTTCCAACTCTGCTATTCTATTCTATTCTATTCTATTCTATTCTATTCTATCCCTCTCCCAGTTACTACTTCCTCGTCCTTTCTTGCCTGGACTACTGCAATGCTCTCTACATGGGGCTGCCCTTGAAAAGCACCCGGAGGCTTCAGCTGGTCCAGAATGTGGCCGCACGGGTTGTCATGGGGGTACCTAGGTGCTCCCATGTTACACCCCTTTTAGGCGGCCTGCACTGGTTGCCGGTTGTTTTCCGGGTGCGATTCAAGGTATTAATTATGACCTTTAAAGCGCTCCATGGCTTAGGCCCAGGGTACCTGCGAGACCACCTACTGCCACCAGTAGCCTCCCACCGTCCAGTACGATCCCACAGAGTTGGCCTCCTCAGGGTGCCATCGGCCAGACAGTGTCGGCTGATGACCCCCAGCGGGAGAGCCTTCTCTGTGGGAGCCCCTTCCCTCTGGAATGAGCTGCCCCCGGAGCTTCACATAATCCCTGACCTCCGGTCCTTCCGACGCGCCCTAAAAAGTTGGCTTTTCCAGCAAGCCGGCCTGGCCTGTTAATGTTAATTTTAACTCATTTTTTAAATGTATTGTCTTATAAATTCGGTTTGTTTTTTTGGATAAGTATTTAATTTCTTTTTAACTTTCGGGATGTGTGTTTTTTAATGTTGTACGCCGCCCTGAGTCCTTTGGGAGAAGGGCGGCATATAAATCCAATAAAAACAAACAAAACAAACAAAACTACTATTGAGCCAGTCCCAAAGGTGCTTTTTTTTCAGGAGGCAACTGGACTTTTCTTGTTTTTTTCTTTTGAAGACGTTTCGCTTCTCCTCCAAGAAGCTTCTTCAGCTCTGACAGGATAGTGGGGAATGGAAGGATTTATATTCCTTGCAGACAGCTGATCCTGGGCATCCTTTTAGAGCAGAACACTTCTGGCTGGAGAATTCCGGGAGTTGAAGTCCACACGTCTTAAAGCTGCCAAGTTTGGGGACCCCTGTTTTAGAGGGTCCTTGAAGCATTGGGAGATTTACCTGTGTCTTGAGGTTCTCCTGAGGTTGCTGTAGCTTGCAATTTTTTCCTCTGGAAATCCATTCCACACCATTCCAAAGATGTCCATTCCAAATTCTATAGCTAAAAGTCTGTAGAGATTCTTAAATTTTCCAGATTCTGGTTGTCCCAAAGGTGCTTTTTTCAGGAGGCAACTGGACTTCCTTGGTTTATGTTTTCTTTTGAAGACGTTTCGCTTCTCACCCAAGAAGCTTCTTCAGCTCGGGCAGGATAGTGGGGAAGAGCTGAAGAAGCATCCTGGATGATGAGAAGCAAAATGTCTTCAAAAGAAAACATAAACCAAGGAAGTCTAGTTGCCTCCTGAAAAAAGCACCATCCAGGACCTGGATGATTGACAATCTCTACAGGCTATTGAGCCACGTATCACCCATTCTAGGGACGCAGTGGCTCGGTGGCTAAGACGCTGAGCTTGTCAACCAGAAAGGTCGGCAGTTCAACAGTTCGAATCCCTAGTGCTGCATAACGGAGTGAGCTCCCATCACTTGTCCCAGCTTCTGCCAACTTAGCAGTTCGAAAGCATGTAAAAAATGCAAGTAGAAAAAATAGGGACCCCCTTTGGTGGGAAGAGAAAAGCGTTCCGTGCACCTTCCATGTTGAGTCATGCCAGCCACATGACCACGGAGACGTCTTAGGACAGCGCTGGCTCTTCGGCTTTGAAACGGAGATGAGCATTGCCCCCTAGAGTCAGGAACGACTAGCACATACGTGCGAGGGGAACCTTTACCTTTAGCCCCCCATTCTATACCTGTTCCCTTGCTTTTTTTCTTGCATAAACGTCCAGCCTTACTTTTCTCTCCATTAAATTTCATTTTTATGAGGAGGCGGATCGGCCGTCTCCATCTTCTTGCGCCCCCCTCCGCCCCTCCCGTTGCTCCACTGCCAATCCCGGAGCAGGTGGTCATCCTTATTGGAGATTAATTTTTTTTCCAAAAAGAATAACAACATTTCAAATTTGCATCTGCTTCCTTTGCCTGGGACTCTTCTGTGTCCGCGTCCACCCTTTGAGCAGACGGCTCGCCCTTCCAGCTGGTGTGATGCCCGCCCTCTGCCTTTCCCCGGGAACTGTGCCCGGCTCCTGCAAACTGGGCCCGTTGCCCAGGACCAGCCTTTTAATTTGGGTGTCATAAAACCGACATTTAAAAGCTCTAGTTAAGGGGTTTAATGGAAGAGTCTTATTAGCCAGCTGCTGTTTCCCTGCGCTGCCTGGCAGAGCCCGAGCCCTCCTGGGGGCAGATCGGCTTGTTTGATCAGGCGGTTTGCTTGGCATTTGGCTGGCGATGCCAGGCCGTCCCTTTTGCACATCTTGTGATGGGCCTTGTCGTTTTGACCTCGCCCCGCCATGCATACCAACCTTGTGGGCTCCTGCGTCTCTTGCCCTGGGTGCAGGAAAAGGCCGCCATGGAGACTCTGAAGTAGTCCTTGACTTACGACCACAACTCAGCCCCAAACTTTTGTTGCTAAGTCAGAAAACTGTTAAGTGAGTTTTGCCTCATTTTACGACCTTTCTTGCCATGATTGTTCAGTGTGAATCACTGAAGTTCAGAGGTGGTATTCAGCCGGTTCTGGAGAACCGATAGTGGAAATGTGGAGTAGTTCGGAGAACAGGCAAATAGGCTGGCCACGCCCCGGCTGCCTCCCAGCTGATCATCTTCTGTTGCCCTAAACAGGAGAACGGAGCTGGAAAAGCAGGTTAATGGGGTGGGGAGGGAATGGGGATTTTGCAGTATCCTTCCCCTGCCACGCCCACAAAGCCACGCCCACAGAAACGGTAGTAAAAAAAATTGAATCCCACCCTACCGCTGCAGTTGTTAAGTTACTTGTTAATTGAATCTGGCTTCCCTATTGCTTGTCGGAAGGTCGTAAAAGGGGATCATGTTACCCCAGGATGGTGCAACCATCATAAATATTGAGTCAGCTGTCGTCTTAATTTTGAACACGTGACCCTGGGGATACTGTAACGGCCGTACAAAAACCACTCCTAAGTCACTTTTTTCAGGCCCGTTGCACCATTGGACGGTCACTAAATGAACTGTTGTAAGTTGAGGGCTACCTGTAGAGGAGCGTTTCTCAACCTTGAGAATTTTAAGGTGAATAGAATAGAATAGCAGAGTTGGAAGGGACCTTGGAGATCTTCTAGTCCAACCCCCTACCTAGGCAGGAAACCCTAAATGGTTATCCAACATCTCCTTAAAGACTTCCAGTGTTGGGGCATTCACAACTTCTGGAGGCAATTTCTGTTCCACTGATAAATTGTTCCAACTGTCAGGAAGTTTCTCCTCAGTTCTAAGTTGCTTCTCTCCTTCATTAGTTTCCACCCATTGCTTCTTGTTCTGTCCTCAGGTGCTTTGGAGAATAGTTTGACTCCCTCTTCTTTGTGGCAACCCCTGAGATATCGGAAGGCTGCTATCATGTCTCCCCTGGTCCTTCTTTCTCTTAAACTAAACATCCCCAGTTCCTGCAACCGTTCTTCCTATGTGTTAGTCTCCAGTCCTCTAATCCTCTTTGTTGCTCTTCTCTGCACTCTTTCTAGAGTCTCCACATCTTTTCTACATCGTGGCGACCAAAACTGAATGCAGGATTCCAAGTGTGGCCTTACCAAAGCATTATAAAGTGGTATTAAGGCTTCACGTGATCTTGATTCCATCCCTCTGTTGATGCAGCCTAGAACTGTGTTGGCTTTTTTGGCAGCTGCTGCACACGGCTGGCTCCTATTTAAATGGTTCTCCACTAGGACTCCAAGATCCCTTTCACAGTTACTACTGTTGAGCAAGGGACCACCTATACTGTGGTGCATATAGGTGTGTGGACTTCAGCTCCCAGACTCCCCAGCCAGACGTTTTCCTCCTCCTGCTCGGACCAACTTCTCGTAGGAGGCCACCCAAGACAATTTTGATTGCTTTCCCAGACACAACACATGATTAACTTCCTCCCCTCAGTGCTAATATAATACATAGCCAGTGTTGCTCTCTTGTGTTCAGAAGTTCCCACCTCTGAATAAAGAAGCTGCAGGCTCATATCTCCAAGTATAATGTTGTGGCCTGCCAGCGGATCTGGCAGAAGATTCGGAGAGTGAGGAGGTTGGGGAGGAACATGGGTCAGTCCCGGAGTCTGGAGAAGTCTCGGACGAGGGCTCTGTGTCGGAGGCAGAGATGGGGCCAGGGCCGTCTGACAGTTATCAGCTGCCTTCGGAGTCGGACATCAGTGAGGCAGAAGAACAGCTGGAGCCTCTTCCCAGTGTGCGCATGCGCAGAGCTGCCAGACGAAGGGAACAGCTAAGGAACAAGGGTTGACTTGGGAGTAAAGGCACAGGAGGACAGTGAATGGCCCCTCCCAGAGGGAATAAAAGGGGAGCGACAGGGGAGTGGAGTTTGCAGGAGACAATAGGTTCATTCCTGCATTCTTGCCAAGTATTGCGGTGTCTGAAAGATAGTAGTAAAAAATACTAAAAAAAAAAAAAAAATCCGAGGTGCGCATCTTCGGACCTTTTAAAAAAAAAACTTTTTAAGCATTTTTTTTTACTACAGGTTCTCTGGAAACGTGGGATTGGGGTGGGTGGGTCCATTTTTGCTCCCAGCAGGCTTCCCTCAGGTGCTAGGCCAAAAACAGGGAGGGGGGGGGGTTGTTGTGAAAGAGAGAGAAAGAGAGAGAGGGAGGGAGGGAGGGAGGGAGGGAGGGAAAGAAGGAAAAAGGAGAGGAAGGAAAGACTACAAACCTGGCCTTAGACGCAGGCTCAGAGGATAATCCAGGGCTGGAAGGGACCTGGAGGTCATCTAGTCCAACCCCCAGCACCAGCAGGACATTGTTAAAGTGAGTCTCTGTCTTTTGACCCCCCAGTTACATGACCACATAGCCACGCCCACCCAGTCACATAACTCCCCCACCAAGCCACGCCCACCAAGCCACGCCCACAGAACCGATAGCAAAAAAAAAAAAAAAGATTTCACCACTGGCCTGGCCACTCTCCAGCCAGTTCTGGTTGGCTCCAGAACTGAACGAGGGGCTTCCAGTTAGGACCTTTGTGGCTCTTTTGAGTGTTTAAGGTTGCTGAACAACACATACACAATTTCAACAACTGTTCTTCATATATTTCAGCTTCCAGTCCCCTAACCCTCTTTGTTGCTCTTCTCTGCACTCTTTCCAGAGTCTCAACATCTTTTTTACATCGTGGCGACTAAAACTGGATGCAGGATTCCAAGTGTGGACCCCCCTCTTCTAAATGTATTAGTTAGAGCCATATTTAAACCCACCCATCTCCCCCCCTTGGACCTCCACCTGGCTGTAGCCAGTCCCTGTCTGCACAAGAGTTCACTTTATGGCTAGGGAGCAAGTGAGTTTTTTTAAAAAAAAGTTTTTATTGAACATTTTCAAGTTTAAAAACCACAAGTAAAAAAAGAAAGAACAAAGGAAAGGGGGAAAAAATAACCAAGAAAAAAAATGCAAAAACAAATGCAAAACAGATAAAATCACAAACAAACAACATAACCGTATAATATCATTTTACACAGCTTCCCGTACCAGCATGTATAGTCTGCTTTTGTAGTTTACTATTCAATTTTTGCCTTCTCGTACTTTTAAACAATCCTAATGCTAATGTAAGAATTACATTATAAGCAAGCAAGCGAGTTTTCCAATCTTGTTGAAAAACTCAACTTGCTTACTTATAACATAAGAGGCCCCGGGCAAAAAGAGAGCAGCAAATCTCCCACTTGGGGATTTCTCGCCTTTTAATACCTTGAGTTCCTAGCAGTGACGGACCTGGGCCGGCGATGTTGGACGAGAGGCAGTGACAGATTGCAGGCAATCAAGAGCCGAGACCCCAGGGGGGTGGGGGGTGAGTGGAACGATTGCAGTAACCTGAGCTTCTCCGCGGAGCATCGAGGGGAATAAATCTGAGGAGTAACGTTTACTTAGCCAGGGTGATGTGACCTGACGGGCCGCTGATGAAATACAGCGGTTGCTGGGAGTGAAGACAAATGTTAGCAGCCAAAGACGTCGATGAGTTAGCGTCCCTTGGTCTCCTTTTGCTCTTGACGTGGTGCATGGTGATCAATCAATCAGAATAGAGCTGGAAAGGACCTTGGAGGTCTTCTAGTCCAGGCCCCCTGCTCAAGCAGGAGACCCTCTACCATTTCAAACAAGTAGCTGTCCAGTCTCTTCTTAAAAACCTCCAGTGATGGAGCATTCACAAGTTCTGGAGGGAAGCCTTTCCGCTAATCAATTGTTCTCACTTTCAGGAAATTTCTCCTTAGTTCTAGATTGCTTCTCTCCTCGATTAGTTTCCATCCATTGCTTCTTGCCCTGCCTTCAGGTGCCTTGGAGAATAGGTTGACTCCCCCTTCTCTGTGGTCACCCATTAGATATTGGAAGACTTCTATCACGTCTCCCTTATTTCTTCTGTATTCTAGAGTAGCCAAACTCAAAATCCTGCGACCGTTCTTCCTATGTTTTAGCCTCCAGGCCTTTAATCCTCTTTAGTTGCTCTTCTCTGCACTGTTTCCAAAGTCTCAACATCTGTTTTTTTTGTATAGTGGTGAACACAACTGGATGCAGGTATTCCAGGTGTGGTCTTACTAAAGGATTGCAAAGCGGTAGTAATATTTCGCACGATTTTGAGACGATGCCTCTGTTTATACAAGCAAGGATTGTATCAGCTTTTTGGGCTGCTGCCACACACATACACAAGAACAAACACACACAAACACACAAACACACAGAGCAAGGGAGGGCATGTCTGGAGCACTGCACATAGGAAAAATAAAAATTGTGACTCGGTTTCCTTTTGATACCTTGAGGTTTTGTGAAGTGGGACCCCACGGACCTCAGTTGGGTCTACATCTTTTGTCCCAAGGCAATTCATTCCTGGGATTTGTCAAATGCAGGTTGTCCTCGACGTACGACCGCAATCGAGCCCCGGATTTCTGTTGCTAAGCGAGATAGTTCTTCGGTGAATTTTGCTCCATTTTACAACCTTCCTTGCCCACAGTTGTTAAGCGAATCGCCGCACTTAAGTCCCACGGTTGCACAGTGAATCGGGCTTCCCCATTGGCTTTGCTTGTCAGAACATTGCAAAAGGGGATCGTGTGATCCTGGGTCACGGCAATCGTCATAAATATGAGTCAGCTGCCAAATTTTGATCATGTAACCGTGAAGATGCTGCTGTCAGGGGTCCAAATAGCATCCAAAAGTAAATCGGAGTCCGAGGCAAAGTATTGTTCTAAGTTCCAATTTATGAAGAGAGCCACGTTGGCACATCTGGGAAAACCCAAATCTGAAAACTTCCCAGTTTTCCCCACCCAGTTGAAAGTTCACAATCTTTCCTCCCCCACACCCACAAGTCCATCCCACGGTCCAAATCTTCCCCTGCCATGCTGGCAGTTCCACCCATCCAGTTCCAGTCAGGTGCAGAGGTGCAGAAAGAAAGGATGACCTTGGCTTTCTAGAAAGAATGTTGTTATGGCTACATATCATCTAACTCCGTACAATCCCCACTCCCATTTTCCCACAATAGAAAATGCAGAGTAGAATAATAGAAAGTGTGGCAGGCCAAAGACCCGAAATAAAAGATGGCTGCAGGCCTGAACAGCTGCAGTGCAATGGTCATAACTGTGAAAAAAATGACCTAGGTCACGGGTGCTGTGGTGAACGGTCTCTAGAGGAACTGTTGTAAGTTGAGGACCAGCTGCACCTACATTTCCATGACACGGAGAACTTAACGCCGAGGCTGTTCCCGTCGTCTTGCTCCGAAAGGGCCAGCTAAATAGGGGCGGGGGCCATTTTGGCAAGCCGAGAGAGTTCAGCTGGACGCTATGAGAAACATTTGGAGGATAAGGCCAGGACAATAAAAGCAATTACCTAGAGAGCCAGGCTGCCATTCTCTGGCTGCAAATCTTCCACCGGGGTCTGGACAGCTGTCGGTTGGGAACGAAGGGCTGGCAACAAAGCAGGGATCGCCGGGTGAACAGGGCCTGGCTGGGTGCCAAGTCCACAATCCTGCCTGGTCGTAAGATCATAAGCAGAGCCTTGGCAAAGTCTCGGCGGGGGCGACTTTGTGCGCCAGATATGCTCAGCCCACCCTCCCCTCCCGCTTTCTTATTTTTTAATGTCATTTCCATCACACGTCTTGCAGCAGCTTTCGAGGTTGAGGGTGATTTTTATTTTATTTTTTGCAAGGCCTTTGCATAAATTTACACAGAGCCGGGAAGGAAAGCAGAGAGAAAATAATCCGAGACAGAGAAGCTGCTAAGACTTTGGATGCCTCTTTGAGCTTCCAGTTCATTTGGGGAAGAGGAGCACAAAGATAAGGCTAGGCTCTGCTTTGGAAATGGGGAGGTTGGGGAGGGAAGGAAGGAAGAGCAGAGGAAAGGGGGAGAGGAAAGGAAAGGAAGGAGAGGGGGGAGAAGGGAGAAGGGAGGAAGGAAGGAAAAGGGAGGGAGGAAAAAGGAAAGGGGAGGGAGGGAAGGAGAGGGAAGAAGGAAGGAAAAGTGAGGGAGGAAAGAAACAGGGAAGGGGAGGGAAGGAAGGAAGAGCAGAGGAAAGGGGGAGAGGAAAGGAAGGAGAGGGGAGAGGAGGAAGGGAGGGGAGGAAGAAAGGAGGGAGAGGGAGGGAGAGAAGAAAGAAGGAAGGAAAAGGGAGGGAGGAAAAAGGAAATGGGGAGGTTGGGGAGGGAAGAAAGGAAGAGCAGGGGAGAGGGGGAGAGGAAAGGAAAGGGAGGGGAGAGGAGGAAGGGAGGGGAGGGAGAGGGAGGGAGAGAAGAAAGAAGGAAAAGGGAGGGAGGGAAGGGGAGAGAAGAAGGAAGGAAGGAAAAGGGAGGAGGAAAGAAACAGGGAAGGGGAGGGAAGGAAGGAAGGAGAGAGAAGGAAGAAGGAAGGAAAAGGGAGGGAGGGAAGGGGAGAAGAAGGAAGGAAAAGGGAGGGAGGAAAGAAACAGGGAAGGGGAGGGAAGGAAGGAAGGAGAGAGAAGGAAGAAGGAAGGAAAAGCGAGGGAGGAAACAGGAAAGGGGAAGGAAGGAAGGAAGGAAGGAAGGAAGGAAGGAAGGAAGGAAGGAAGGAGAGAGGGAGAAGGAAAGATCCAGAAGAATGGATACCATATGGGTCATATATAGGGATTTAGAAAGTAAGGGAAATTAAAACATGAAAAGCAAAACAATGAGATTTTCCTGGAAGGCAGAAGAAGTGACCGAAATCCACACTCCGGCCATTCTTCCCCTTGGGGGTCTGCCTGCCTTCTGGACCAACCACCCAGCTAGGGGAGAAAGAAATCGGCTGCACCTAAGGCCGGGCCCCTCTAGGAAAACAACTTGTTGGGTGGTGATTGGGATCCTTCCCTCCCTCTCGCTGCCAAGGTGGTCTCTGCTGTCGATTCAAACTGGGGGACCCCCGGTCGTTTCCCACCCATCCAGGCAGAACCTCCGGCATATGTCCCTGTCACTGGCTGTCACCCCCCTTTATTTCTCTATTGTAGACTGCCAAGTGGGGGGCTCAGCCAGCATTTTCTCCAACTGATCCAGGATATGACAGGAGAGATATTGGCTTCCATTTATCTTCCTTACCTGGCCGATTTGCAAAGGAGCCAATCAGGGGGAGAAACCTGATGAGGACTCAAGGCGTATGATCACAAATTGAACCAAGATTATGGTTAGAATGGATTGGAACAGAACAGAATAAATATTGGAATATAGAATAGAATAGAACAGAATAAATATTGGAAAATAGAATAGAATAGAATAGAATATTGGAAAATAAACAGAATAGAACAGAATAAATAATGGAATATAGAATAGAATAGAACAGAATAAATATTAGAATATAGAATAGAATAGAATGGAATAGAATAGAATAGAATAAATATTGGAATATAGAATAGAATAGAATAAAATAGAATAGAATAGAATAAATATTGGAAAATAGAATAGAACAGAACAGAACAAATATTGGAATATAGAATAGAATAGAATAGAACAGAATAGAATAAATATTGGAATATAGAATAGAATAGAATAAATATTGGAATATAGAATAGAACAGAACAGAATAAATATTAGAATATAGAATAGAATAGAATGGAATAGAATAGAATAGAATAAATATTGGAATATAGAATAGAATAGAATAAAATAGAATAGAATAGAATAAATATTGGAAAATAGAATAGAACAGAACAGAACAAATATTGGAATATAGAATAGAATAGAACAGAATAGAATAAATATTGGAATATAGAATAGAATAGAATAAATATTGGAATATAGAATAGAACAGAACAGAACAGAATAAATATTGGAATATAGAATAGAATAGAATAGAATAGAATAGAATAGAATAGAATAGCAGAGTTGGAAGGGACCTTGGAGGTCTTCTAGTCCAACCCCCTGCTTAGGCCGGAAAACCTACACCTCTTCAGACAAAGGATTGTTCCATAATCTTCTTAAAATCTTGGAGCATTCACAACTTCTGAAAACAAGTTGTTCCATTGATTAATTGTTCTAACTGCCAGGAAATATCTCTTTAGTTCTAAGTTGCTTCTCTCCTTGAGTTGTGTAACCAATTTCACCCACTTAGATTGAAAGCAGCTGCAGGCATCCCCTGGCTAAGTTTTATTATTTTTGCATTAATCTTGTTTTTTTTAAGTCCTTGACTTAAAACCTCAACTGAGCCTAAAATTTATGTTTTTCTGAGTGAGATGTTTGTGAAGTGAGGTTTGCCCCATTTTGAGACCTTTCTTGCCACAGCTGAATCATTGCAGTTGTTAAATTAGTCACACAGTTGTTAAACAAATCTGACTTAACTTCTGCTTGCCAGAAGGACGCAAAAGCGGATCACATGACGCACACACACCCAAAACACTGCAACCGTCATAAATATGAACCAGTTGCCAAACATCCAAATTTGATCACGTGGCCAGCGCAGATGCTGCAACAGTCCTAAGTGTGAAAAACACACGTAGTTTTTTTTTCAGTGCAGTGCCGTTGTAACTTCAAATGATAGAATACAGAATAACAGAATTGGAAGGGACCTTGTAGGTCATCTAGCCCAACCCCCCACCCAAGCAGGAGACCCTACACCATTTCTGACCAATGGCAGCCCACTCTCTTCTTGAAAGCCTCCAGGGATGAAACTCCCACAACTTCCAAAGGGAACTTCTGTTCCATGGGTTGATTCTTCTCACTGTCAGGAAATTTCTCCTTATTTCCATGTTGAATTTCTCCTGGGTCAGTTTCCATTATTCCTTATCTGGCCTTTGGGTGCTTTGTAAAATAGCATGACCCCCTCCTCTCTGGGGCAGCCCCTCAAATATTGGAAGACTGCTATCATGTCTCCCCTGGTCCTTCTCTTCACTAAACTAGCCATGTCTCTCTCTTTTCTTTTTTTATTATTTTTTCCTTCCCTCCCTCCCTGCCTTCCTCTTCTTTCTTTCTTTCTTTCTTTCTTTCTTTCTTTCTTTCTTTCTTTCTTTCTTTCTTTCTTTCTTTCCTTCCTTCCTTCCTTCCTTCCTTCCTTCCTTCTTTCCTCTCTTTCTTTTCTTTCTTTCTTTCTTTCTTTCTTTCTCTTTCTTGTGCTTTGGAAAATAGCTTGACCTTCTCCTCTCTGGGGCACCTCCTCAAATATTGGAAGATTGCTATTATGTCTCCCCTGGTCCTTCTCTTCACTGGACTAGCCAAACAGTCACTAAACGGATGGTTATAAGCCAATGACTATTGCAAAAATAGGTGTTGAAGCCCCTGCTTGAATTGCTGTTAAATTTACACATCGGCTGAAACAGTCTCTTGGAACTTGATTGCCATCTTCTACCTGATAAAATTGTAGAGCAATGCATAATCCTTCGTGATGGGTGTTCTGGCCCACCGGACAGTGAGGAGGTTGGGGAGGAACGTGGGCCAGTCCTGGAGTCTGGGGAAGGCTCGGACGAGGGCTCTGTGTCGGAGGCAGAGAGGGGGCCAGAGCCTTATGCCAGTTCTCAGCTGCCTTCGGAGTCAGACATCAGTGAGGCAGAAGAACAGCTGGAGCCTGTTCCCAGTGTGCGCATGCGCAGAGCTGCCAGAGGAAGGGAAGAGCTAAAGAACAGGGGTCGACTTGGGAGTAAGGCCACAGGTGGACGATGAATGGCCCCTCCCAGAGGAAATAAAAGAGGAGCGAAAGGGGAGTGGAGTTTGCAGGAGACCATTAGTTCCCTTCATTGGTTCCTGACTCTCCGAGGCTCCTTGCCAAGTTCTGCAGATATCGGCCTGGCAGCTCTCCAAGCCAGATAAGGTCTGTGACCGTAAATCCTCCCTGGAAACACTTTGCTGGATGTGAAGGAGCAGAATTCACAGCAAATTAATAAAAGGGGGTTTTGTCGGGACAAGGAGTTTGCTTCCTGCTCTCGGGAAGCCTCGGTCAGAACAGTGGGACAAGAGCTCCCATCATCCCCAGCCTGAATAGTCTTTGTGGCTGCAATCCATTTAGATCCATTTTTCTTCAGGCTATATTGGCACTTTAAAGTTCCAGAAGTTGAGAGAATACTGACTTAGAGGAAAAGACTCCTGAATAAACTCAGGATTTGACAAAGGAATCCTGCCTCCCCCCCCCTCCTTTTTTTTGTTCTATCTGACCCTTGCGCTTCTTTCGCACCCAGGTCCGCAAGTACCTGCTGCTGTTGGACAGCCGCAAAGAACACGTCAAGTTTTGGCGCCCGCAAGTGTTGCTGATGGTACGGAATCCACGCACCTCCCTCCAGCTCATCCGCTTCATCAACGACCTCAAGAAAAGTGGCTTGTACGTCCTCGGCCACGTCGAATTGGCGGATCTGGGTAAGGAGATGGTCGGAGGAGGACAGTCCCATGAGGTTTCCTTCGAGATTGGACTAATATTTCTCAACCTCCGCCATTTTATGAGGGGTGGACTTCAACTCCCAGAATTCCCCAGCCAGACGGCTGGGGAATTCTGGGAGTTGAAGTCCACCCCCTCATAAAATGGTGGAGGTTGAGAAATACTAAATTGTTGCAACTAGCAAGGACCGTTTCACACGGAAAGGATGGAGATGTTGGGACAATTTTCCAAACAGAAGCATACAGGTAGTCCCCGACTTACAACAATTGGTTTAGTGACCAATTAACAACGGCACTCAAAAAAAGTGATGTACGGCCGTTTTTCATGCCTAGCACATCATTGCTGCGTTCCTACCCGCCCCCGTGATCAAAATTCAGACGCTCGGCAGTGGACTCATATTTATGACGGTATCTCCTCTCATCGTCACCTTTTGCAGCCTTCTGACAAGCAAAGGCAGATTTAACAACTGCAGTGATTCCTTTAACAACTGTGGCCAGAAAGGTCGTAAAAGGGGGCAAAACTCACTAACTCAATTTAGGGTTCTATGGCGGTCGTAAGTTGAGGACTGTGAAGTATCCAACACCTCAACTGCAAATCTCTGGGCCATCCCTAGGTGGCCCCAGAGAGACCCCAGTCCCCCTGCACTGCCACCTAGTGGAATTTTCTAAATTTTGCAGCCAAGGGCGATGCAGTGGACTAGAGGGGGAGCACTGTCCCTTCATAATCAGGAGGCTGTGAGTTCAATCCTAGGTAGAGGCAGATATTTCTCTCTCTGGGCACGATGAGAATCTATCTGCCGAACAAAATTCCGCCTTGGTGACAGGAAGAGCATCCAGCCATTAAAACGTTAGCGGAGCTCCATTGAGTTGCCCAGACTACACCCCGCGAGGGATTATGGGGTCGTTAAATGAAGATGATCCAGTAGCCCACGCACAGCCTTTTCAAGGCAAAGAGACTCCAGCTGGACGGAAAATATCCCAGCGTTCCTTCCTTTTTCCCTCCGAACTCTCGTCCTTTGTACTACAAATTGATTTCTCAGATGCTTTTGTGAAGGCTGCAAAAGGGCCCCCTCCTGGAGCTATTTGGGTTTCCATGGTAACTAATGGATATCCCCCCCCCCAGAGAAATGGGGAAATGTGGGAGGAGGAGGGTTGCTAATTTCATTTTTTTTTTTACCTAGACCAAAACAGAGGGGAGGGGGAGGAGGAAAGGGAGGGAGGGAGGGAAAGGCACGGATGAAATCTAAGCAATAATGCAAATCATGGAAGTTGCAGAGAATTGGGGTGGGGGCACCTCGTTTGGGTCCTAGAAGGTGGGGGGGGGGGCATCAGAGGAAGTTTCAGGGCTTAGGAACAGTCCGTAATCTGGCGGCAACGAACCGTCTTCTGTTTCTCCTTTGCCCACACGGTAAAGCCATCGTTCTGACATTTGGCAAATGAGAAATCTGGCATTGGGCCACAGGCAGTCCTCGACTTACGATCAAAAATTCACACACACAAATATTTGAATGTGAATTTTTGCGGGGGGGTATAGCATTTGTATGAGATTTATATTGTATGGAGGGGGGGGGGTGAAAAGGGGGAAAATTTGTTTGTACAAAACTCTTTTAATAAATAAAAAAAAAAAAAAAAAAAAAAAAGACTTGTGGACTTCGGCTCCCAGAATTCCCCAGCCAGCTCGGCTGGCTGGGGAGTTCTGGGAGTTGAAGTCCACAAGTCTTAAAGTTGCCAAGTTTGGACACCCCTGCTCTAAGCCATCGTTCCTTGGCAGAAGCAAAAACGCTTCAGGAAAAGTTGCCCGGATTAAGTTTGTTGGCATCTACAGATCGGATCAAGTGGAAAATAATTTGCTTGTAGGTTTTTATTCCCTGCCTTTTTAAATTTTTATAAAGGGTTCCAGGCAGCTAAAAAAAAAAAAAAAAAATTCACACACACACACACACACACAATTCCTGTTGCTAAACGAGGCCGTCGTTCAGTAATTATTTTGCCCCGTTTTGTGACCTTTCTTGCCACCGTTGTTAAGTGAATCACGACAGTCGTTAAGTTAGTAACACGGTTGTGAAGGGAGTCCGGCTTCCCCGTTGACTTTGCTTGCCAGGAGGATCGCAAGTGGGGACCCCGTCACCCTGGGACACTGCGGCCGTCGTAAATATGAGTCCTTTGCCACGTGTCCGGATTTTGATCGCGTCACTATATATGGGGATGCTGCAGCAGTCTTAAGTGTGGAAAACGGTCGTAAGTCACTTTTTCCAGCGTCCTAACTTTGAGTGGTCACTAAACGAATCGTTGTAAGTCGAGGACTACCTGCACACCAGAAGGATATGCCTTTTGAGGAAGATTGTTGAAAAAAAGAGACAGCGGGAATAATAATATTTTAGGAGGCTGCTATAAAGATTAGATCTCAAAGGATAGCAGAGAAAATGTAAGCTTATTTTCAGGCAAAAAGAGGAATCGATTTAGCAGCTTCGCGCATCTGATCAGGAAAAATAAAAATTTAACATAGCCGGTAGTATATGAAGCTATCCAAAGGGTTGGGGGGTGTTTTATTCCTTGGTAAAATTAGAACTCATTTTGTAAATCCTCCGAGAGGCCCAAGCAGTGTGCAGAGCTTTCTTCCTGCTACTTTCTCCCACAACGACCCGGCGAGGTAGGAAACAGCTCAGCCCCAAATTGCCCATGAGTAAGTTTGAATCCAGCTAGGCCTGTTCCTAATCCAGCATTGTAACATCTAGTTAAGAGTTTTTTTTTTTCATATATATATTTTAAAATACAAATAATACAAACATAGTACATATATATCTAAATACAAAAAAAAGAGAGAAAAGAAAAAAAGGGGGGGAACCAAATATTACAGTGCATGCCCAGCCCCTGGAGACCCTTCCCCCCCCTTTATATTTCTTTGTGTATAACAACTAAAAGATATACAGTATATTCCAATGGTACCCTTATCCCCTCCAAAACAACATACATTCTTGAGTATTTTTATTCCATTTGCTTTCCGCCAACACTGATTTTATAAAATCCCGCCCATATTTGGGGGCTTTGATCATCCCTTTTTTAGATTTAATTTCTGTTGTTAATTTATCCTTTGTTGCCATACTCCGAATTTCATTAGGCCATTCATTTCTTGGAATATCCCAATTTCGTCCCCAATATTTAGCCATCGCTATTCTGGCCACCATTAATCAAATTTACAATCCATTCCTTTTTTTGTTTCATTTATATCCCGTTTTTCCACCAGCAGCAGTGATGCAATTCTCGGTGACCTGTCTAAATGTACATTCAAAAGTGCTCTAAACACCATGCCCCCCCCCCCCAAATATGGGACACGGTGTTAAAAGTTTTTGAACTTCGACAAGTTTAAGATGTATGGACTTCAATTCCCAGAATTCCCCTGCCAGCATACCGGTAGTTTAATATTAGGTTGGGAAACGCTATTTTAAAGCAAACCATATTGGCAACTATCACCAAGAAGAAAATGTCTCGGATAATGGCGTCTTTATCCTTTTCTTCTGCTGGGCCAGGCGCTAAGAGTGACCCTCTCTGCTTGTCCCCAGACTGCCTGCCATCCGATCCGTTGCCCGACCAGTCGGACTCCTGGCTGCAACTGGTGGACCGGTTGAACATCAAAGCTTTCGTCAATCTGACCCTCGCCGGCTCAGTGCGGCACGGCACACAGCAGCTGCTCTTCATCTCCGGGCTGGGTAGGTAACCTTGGATTTCTAGGTGGTCCCCTTTCCTCCAGCTTCAACTTGCATCTAAATTCATGTTAAACAAGTTAAATCCATTCTTTTTATTTTTAAAAAAAGTTTTTTTTTATTTTTATCTCTCATGCGTACATTCACAAACGTACAATCTCGTAACTATTATTAATAATGTGTGTTATCTTTTAACATTTGTAACAGTTTTTCCTCCCCTGCAATTAACAATATGATTGAGATTGCTTTTCTACCATCTTATTTCACAACCTTACTTCTTCTTCCTCCCTTTCCTCCCTTCTTCTCTCCTTCTTTCTTCTTTCCTCCTCTCCTTCCCCTTCCCTACTTCCCCTTCCTCTCCCCCCACTCCTCCCCTCTTTTTCCCTTTCCTATCCTCTCTCTTATTTCCTCTCCATTTCTTCTTCTCCTTTTCCCTTTTTTCTTTCCCTCTCCTTTCTCCCCTCCTCTTCCTATCTTTCCCTCTACTTCTCTCTCCATTCCCTCTTTCTGTTGTTGCATTTAGATATTTTCCTCCTCAGTCTGGTGTATTTTCGGGATGGTATTCTAGCAAACCGAGCTCTGTATTTACATAACAATCTTAAATTCCCTCTTCCACAATTTATTTTCATTTTAATAGTTACACATACATCATCCTTTAAGCATATATTTGTGTATTAATACCTTTTTATTTTTCCCCTCCTTCCCCCTCCTTCATTTGGCTAAATCCATTCTGTAAGGGCAGATTTTAACAGAACAAGCATAGAATAGAATAGAATAGAATAGAATAGAATAGAATAGAATAGAATAGAATAGAATAGAATAGATATTGGAAAATAGAGTAGAGTAGAGAAGAATAACCAAGTTATTCCAAGCTGTTGTCTTAATTTTGAACACGTGACCCTGGAGATACTGTAACGGCCGTGCAAAAACTGGTCCTAAGTCACTTTTTTCAGGCCCGTTGTACCATTGGACAGTCACTAAATGAACTGTTGTAAGTTGACGGCTACCTGTAGATGAGTGTTTCTCAACCTTGAGAATTTTAAGGTGAATAGAATAGAATAGAATAGAATAGAATACAATAGCAGAGTTGGAAGGGACCTTGGAGGTCTTCTAGTCCAACCCCCTGCCTAGGCAGGAAACCCTATACCGTTTCAGACAGATGGCTATCCAACATCTTCTTAAAGACTTCCAGTGTTGGGGCATTCACAACTTCTGGAGGCAACTTCTGTTCCACTGGTTAATTGTTCTCACTCTTAGGAAATTCCTCCTTAGTTCTAGGTTGCTTCTCTCCTTGATGAGTTTCCACCCATTGCTTCTTGTCCTGCCTTCAGGAGCTTTGGAGAATAGGTGGACCTCTATGTGCAGAGAATTGAATTGTTTTTTTGTCTCGTCAGACATGGAGACCCTCTGAAATTTTGGGGAAATTTTGGGAACCCTGGAGGTTTAATTACCTGGACCACTTAGCTGGATTTTGAAATTAATGTGATGCATTAATTGTTCCCCTTTGATCCATTTAGGTGGGTCTCCAGAGCAGCCTGTGAAAACTCACACCAATATTTACTTTGTTGTTATATGCAACCTACTTACATGGTTTGTCGTTGTTGTTAGTTGCAAAGTTGTGTCCGACCCATCGCGACCCCATGGACAACGTTCCTCCAGGCCTTCCTGTCCTTTACCATCCTCTGGAGTTCATTTAAGCTCACGCCATCCACCTCCTTCTCTGCTGTCCCCTTCTTCTTTTGCCCTCCATCGTTCCCAGTATTAGGCTCCTATCATCTATCTATCTATCTATCTATCTATCTATCTATCTATCTATCTATCTATCTATCTATCATCTATCTATCATCTATCTATCTATCATCCATCTATCATCTATCTATCTATCTATCTATCATCTATCATCTATCTATCATCTATCTATCTATCTATCTATCATCTATCATCTATCTATCTATCTATCTATCTATCTATCATCTATCTATCTATCATCTATCTATCTATCTATCTATCTATCTATCTATCTATCTATCTATCTATCTATCTATCTATCTACCTACCTACCTACTTACCTACCTACCTACCTACCTTCATTCCTTCCTTCCTTCCTATCTACCTACCTACCTACCTACCTACCTACCCATCCATCCACCTATCTATCATCTATCTTCCATCCATCCATCCACCCACCCATCTATCTATCTTTGTTGTTGTTGTTGTTGTTGTTAGTTGCGAAGTTGTGTCCGACCCATTGCGACCCCATGGACAACATTCCTCCAGGCCTTCCTGTCCTTTACCAACCCCTATAGTCCATTTAAGCTCACGCCGACTGCTTCGGGGACTCCATCCAGCCACCTCCTTCTCTGCCGTCCCCTTCTTCTTCTTTTGCCCTCCATCGTTCCCAGCATGAGGCTCTTCTCCAGGGAGTCTTTCTTCCTTCTCATTAGGTGGCAAAGTATTTGGGTTTTAGAATATCATAGATAGATAGATAGATAGATAGATAGATAGATAGATAGATAGATAGATAGATAGATAGATAGATAGATAGATAGATAGCTTCGGTGACTCCATCCAGCCACCTCCTTCTCTGCCGTCCCCTTCTTCTTCTTTTGCCCTTCATATTTCCCAGCATGAGGCTCTTCTCCAGGGAGTTCTTCTTCCTTCTCCTTCGGTGGCCAAAGTCTTTGAGTCTCCTCTTCAGGACCTGGCCTTCTAAAGAGCAGTCAGGGTGGATCTCCTCCAGGACTGACCGGTTGGATGGCCTTGCAGTCCAAGGGACTCAATGCAGGAGTCTTCTCCAGCACCAGAGTTCAAAGGCCTCCATTCTTTGGCGCTCAGCCTTCCTTATGGTCCAACCTTCACAGCCATCCATTGCAAGTGGGAAAACCGTAGCCTTGGCTATGCACGCTTTTATTACTTGATCCTAAAGTATACTTGTATATAGGTAGTCCTCGACTTACGACCATTCATTTAGTGACCGTTCAAAGTTGTAACGGCACTGAAAAAAGTGACTTGTAACTATTTTTCACATTGGTGATCGTAGTAGTGGCATCCCCATGCTCAAAATTAGGATGCTTGGCAACTGACTCATATTTATGACGGTTGCAGTGTTCTGGGATCAGGTGATCCCCTTGTACGAATTTCTCACAAGCAAAGTCAACGGGGAAGCCGGATTTGCTTAACAAGCATGTTATTCACTTAACAGCTGCAGTGATTCACTTAAGGACGGTGGCAAGAAAGGGGGAAATATCACTTAACTGACTCACTTAGCAATATATTTTAGGCTCAATTGTGGTCATAAGTTGAGGCTTACCAGTACAATGTTGTTGTTTTTTGCCTAATGTATATGTAGGCTAAGGTATAGGACAGGGGTGTCCAAACTTGGGAACTTTAAGACTTGTGGACTTCAACTCCCAGAATTCCCCAGCCAGCATGCTGGCTGGGGAATTCTGGGAGTTGAAGTCCACAAGTCTTAAAGTTCCCAAGTTTGGACACCCCTGGTATAGGATGTAGCTACAGTATTTTATTTATCCCTCTAATTATTTTTGATTTCTTCTTTTTATGTGGCTCTACACTTTAGCATTATTGCACACTGTTATTTTGCAAGTACTCTGGGTACTTTTGCATTGGACACAAATTCCTTGTGGGTCTAACTACATTTGGCCAAATATATTAAGCAGTATGAGAAGTATAAAGTTATAAAAGCATAAGAAGTATAAAAGCTTAAGCACAGGGTAGTCCTCGAGTTATGCCCACAATGGAGACCCAAATTTTCCGTTGCTAAGCGAGATATATTTGCTAAGGGAGTTTTGCCCCGTTTTACGACCTCGCTTGCCATAGTTGTTAAGTGAGTCGCTGCCGTTGTCAGGTTAGTGACGTGGTTGTTAAGGGAATCTGGCTTCCCCATCAACTTTGCTTGTCCGAAGGTCACAAAAGGAGATCATGTGGCCCCCGGGTCACAGCAACCGTCATAAATATGAGACAGTTGCCAAGCGTACAAATTTTGATGACATGACCATGGGGGCACTGCAACGGTCATAAGGGTCAAAAAAGGTCATAAGCCAGGTTTTTTTTGCTGCTGTTCTAACTTCGAACAGTCACTAAACGAACTGTCATAAGTTGAGGACTACCCGTATAAGTATAAGAAGTATAGAAGAATAAGTATAAAATTATAAAAGTTTTTAAGAAGATGTTGGATAACCATTTGCCTGAAGTGGTGTAGGGTTTCCTGCCTAAGCAGGGGGTTGGGCTAGAAGACCTCCAAGGTCCCTTCCAACTCTGTTATTCTATTCTATTCCACTCCATTCTATTCTATTCTATTAAATTCATTCTATTCTGTTCTGTTTCATTCTGTTTTGTTCTGTTACTTCATTTCATTCTATTCCACTCCATTCTATTCTATTCTTTTCTATTCTATTAAATTCGTTCTATTCTGTTCGTTCTGTTTCGTTCTGTTTTATTCTGTAACTCCATTCCATTCCTATTCTATTCTATTCCTATCCTCTCTGTTCTATTCTATTCCAATTCTATTCCATTCTATTCCGATTTCTATTCTTTATTCTATTACCATTCTATTCTATTCTATTAAATTCATTCTGTTCTGTTCATTCTTTTTCATTCTGTTTCGTTCAGTTATTCCATTCCATTCGATTCGATTCTGTTCCTATCATCTCTGTTCTATTCTATTCCATTCTATCCCTATTTCTATTCCTTACTCTATTCTACTCTATTTTATTCTATTCCTCTCTGTTCTATTCTATTCCTCTCTGTTCTATTCTATTCCTATTTCTATTCATTTCAATTCATTTCGATTCCTTATTCTATTCTATCCCATCCCATCCCACTCCACTCCATTCTATTCTGTTAAATTCATTCTGTTCTGTTTCGTTCTGTTATTCTATTCTATTCTATTCCTGTCCTCTCTATTCTATTCCAGTTCTATTCCTTATTTCTATTCTATTCTATTCTATTCTATTCTATTCTAATCTATTCTATTCTATTCCTATTCATTTCTATTCCATATTCTATTCTATTCTATCCTCTCTCATCCCATCGCACTCCACTCCACTCTATTCTGTTAAATTCATTCTGTTCTGTTTCGTTCTGTTACTCCATTCCATTTTATTCCATTCCATTCTATTCCATTCCATTCCATTCCGTTCTAAAATCCAGCTCTTGTTCTGTCTCCTCCTCCTCCAGGAGGCATGAGGCCTAACACCATCGCGCTGGGCTTCTACGACAACCCGCCTCCGCTCGACAACGTGTCCCAGCCCACTGCTTTCAGCAGAGACGAGGCCATTTGGCACGACTTCCCTTCTGTCTGGACCTCGGGAGGCCCCAAGCAACTCTCTTCCCGGGAGTATGTGTCCATCATCTGCGACGCCATGAAGATGTCGCGCAACGTCCTTCTGGCCCGCTACTTCGACCAGCTCCAGCTGCCTCAGTCCGTCGGCTGGCGAGCCCAGCCCCTCATCGACGTCTGGCCCATCAACCTTTTGCGCCCCGACAGCGGCCGCTACGTCGACACCAGCAGCCTCTTCCTGTTGCAGATGGGCTGCGTCCTGGCCATGACCCGGTCGTGGCGACGGGCTCAGTTGCGCCTCTTCCTGTGCGTGCAGAGTTGCACCAGCCCCCAGGGGCAGGAGGACAAGCTCCGGCAGCTTCTGAAGGACCTGCGCATCCGGGCGAAGGTCCAGCTGGTGCTGTGGGACGACGTGGTTGCTCTCCATTGGCACAGCCACCAGGAAGACTCGGCGGACGGCGCCCTCAACGTCTCCAGTAACATCACGTCCATCTCCGACGAGTACTTGACTGCGGTTAACCAGCTGATTCTCCAGCAGAGTTCCACCCCGACTGTCCGCTTCCTTTACCTGCCCCGTCCTCCCGCGGACACTAATTTATACCCCAGGTATTTGGAACAGCTGGAGATCCTGACCCGCGGGCTGGGCCCCACGCTGCTCGTCCATGGGGTGAGCGCCGTTACGAGCACTCAGCTGTAAAGCAGGGCTGTCGGTTGTCCACTGTGGGCAAGGGTTGGTGTTTGATGGAACACCAGGCCGTCAAGGATGGCCCTCAAGGATCGCAGTGAAGGGGAGCCGAAGATCAACCAGCAATATTCTTGGCTGGAGTTGGGGTTCCATATCTCCCCCACCCTTTTAGTCCCAGACTGGGCTGCTGCGATGCCTCCCAACGACAACTGGGCAACAGGGTTAGGGCCCAGCTCAGTGTTCCTAGCCGAGAGCTTCCATCCAGCGGGGTCTTCTCTGTGCTGCTTTTCCAAACTACTTGTAAACAACCAAAGAATATGAAGCTGAGTCTGGGACCTCCATCTTGGGAGGTTGGCAGCCAGAAGGTTCCATGGTGCTGGTGACTTTGGAAAACTCTTTTGATGGCTGCCTTTCTTGGGACACTTGTAAAGATGGGAACAGAATTAAAGGTTGTTGGATTTCAATCTGTGGTGATGGCAGGGGAGGCGCTTCTTATATGAACAATAAGGATCAGGATTTAAGGCAGGGAGCGCCAAACATGGCAACTTTAAGACTTGTGGCCTTCAACTCCCGGAATCCCCCAGCCAGCCTTTAAGACTTGTGGCCTTCAACTCCCAGAATCCCGCTGTCAGCCTTTAAGACTTGTGGCCTTCAACTCCCAGAATCCCCCTGTCAGCCTTTAAGACTTGTGGCCTTCAACTCCCAGAATCCCCCTGTCAGCCTTTAAGACTTGTGGCCTTCAACTCCCAGAATCCCCCTGTCAGCCTTTAAGACTTGTGGCCTTCAACTCCCAGAATTCCCGTCAGCCTTTAAGACTTGTGGCCTTCAACTCCCAGAATCCCCCAGCCAGCCTTTAAGACATGTGGCCTTCAACTCCCAGAATCCCCCAGCCAGCCTTTAAGACTTATGGTCTTCAACTCCCAGAATCCCCCTGTCAACCTTTTAAGACTTATGGTCTTCAACTCCCAGAATCCCCCAGTCAGCCTTTAAGACTTGTGGCCTTCAACTCCCAGAATCCCTCAGACAGCTTTTAAGACTTCTGGCCTTCAGCTCCCCAAATGCCCCACCCAACTGGCTGAGGAATTCTGGGAGTTGAAGTCCACAAATCCTAAACGTTTCCAAGTTTGGAGACTCCTGGCCTAAAGCCTCCATCATTAACAGCAGGGCTGGGCGTCATTCTTACTAAAGCGCAACAAACTCATCCCTCGGGTGTAACAAATGCTGCTTGTGGTGTAGCAAAGGCAATTGGCACGTGTGTGTGTGTGTGTGTGTGTGTGTGTGTGTGATGGCTTCCAGTCTCAGCAAATGTGTTGTCTTGCGCATGGGATGCATTAATCGGAGGAAGAATGGAGAAAAAAATAGGGAATCCCTCTTGACTTTTCCGTTCAGTTCTCTTGCTCCTTCCATGTAGTTAACTAGGTCAGTGGGGCAGCTAATGAGTTGTAGAGGCTCATGAATCAATTGGGATGACCCATTTTTGCACACTTAGTCCTCCAAGAAAAAGAGGCCGTACGGCAGAGTGTCTGGGAGAAAAAAAAGCATTGTCCTACCCCAGATCAATTGCAATTCCCCAACTGCTCAGCAGTATTTTCAATCGGAATAGAGTTGGAAGGGACCTTGGAGGTCTTCTAGTCCAGCCTGCTCCTCAAGCAAGAAATCCGACTCCATTTCAGGCTGTTAATGTTTGTTAAATCTCTGCCTTAAAAGCCTCCAGAGGTGAAACACCCACAACCTCTGGTGGCAAGCCGTTCCACTGGTTAATTGCCTTCACTTTTACCAAGTTTCTCCTGAATTCCAGGTTGCTTCCTCTTTGATGAGTTTCCATCTTTTGCTTCTTGTCCTGCCTTCGGGGGCTTTGGGAAATAAATCGACCCCCCCTCTCCTCTTCTTTGTGGCAGCCCATGACTGCTATCATGTCCCCCCCCTAATCCTTCTTTTCTGTAGACCAGGGGTGTCCAAACTTGGGAACTTTTAAGACTTGTGGACTTCGACTCCCAGAGAGTTGAAGTCCACAAGTCTTAAAAGTTCCCAAGTTTGGACACCCCTGCTGTAGACTGGCCAAACCCAAATCCTGCGACCGTTCTTCATCTTGAGGCCCGGCGCACATGATACCACCACCGCACATGCATGCGCCACCACCATAACCCCACGCCCCATTTCCCTGCAACCTCCTGGGACCAAAAATGGGCACACGCCCTAGTGCTCCCCCCCCGCCTCCATGCACGCACATGTGACCCCCGCCTCTCCGTACATGCACAAATGTCTCCCACATGCTGCCCACGCTGCAGAGCTAAAAATCAGCTGGTTGGTGGGCGGCTCGCGCGCATAGAGCTGAGCTGGGACGATGGCTTCCATGCCACCTGTGCTACAAGGTCAACCACCATGACCATATATTGATACAGGTAGTCTTCAAATTACGACAGCTTATTTAGTGACGGTTTGAAGTTTCAAACAGCCCTGGAAAAAAAAGCGACCTATGGTTATTTTTCACACTTAACCGCTGTGCCGCCGTCCCCGCTGGGCAGCCGACCCGCATTTATGACGGTCGCAATGTGCCGGGAGGTCGCGCGATTCTTCTTCGGCGAACCAAGCCAAGTCAGCGGGGAATTAATTTAATTAATTTATTACACTTCTAGACCGCCCCCTCTCCCCGAAGGGACTCGTGGCGGTGTATAGGTACAAATTTAAAAACCATACATTCGACAATATACATAACGAAGCCATCCTCCCTTCACAACCATGTCACCAGCTTAACAACCGTGGCAAGAAATGTCGTAAAAGAGGGAAAGCTCATTTAACAACCTTCTCCCTTAGCCACCCCAGGACTTTTGGGCTTCCACGAGGTTGCCCGATGCTCCACCTGCACAGGTGGGCTCAGTGAGTCCGTGAAGCTGAGCAGGGCACCCTCGTCTCATTTAGTGTCTGCTCTCAACGCTCTGCTTTTGGAGCGTCGGAGGCAGTAGGGATGGAGGCCCGGCTGGTTGGCGGGGTGGGTAAGAGAGTGGAACAGGGCCACGCAGCTCCACTCAGTCAAGGGGCAAGCCTTTGGGGCAAGTGGGTGCCTCCTCCATTGGCCATGCAGTGTTTCTCAACCTTGGTGACTTTAAGTCTTGTGGGCTTCAACTCCCAGAATCCCCCAGCCAGCTGTGCTGGCTGGGGGATTCTGGGAGTTGAAGTCCACAGGAATTAAAGTCTCCAAGGTTGACAAACACTGGCCTATAGGCTCGTGATGGCAAACCTATAGCACACATGCCAGCACACCAGCCGTTGCCCAGTTCAGCTCTACCGCGCATGTGTGCATGTGTGCCAGCTGTTTTGGGGGTCTCTGCCGCGCATGTGGGAGATGCACACGCATGCGGGGGGGACAACATGGGGAGGTCATGTGTACATGGATGGGGGGAGCAGGATGGGGGGGCAGCGCCTCCCCCTTGCCCTGTGTTTGGTTCCAGGAGGCTTCAGGGAGGCCTGCTAGGACCACAAGTTCTAGAGTATCCTAATCTTTTTGGTACTTATATACTTACAATAGCAGAGTTGGAAGGGACCCTGGAGGTCTTCTAGTCCAACCCCCTGCCTAGGCAGGAAACCCTATACCGTTCCAGACAAATGGCTATCCAACATCTTCTTAAAGACTTCCAGTGTTGGGGCATTCACAACTTCTGGAGGCAACTTCTGTTCCACTGATTAATTGTTCTCACTGTCAGGAAGTTTCTCCTCAGTTCTAAGTTGCTTCTCTCCTTGATTAGTTTCCACCCATTGCTTCTTGTTCTGCCCTCAGGTGCTTTGGAGAATAGCTTGACTCCCTCTTCTATGGGGCAACCCCTGAGAGATTGGAAGACTGCTATCATGTCATAGGGGGGCTAAGATCTTCTGGCGTTGGGGTTTTGAGTTTCCAGACAGCCGTTCTCCCCCCCCCCCCGCTCAGCTGAGATGGGCCCCCCAAAGCCTTTGCCAGATCCACAGAAGGCTGCCATTCAATGCGGCCCACTTGCTAAAGTACTTTTCTAGCGCAACAGATTCCCCCGTTGTTGCTGGGAGTCCGTAACGTGCCTCCCTTCCTTCCTTCCCACGCACGGAAGCACCAATTTCCCTGATGGGGGTGGGGGGGGGGGGAAGGAACTCAATATGCTTTTGGCCCCAGTGCAAACCTTTATGGTTGCTATTAATTTCGCAGACGGACGGCTCTGGCTGCCAATGTCGATGGTGGTGGGGAATGCAGGAATATAGGATAACGGATTTGGAAGGGACCTTGGGGGGGTGTCTTCTAGTCCAAAGCCCCCCCCCCCAACCTTTCAGGTGCCAGGGACGTCTTTTGGTGACGTGACGAAAGGGATGTTGCAATGGTTGTAAGTGTGAAAAACGGCACGAAGTCACTTTTTTCAGGGCTGTCGTTACTTCAAATAATCACTACTGTCATAAGTCAAGCTGAGCTTCCAGTTTCTGGCATGTGCATGGACGCTGGTCACCTGATCTTCCGTTTTTTGGCGCGCACACGAAGACCGGCTGGCACGCTGGAAACTGGAAGCTCAGCTTCCCAGCGCATCAGGGAGCTGCTTTTGCGGTTTCCGGCACTCCCGTCCCCGTGAAGTCCAGGTGGCTGGCGCGCATGTGTGTGCCAGAACCCGGAAGAGCAACGGGCGACGGCTGGCGTGGCCAGAGAGATGGGGGGGTTGCAGGCGCATGTGGGGGGGCAGAGGTGGGTGTTGTGCACAAATTGCATTATGGGTGCAGGCGTGCGTTCCACACTTGGAATCCTGCATTCAGTTTTGGTCACCACGATGTAGAAAAAATGTGGGGACTCTGGAAAGAGTGCAGAGAAGAGCAACAAAGAGGATTAGGGGACTGGAGGCAAAAACATATGAAGAACGGTTGCAGGAACTGGGTAGGTCTAGCTTAAGAGAAAGAAGGACTAGGGGAGACAGGATAGCAGTCTTCCAATATCTCAGAGGTTGCCACAAAGAAGAGGGAGTCAAACTATTCTCCAAGGCACCTGAGGGTAGAACAAGAAGTAATGGGTGGAAACTAATCAAGGAGAGAAGCAACTTAGAACTGAGGAGAAACTTCCTGACAGTGAGAACAATGAATCAGTGGAACAGAAGTTGCCTCCAGAAGTTGTGAATCCCCCAACACTGGAAGTCTTTAAGAAGATGTTGGATAGGCATTTGTCTGGAACAGTATAGGGTTTCCTGCCTAGGCAGGGGGTTGGACTAGAAGACCTCCAAGGTCCCTTCCAACTCTGCTCTTGTATTATTGCATTATTGTATTATCATGGCTCTATATACCATGTTAGACAAACGGCTCTCCAATCTCTACTTTAAAACCTTGTAAATTGTTAAATAGCTTAACAATATAGAGAAGAAGAAGATGCAGCCCAGCCGTAACTCCTATTCCCAGGGATGGGGGAGGGGGGGTAATCGGGAGGAGAAATTTCCCAATGGAGGGAAGGGTCCGGTTGATGACAGGTATCCCAGGAGTGGGGGGTGGGGCGGAAGGACGATGGGCCTGTCATTTAAGCTAGCAATTTCTCCCCCCACCCCACCCCACCGCTAACCATCAGAGTGACAGGATTCATTTTCCTATTGAGCCAGGCTCTATTGCTTGGGGGGTGGGGGGGAGTTAGGGGCTGCCAGCATGGGAGAGAAATATATTAGCTGTGGTTTCATGCCAGGACAAGCCTTTAGCGTTGGCATTGATGAATGGCTCCCTGTTAAAGCCCGAAGCCCATGGCAAAACGCAGAGGCTTCCGTGGGGATAGGAGAAAACGCCTCCCATTAGGGAGCCAGGGAGAACATTCGAGTTTCCGTAAGAGGGGAGCATTTCTGAGCCCCACTGGAGCAGGGGTCCCCAACCTTTCGGACCTCAGGGCCCTTTAAAGTCATCGTTTTAAATCCCGCGGACCGCTAATAGGATCTGCCTAATGGGTGGGTGGGTGTGGCCAGAGTGGGTCATGTGACTGCGTAGGCATGGCCAACTCAGTGTCACTCACATCGGAGGGGCGCCTTGTGAGCCTCCCCATTCCTCGCCTGCCCGCCCGGGCTCCTTAGGGCCCCAACAGGAAGCAGTTGCTGGAGCTGAGCAGCCCCCAGGAGAAAGAGTTGGCAAAACAGCTCAGTTCAAACGGGATCTGACCGAGAAGGAGGCTCAGCAGAAGCACCTCACTGAGGACTAGGAGCATGGGCTTTCCAAGCAGAGGGAAGGCCTGCGGGAGTGCAAGGCCAGGTCCCGGCACCTGGAGGCTCAGTGGGCTGAGATGGTCAGCCAGTTCCAGGCCATGATGCAGTCCCACTGGAACGAGGCCCTCTGGCTCTTCCCCACCAGTGGCTCTTCCCTCCAGCCTTCGCCCAAAGCCCCCCACCGGAGGCTGAAGCAGACCCCAAGTGGGAATTTCTGCCCCCCTCCGACCCCCACAAAAAGACCCCCAAGGGGGAGACTCTGCAGCCACACAAGCGTCCATTGCACGTATCCATCCCAGGGGCCATAGTTTCAGGACCCCTGATTGAGTGCAATGTAAAAAATGCAAATAATTTTTCTGTGGACCGCCGAACTTTCCTCACGGACCGCCATCTCTGCACTGGAGGACCTCTGTGGGACCCCAAAGGAAAGGTGTCAGTTTGGGGGAGTGAGGTTTGACTAGAAGTTGAGTCAGTGGCCTTTTGGTCTTTTCAGTTTGGCTTCTTATTCCGGGAGCTTCTTCGCTTGGTTCAGCCATGAAACCTTTCAGCCCAAAAATAGAAAAGAAAAGGCCGTTTGCCGTGACTCAACTCCCAGACAGCTCAACCCGGATGAGTGAGAACCTTCCGTGGCATATTTAACCATGACTAGGGTGTTTTTTGTGACTAATCCTAGCCTGTTCCATTAGCAGAAAGATCAAAGGATGGAGAGAAGCCAATAAATCCCTCTTTTGCTCCAGGCCTACTGCTCTACAGTTTATCTGTTTCTTTCTTTCTTTCTTGTTCTCTTCTTTCCTTTCTCTTTCCTTCCTTCTTTCTTTCCCTTTACTTTCTCTTTTTCTCTCCTTTCCTTTCTCTCCTTCTTTATTTCTCTTTCCTTTTTCTCTTTCTCTTTCTCTCTTTGCTTTCTCTCTCTTCTTTTCTTTCTCCCTTTCTGTCTTTTCTTCTTTCTCTTTCCTTCTCTCCTTTCTCTTTTCTTCCTTCTTTCCTTCCTTCCTTTCTTTCCCTTTCTCTTTTTCTTTCTCTCCTTCCTTCCTTTATTTCTCTTTCCTTCTTTCTTTTCCTTTCTCTCATTTTTTTCTCCTTTTCCTTCTTTAATTCTTTCTTTCTCTTTCCTTCTCTCCTTTCTCTTTTCTTCCTTCTTTCCTTCCTTCCTTTCTTTCCCTTTCTCTTTTTCTTTCTCTCCTTTCCTTTCCCTCCTTCCTTCCTTTATTTCTCTTTCCTTCTTTCTTTTCCTCTTTCTCTCATTTTCTTTCTCCTTTTCCTTCTTTAATTCTTTCTTTCTCTTTCCTTCTCTCCTTTCTCTTTTCTTCTTTCCTTTATTTACTTACTTCTTTCTTTCTTCCTTCCTTCTCTCCCTCACTTCCTTACTATTTTCTTTCTTTGTCTCTCTCTCTCTCTCTCTCTCTCTCATATACACACATGTGCAGACAGATAGATAGACGGACAGACAGACAGATAATTACACATACATGTCTGTATTTTCCTTTCGCTTCTCCTCCAAGAAGCTTCTTCAGTTTTGAGGATGGAAGGATTTATATTCTTTGCAGTATAAATCCTTCATTCCTGTACCGTTTAGTCAGAACCGAAGAAGCTTCCTGGATGAGAAATGAAACGCCTTCAGTGAAAATGGACTTCAACAAAACGCCAGTTGCCTTGGGACAACTGTGACCTGGATGACCGAGAATCTCCATGGATGTGTGTACTTGTCTGTAATTTTTCTTAAAACTTTCTTTTTAAATAAAGCTAATGCAAACTAATGTGCAAAAGAAAAACAGAAAAATCAAACAAGCAGAAAGCAAAAACGTGCAAGAAAATCAAAAACGTTAAAAGAAAACTAAGCAAAACATAACAATATATAAATCCAATAAAACAAACAAACAACAAAACGCAGTGGCTTCTAATATTTTCCACAGCAGTTTTAAATACAAATAACTGCCTATTTTCACCTTTCTCTCTCAAGTTACGTCACGGTATGCCTCTTTCTATAATCTATCCTGCCTAATCACCAAAACCATAAATCACAACTTCCTGGTTGCCATCTTTATGCAAATAGTCCATAAGTGGTTTCAAGCCGTCGATAAATGTAGATAAGTGTCTTCTTCCTAATCAAAGATCTTGGTTTATCCATCTCAGCAAGATCTTGTCGGTTTCACCAGCCTTTCCTCCACGGTGGGCAGCGCTCATCTCTTTTATGTAATAATCTCGCCGCAGTAATCATACATTGAAATCATCCTCCATGCCTTTTTTTCTCTCCTCTCTCCTAACCGTCCAACCGTTCATCCTGAAAAGAAAACTTCTGCAACAGTGCCAGCATTTTTCCGGCACTGCAGGTGTGGGGTGGCAACAGTTCCAGGATGTGGTTAATTATATTTACAAACAGGCGGCTCGGCTGGCACAGGGCAGGAGTAATCAGGGCTGAGGGTCCATCATGTTAATTATCGCGATGTAATTAAAAGCACATAAAAAAAAGCCTCACACTTCATTAAATTAAGTTGCCAGACTCGGCGCAATCGTGGGAGAGGGGCGGCTTAGCCCACCCTGCTCCGCAGAGGAGATTGAATCTGCAAAATAAATAAATAAATTGGATTTGGAGGCCCCGGGATCATCTGCTTCGCAGAGCCGAGAGGCCATGACATAGATAAATGGAGAACATTTGCTTCAATTGCAGCAGACGAGAAACTCTCGGGCTGACACAATGAAATTACCAGGAAAGGGATGACGTCGATCGTTTGTTAGCACAGGGTTCAGAGTCTGTGGCTCCTTCAGGACCTGTGGACTTCAACTCCCAGAATTCCCGAGGCAGCATGGCTGTCTTAGGAATTCGGGGAGTTGAAGTCCACAGATCATGAAGGGAGTGGACGACCACGGCCCCTTTATGAACTGGGGACTTCAATTCCCAGAATTCCTCAAATAGTCGTGCTGGTTCAGGAATTCTGGGAGTTGGTCCCCATTTCATAAAGGGGCCATAATCACCCATTCCTTTCATGATCGGTGGACGTCAACTCCCAGAATTCCTGAGACAGCCGTGAGGGACTTCAACTCCCAGAATTCCTGAGACAGCCTTGAGGGACTTCAACTCCCAGAATTCCTGAGACAGCCGTGAGGGACTTCAACTCCCAGAATTCCTGAGACAGCCTTGAGGGACTTCAACTCCCAGAATTCCTGAGACAGCCATAAGGGACTTCAACTCCCAGAATTCCTGAGACAGCCGTGAGGGATTTCAACTCCCAGAATTCCTGAGACAGCCGTGAGGGACTTCAACTCCCAGAATTCCTGAGACAGCCGTGAGGGACTTCAACTCCCAGAATTCCTGAGACAGCCGTGAGGGACTTCAACTCCCAGAATTCCTGAGACAGCCATAAGGGACTTCAACTCCCAGAATTCCTGAGACAGCCGTGAGGGACTTCAACTCCCAGAATTCCTGAGACAGCCATAAGGGACTTCAACTCCCAGAATTCCTGAGACAGCCGTGAGGGATTTCAACTCCCAGAATTCCTGAGACAGCCGTGAGGGACTTCAACTCCCAGAATTCCTGAGACAGCCGTGAGGGACTTCAACTCCCAGAATTCCTAAGATAGCCATGCTGGTTCAAGAATTCTGATAGCTGAAGGAGCCATAGTTGTCGACCACTTTTATAAAACCTCTTTTTGGTTTGTATTGCTCTTGTTCCGTTTTCCCGGTCTCGTGTTGGCATCTCCTAATGGTGTCCGTCCACAAAAAACAGCTTCCGGTTGACCGTGATTTTCCAGTGAGTAGAAAGGACTGGCTTTCTTTATTTTCCATAGAATTGCATTTATTTATTTTGATGTATCTATACAATACAATACAATAACAGAGTTGGAAGGGACCTTGGAGGTCTTCTAGTCCAACCCCCTGCCTAGGCAGGAAACCCTATACCGTTTCAGACAAATGGCTATCCAACATCTTCTTAAATACTTCCAGTGTTGGGGCATTCACAACTTCTGGAGGCAACTTCTGTTCCACTGATTCATTGTTCTCACTGTCAGGAAGTTTCTCCTTAATTCCAGGTTGCTTCTCTCCTTGATTAGTTTCCATCCATTGCTTCTTGTTCTACCCTCAGGTGCCTTGGAGAATAGTTTGACTCCCTCTTCTTTGTGGCAACCCCTGAGATATTGGAAGACTGCTATCATGTCTCCCCTAGTCCTTCTTTCTCTTAAGCTAGACATCCCCAGTTCCTGCAACCATTCTTCATATGTTTTAGCCTCCAGTCCCCTCATCCTCTTTGTTGCTCTTCTCTGCACTCTTTCTAGAGTCTCCACATCTTTTCTACATCGTGGTGACCAAAACTGAATGCCGTATTCCAAGTGTGGCCTTTCCAAGGCCTTATAAAGTTGTATTAACACGTAACCTAAGCTGCCCGTCTTACGTTTGTGATCTTGTACAGCATAAAGATTGCCCATCCTGGTGTTTCTCAACCTTGGCCACTTGAAGACTTGGGATTTCAACTCCCAGAATTCCCCAGCAGGCCATTCTTAAGATTTCCTGAGCCAAGGTTGAGAACCTATCCAGATCATAAGCTTTAAAGAATGTGCTGAAATGGGAACTTTCTGTAATAAGACGACCCACCATAGAATTAAATGTTCCATGAAGAGCCCTTAGGCTTTCTCTCTTTCCAAAAGAAAATAGTCGTGGTTAGTTGTTGCCAAGATATCTGCTTAAAAATATTCGTCTGCTTATTTAATCTTTTTCGTTTTAAGTTTGCTGTTAACAATGAGGTGGGAGGCATATAAATTAAATAACTAATGAACAAACAAGAGAACACAGCTAGTTTGGTCTAGTGATTAAGGCACAAAGCTAGAAAGGGAGAGACTGTGAATTCTAGTCCGCCGTAGGCATGAAAGCCAACTGGGTCACTTTGGGCCAATCACCAGGATGGTGAATTCTAGTCCTGCCTTAGGTACGAAAGCCATCTGGGTGACATTGGGCCAATCATCAGGAGACAGTGAGTTCTAGTTCCACCTTAGCCATGGAAGCTGGCTGAGTGACTTTGGGCCAAGCACCAGGGAAATGTGAGTTCTAGTCCTGATTTAGGTATGAAAGCCGGCTGGATGACTCTCGTCCAATCACCAGGAGAAGGTAAGTTCTAGTCCCACCTTAGCCAACTGGGTGACATTGGGCCAATCACCAGGAGATTGTGAGTTCTAGTCCCTATTTAGGCATGAAACCCAACTGGGTCACTTTGGACCAATCACCAAAAGATGGTGAATTCTAGTACTGCCTTAGGTACAAAAGCCAACTGGGTGACATTGGGCCAATCATCAGGAGACAGTGAGTTCTAGTTCCACCTTAGCCATGGAAGCTGGCTGAGTGACTTTGGGCCAAGCACCAGGGAAATGTGAGTTCTAGTCCTGATTTAGGTATGAAAGCCGGCTGGATGACTCTCGTCCAATCACCAGGAGAAGGTAAGTTCTAGTCCCACCTTAGCCAACTGGGTGACATTGGGCCAATCACCAGGAGATTGTGAGTTCTAGTCCCTATTTAGGCATGAAACCCAACTGGGTCACTTTGGACCAATCACCAAAAGATGGTGAATTCTAGTACTGCCTTAGGTACAAAAGCCAACTGGGTGACATTGGGCCAATTACCAGGAGACGGTGAGTTCTAGTCCCACCTTAGGCACAAAAGCCAGCTGTGTGACTTTAGGCCAGCTCCTCTTTCTAAGCCAAACCCACCTCACAGGGTTGTTGTAGTAGGGTCAATTGGAGGAAGAAGTATGCTGGACATGTTTGCTGCCTTGAGTTATTGGTAAAAAATAATAAAGGTGGGATACAAAGAAATAAATAAAAATTAAAAGAGTGGTAGAAACACCATATTAGCCACCTTTTGAAAACACAGAAAACTTAGTAAATTGACTAAACGGTGATTTAGCTAGCATGTTCTGTGAATGCAATTAAGAAGCGGAGAACATTTTTTTTACAAGGGGGGGGGGGCTTGTAGTTTGGCAGCCACCTGGGGAATTGTGGGAGTTGAAGTCCACCTATCTTAAAATTGCCAAGGTTGAATAACACTGCTGTAGTTTTTGCGTTCACTGTTCAGAGGTAGTGCCAGATTTTCCTATTTTTACACATGACTTCATCCCTTGCCTTTACTTTGGACTGCATGCGTGGAAAAAAAGTCCTTCAAAAGCACAGCAGCGTTATCCAAAAATCAGGCAACCGGACCACAATTTTGGGCACCCAAAACTTCCCCAGAAAATGATACTTCTCCACGGATGCTGAACAAAAAAATTTGAGGCACATTTTCTAGTGTTGCTTTGCCAGGGTGATCAGGATGAGGAAAGGTAAGGATTATATGCAGCAATTCAACCTTTAATCGGGTTTTTTTTTTAACCAAAAGCTTTGATCTGCTAAGAAAAATAACCGAATAACAGAGTTGGAAGGGACCTTGGAGGTCTTCTAGTCCAACCCCCTGCTCAACCCCCAGGAAACCCTATACCATTTCAGCCAAATGGCTGTCTTTTTGGCTAGTTTTGCCAAACTAGCAGTTCGAAAGCACGTAAATAATGCAAGTAGAAATAAGGACCACTTTGGTGGGAAGGGAACAGCGTTCCGCGCACCTTCGGCTTTTAGTCGTGCTGGCCACATGACCACGGAGACAACTTCGGACAGCGCTGGGTCTTCAGCTTTGGAATGGAGATGAGCACTGCCCCCTAGAGCCGGGAACGAGTACCACATACGTACTAGGAGAACCTTTACCTTTACCTTATTGGTAAAGATAAGATAAGCAGGGATGAATACCAGACAAACAGTCAAGCAGAAAACAATACCCTACTTAAGGCACTACCAAGGTGAAAGCTACATCCCCACCAACTTTGGCAGGGTAAACTACTGTGTATAAATAGGATGCAAGCCCCACATTCCCTAGCCCTGATGATGTTACCTAGTTGGTAACGAGGTGTCTTCAAGAACAACTAAGCTCAGAAAGCACCCAGGACAATTGTGAGCTAGACATATTCTCTTGTATGCTGCGATTTGTGGTAGAGAAGGCTCAAAACCTGGACGGCAGCATTTTGTCACGCAGGGAATACAGACAATGGCTTGACTTTCTCAAAACACCTTCTCCCTGAAAGTGGATATTTGATGGAGACAATTGGAGTTATTTGATAAAAAAAAAAAGGAATAATGCTGCGGAAAAAACCACTCCTGTCATTTGGTGATGGACCGCATTTTATTTCGCTCTAACCAGAAAAATGGGGGAGGGGGAGGGGAGCAGGATGGAGGATACGCAGCACTTGCGAAAGCTAGGCTGAGGCTCACCTGTCGGATCAGACTCTACACGGAGTCCTTGCTTTATGACTTTTATATCTGGATCGCGGGGTTCGTGATTGTTATGGCAGCAAGAAGTGAACAATAATTGACATGGGGCAGTAATTCCTACTGCTGAGTTAATCAAAGATAATGATTGGTTATGTTAATAAGCCATAAAAATAGGTATTAATAATGGCTTGTTGTCTCGTGATTGGATTACTGCAATACAGTCTGCATGGGGCTATCCTTGAAGACAATCTAGATGGACGCTATAGCTGATCCAGTGGCGATATGGGGTGGACATGATGATGATTAGATGTTTTTCCTGCCTTTCCTTCCTTCCTTCCTTCCTTCCTTCCTTCCTCCCGCCTTCCCTCCCTCCCTCCTTCCTTCAGGCCTTCCTTCCTTCCTTCCTTTCCTTCCTTCCTTCATTCATTCCTGTGTCTTTTTCTTTCCCTTTCTTTCTTTCTTTCTTTCTTTCTTTCTTTCTTTCTTTCTTTCTTTCTTTCCCTTTCTTTCTTGCTTGTTTTTTCTCTTTCTTTTCCTTTGTCTTTCTTGCTTGGCTTTTTCTTTCTTTCTTTCTTTCTTTCTTTCTTTCTTTCTTTCTTTCTTTCTTTCCCTTTCTTTCTTGCTTGTTTTTTCTCTTTCTTTTCCTTTGTCTTTCTTGCTTGGCTTTTTCTTTCTTTCTTTCTTTCTTTCTTTCTTTCTTTCTTTCTCTTCCTTTTTTCTTTTTTTTCTTTCTTTTTATTTTTCTTTGTCTTTTTTCTGTCTTTTTTTCTCCTCCCTCCCTCCCTCTCTCCCATCTCTTCCTTCCTTCCTGTCTTTTTCTTTCTCTTTCTTTCTCTTCCTTCCTTGCTTGTTTTCTCTTTCTTTCTTTTCCTTTCTCTTTCTTGCTTGTCCTTTCTTTCTCTTTTTTCTCTCTTTTCATTTTTCTTTCTCTCTGTGTCTTTCTTTTTCTCCTTCCTCCCTCCCTCCCTTTCTTTCTTTCTTTCTTTCTTTCTTTCTTTCTTTCTTTCTTTTCTTTCTTTCTTTCTCTCTTTCCAGCCAAGACGCTGAGACGTCTTCATTTTCCAGAAAACACAGTCTTATTTTTTATGGAGTTGCAAAATGCAGAATAGGGAGAGGAAAGTCACAGGACTCTCCCAGGACCATTGTGACAATGAAAGCCAGCTGAGTGACTTTGGGCCAATCACTAGGAGATTGTGAGTTCTAGTCCTGCCTTAGGAATGAAAGCCGGCTGAGTGACTTTGGGCCAATCACCAGGAGAATGTGAGTTCTAGTCCTGCTTTAGGTATGAAAGCTGGCTGGGAGACTTTGGGCCACTCACCAGGAGGTGAATTCTAGTCCTGATTTAGGCATGAAACTGGCAAGGTAACTTTGGGCCAATCACCAGGAGAATATGAGTTCTAGTCCAGCTTTAGCCATGACTTTGCGCCAGTCTCTTTCTCTCTGAGCTCAACCCACTTCACTGAATTGTTGTTGTGGAGAAAATAGGAGAAGGAAGGAATATTAGGTAAGTTTCCCGCCTTGAGTTAAAAATAAAAATAATAAAGGCAGGTTTTTTTTAAAAAAAAAATCTAAATAAATAAGTACATTAAAAACACAAGCCTGCTCCATCTGATACATGATTTGGACTCTAAGCCACAAGCAAATCAGGAAGCAAAATTTGTATTATAGGTTTAGTGACCGTTACGAGGGCATTGGAAAAAAGTGAGTTATAACCAGTTTTCACACTTAGGACCATTATAAGAATCCCTGGGGTCTCGTGGTCAAAATTCAGGTGTTTGGCAACTGGCATGTACTTACAACGGTTGCATTCTGGCCATCTGATCACCATTCGTAACCTTCCCAGCCAACTTCCAACAAGCAAAGTCAGCGAGGAAAGCCAGATTCACTTAACAACGGCATGATTCACGGAACAACTTAACAATCGCGGCAGAAAACGGTCATAAAATGGGGCAAAAACTAGCTTAACAGTGAGTGGCATTGTAATTTCAAACGGTTCCTAAACAAACGGTTGTAAGCTAAGGACCGTTTGTAAATGTTATTACATACAGCAATTTTGGAAATTTTTGATCAATGTCCAACAGATTGTTTCGCCAGATCTTCCGGAGGAGATTCAAGTTGCAGAAAGGGTATTTTTACAGCAACCTGTAATAAAAATCAAGATTACAATATTTCCATCCAATTCCTGAGAAGCTGAATTGGAGAAAAGGTGCAATTTCCCCCCAGCCCACACAGGTCACGGCGGTTCAAGAATGAAACTTTTAGCCAGAAAACTCCCATTTCTAGAGCCAGGGCTGTAAAGTTTAATCTGCAGAGAGGGAGGGGGAGGGAGAGGGGAGAGAATTACAGGTAGTCCTCGACTTACGGCCACAGTTGAGCCCAATATCTCCATTGCCAAGTGAAACATTTAAATCAGTTTGCCCCATTTTACTTTTCTTGCCACCGTTGTTAAGCGAATCGTTGCCTTTATTACATTAGCAACATGGTCGTTAAGTGAACCTGGCTTCCCCGTTGACTTTGCTTGTCAGAAGGACGCAAAAGAGGACCACGGGACCTTGGGTCCTACACATATGATGCTGCCGTCATAAGCACGAGTCAATTGCTAAGAGTCTGAATTTTGATCACACCACCAGGGAGGATGCAGCAATGATCGTTTATTCTGATTGGTTGTCAGACTCCCATGGGGCCATGCAGGGGCAACTCTGTAAGCTGCTCTGGGGTCCCAAGCTTGGTTGACTCTTGCTGGGTGATGATGTAATGAAAGGGCTTTTAGCCAATTCCTATTACGGCTCTGCCTGAAGATTTGTTATGTAGAAAAGACTGGCTCAGGCCTTAATGGCCCATTGACACAGTGGCTGCATCTCTGCCTCCCTTTTAAGGGGAATTATTCTGCCCTTTTAATAGTTCCTAAAATACCTTTTTTTCCTAGGAGAGGATGCTAACTTCCTACAATACGATCACCCTTTTTGGGGGGGAGGGGGGTGGGCAGGAAACGGCGGGCCCAACGTTCCCCGCTGGGCCTCTTGGCCAGCTGCATCCCGGCAAGCTTGAGTGCCAGGATCAGCGGTCCCTCCCTCGGCTGCCTCCCTTACCACCGCAGGAACTTGGCGGTGCCTTTCCCCATCGCTCTCTCCCGTCCTGCGTCGGTGGCACTTAAGGACTTGGCTCAGGGAGAAGCTGGCCCTTGTTCTTTCTTCCGTAATTGTCTGGGTCACCTTGGGAAGGGGGCTGGAGGATGCTCTCCCACCAAAGGCAGGGAAAGTTGCCAAGGGGGTTGGCATTATTCTTAGCCGGCTGCCAAGAACATCGAGAGATGAGAACGCCGGACCGGGGACGTGCGGCAATTAAACCCAGCTTAAAACTGTGGCTGGCTTTGGAAAGCGGAGGGCGGGCGGGCATCCAACAAGACCACTCTACGGGAGCGGGCCGAAAATCCGGCTTGTCAAAAGAGGCAGGGCCAGGGCTTGTGCCTAGTCCTTTTCTGCACATCGGTCTGTACACCGCCCCGAGTCCCTTCGGGGAGAGGGGGCGGTTTATAAATTAAATAAACTAAACTAAAACTAAACATCGCAGACACAAGAAAGTTACAAAAATAGTGGCGTAGGGTTTCCTGCCTTAGCAGCAGTGGTGGGTTCTTACTGGTTCGGAACGGTTTGGCCGAACTGGTACTGGTATGATGGCCTGGGTCGCTGGAACCGGCAGCGACCCAGGCCTGCCACGCCCCTGAACCAGTTCCCCCGTCCCTTCTGCCATTGCCGGCATGTTTCTGCGCAAGCGCAAAGCAGTTTTCAGTCAACAGTGTGTGCGCAGCAACAAGCGGTGGGTGCGCAGGCAAGCGAAGCAATCAGCGCACTCACAAAATGCCCTCTCAACGAACCAGTAGTAAACTGGCTAGGAACCTATCACTTCTAAGCGGGGGGTTGGACTAGAAGACCTCCAAGGTCCCTTCCAACTTAGTTTTTCTATTCCGTTCTAAATACAGTATCAGTTGCTGCAAGGTTTCCACCTCCTTACAATCTTTTCCCCCCCTTCAGCATGTGATGGTACTGGTAGCACTAAAAAAGCTTCACTTTTTGGATTTCTGCCTGACGTGGCTTTAAAATGTACCAGGGGGAGCTGTGGTTTACAATTAGCAAGTGGAACAGAAGTTGCCTCCAGAAGTTGTGAATGCTCCATCACTGGAGGTTTTGAAGAAGAGATTGGGCAACGATTTGTCTAAAATAGAATAGGGTTTCTTGCTTCGGCAGGGGGTTGGACTAGAAGACCCCCAAGGTCCCTTCCAACTGTTTATGCTATTCATTTTCTATATTCTATTCTATTTTATACTCTCTATTCTATTCTTTCTATTTTTCTTTCTATCCTATTCTTATTTCTTATTCTATTCTATTCTATATTCCAATATTTATTCTATTTCTGTTCCATTCTGTTCTATTCTATTCAATTCATTTTCTATATTCTATTCTATTTTATACTTTCCGTTCTGTTCTATCTTATTCTATCCTATCCTGTCCTGTGCTATGCTGTGCTATTCCTTCTGATTTTTGGCAAAAAAAAAATCCCAATGAAGACAATGGATTCACTTAATGACTTGTCACATAACAACTGCTACAAAAAAGGTTGTAAAATCGGTCAGAGTCATGTGACGATCTGTTTAATGACCAGTACAAACCTATACTTCTGGGCTTAAGAAGGGTTATATGTCAAGAGCTAACTTTGCTGTACATTGATCAGGATTGAAAGTAGTGAATGTTTAAAGTTTATAACCAAATAACAGAGTTGGAAGGGACCTTGGAGGTCTTCTAGTCTAACCCCTTGCTCTACCAGGACACCCATAACGTTTCAGATAGATGGTTGTCCAATCTCTTCTTAAACACCTCCAGTGATGGAGCATCCACAATTTCTGGAGGCAAGTAGTTCCACTGATTAATTGTTCTTACTGTCAGGAAGTTTCTCCTTAATTCCAGGTTGCTTCTCTCCCTGATTAGTTTTCACCCATTGCTTCTTGTCCTACCTTCAGGTGCTTTGGAGAATAGCTTGACTCCTTCTTCTTTGTGGCAACCCCTGAGATATTGGAAGACTGCTATCATGTCTCTCCTAGTCCTTCTTTTCACTAGATTAGACAAACCCAATTACTGCAACTCTTCTTCATATGTTTTATCCTCCAGTCCCCTAATCTATATATATATATAAGCCAAATGCCGCTCACTCATCACAAAATCACCGGAACCATACAGCCTACAAATGTGAAATTTGGCACGTATGTTCCTCTTGGCTTCTAGGTGCTTGTTAAGAAAGGATTTTTTGAAATGACCATCAGATCATTAGTATTTCTTAAACAGTAATTAACATCTTCTGATGCTACTCCCCCTCCCCACCTGAAAAGAACTCTGTTCCAACTGCCAGTTGCCTCACATTCCGTTACCTCGGTTCAAACTGGCAGACGTTCCACTCCTTCACTCAGGAGCGGTCTGGGGCTCCTTACAGGACTAAAAGTCGGTACCTCACCAAAATGTCTACGCTTTCCACCTATGGAACTGCTTCTGGACTCAAGAACGATATTTCCTTATGCGTTTCAATCACCAACCACCACCGAGCCAAAGGATTGAACCAGAGTGAACTGGATTTATCCCGCATTGCCTGATCACATAGTTTCATCGCGAAGCACAAGTATCCAGCTAGTCATCTTTCTTGATCTTCTCTGCAGTCTTTCTGCAAGTAGAAAAACGGGCCACCTTTGGTGGGAAGGTAACAGTGTTCCGTGCACCTTCGGCATTTAGTCATGCTGGCCACATGACCACAGAGACGTCTTCGGACACTGCTGACTCTTTGGCTTTGAAACGGAGATGAGTACCACCCCCTAGCGTCGGGAACGATTAGCACATATGTGTGAGGGGAACCTTTACCTTTTTAACCGTAGCACGGGCATTCTGAGGTAAACGTTGTACGCTGAACCCTCCTCATGGCTGCTGCCATCTCATGCGCAGCACAGAGCCACCTGAAAGTCATCTTAGCTGTCCCACTTTTAAGGTAATGCTCTCCCTCTTTCCCACCCCAGTTTTGATCATGAAATTGACAGACGGAGGATGCAGGCGGGGCTGGGAACTGTCCAAATCCCGCCGGCACTTGAGGATGCTGTAGGAACATCTCCTCCCCTCCAGAGCCAAGGTTGCTCTGCGTGGCTACATTTCCTTGGCTAGGGCTGAAGGAGAGATTGATAACGCGGCTTGGCAAAATGCATTTGCCCATATTTGCCCTTCTAGACCCGGGATCTCCAACCTTGGCATCTTTAAGACTTGTGGACTTCAACTCCCAGAATTCCCCAGCCAGCACTTTGGAGACTCCTAATCTACGCTTATGTCTCTCAAAGAGTGCTTATCTAAGAGAGATCCAATCTAGAACTACGGAGAAATTTCCTGACGTCAAAACAATTAAACAGTGGAATGGCTTCCCTCCAGAACTTGTGGGTCCCCCACCAGTGGAGGTTTTTAAGAAGGTGTTGGATAACCATTTGTCTGAAGTGGTGTAGGGCTTCCTACCTGAGCACAGGGTGGACTAGAAGACCTCCAAGGTCCCTTCCAACTTTTCTCTTCTCTTCCATTCCATTCCATATTCTATTCCCATTCCATTCTATTCCTATTCCGTTCCATTCCATTCTATTCTATTCCTATTCCATTTCATTCCCTATTCTATTCTAAATTCCATTCCATTCCATTCTATTCCGTTCCATTCCATTCCATTCTCTATTCTATTATAAATTTCATTCAATTCTATTCTACTCCATTCCATTTTATTCTCTATTCTATTCTAAATTCCATTCCATTCCTTCTATTCCATTCCATTCTATTCCATTCCATTCCATTCTCTATTCTATTATAAATTCCATTCAATTCTATTCTACTCCATTCCATTTTATTCTCTATTCTATTCTAAATTCCATTCCATGCCATTCTATTCTCTATTCCATTCCTATTCCATTCCATTCCATTTTATTCCCTATTCTATTCTAAATTCCATTCCATTCTATTCTATTCTCTATTCTATTCTAAATTCCATTCCATTCTCTATTCTATTATAAATTCCATTCAATTCTATTCTACTCCATTCCATTCTATTCTATTCTAAATTCCATTCCATTCTATTCTATTCTAAATTCCATTCCATTCTATTCCTATTCCATTCCATTCCATTTTATTCTCTATTCTAAATTCCATTCCATTCCATTTTATTCTCTATTCTATTCTAAATTCCATTCCATTCTATTCTATTCTAAATTCCATTCCATTCTATTCTATTCTAAATTCCATTCCATTCTATTCTATTCCTATTCCATTATATTCTATATTCTATTCTAAATTCCATTCCATTCTATTCTATTCCTATTCCATTATATTCTATATTCTATTCTAAATTCCATTCCATTCCATTCTATTCTATTCTCTATTCTAAATTCCATTCCATTCTATAACCATTCCATTCCATCCCATTCTATTCTATTCGCAGGGATTCATGGAATCCCTGCGGCAAGACCGGTTGTAAAGATGGAGGGAAACTCCCTTAGCAACTGTCTCGCTTAACAATGGAAGGGTGGGGCTCCATTGAGGTTGTACGTCGAGGACCACTTGTCTGTTTTAGATGGCGGTGAGGAAGATTGAAGAGGGAGGAGATCCTCATCACACAATCACTTGAGAGCTGATTAAATCAGGCCACTTTTTCCCAATGAAAAGGATAAAAAGCGAGCAACGAAATTGTGCGCTGGGTGTGGAGTGAACACTCTGGTTCCCCCCCCCCCACTCTCTTTGAGAAGAACTCAAACCCCCCCCCCCCATCCGAGAATAGTTCGTCTCTTTTCTTCACCGTTTCTGGAAAATTTCTCCGCGTTCCTTTCAGAGGAAATAAAATCTGTCATTGCTGAGGGGGAAAAAATGATACCAATTGGGGATTGAAAAGACAGCAAATTACACAAACCGCAACTGCACAGCTGGGGGGGGGAGGAGGAGGAAGGGAGAGATGCGTATGAACTGCACAAAGAGGCACATAGCAATCCACAGTGCGGCTTCCCGGCAGACCCGCAATAACTGTGTTTTACACAATGCCGCCAGGCTGCACCTCGGATTCAATCCAACGAGGGAGACGAGGATCTCACCAGTTTCCAAAATGCATTTGGTGCAAACTGCAAAAACGTCACACAACAACGCAAGGGGTGAGTTGGCATTATTGTGCCAACGCAGGGTGCGCCAGTGAACACTTCTGAGTGTTAAAACACTGGAGGTTTTATTTAAAGATGAGACTGGTGTCAGGGTTCCAAATAGCATCCAAAAGTAAATCAGAGTCCGAGGCAAAGGATTGCTCAAAGTTCCAATTTATTAAGAGAGCCACGTTGGCACATCTGGGAAAACCTGAATCTGAAAGCTTCACGGTTTTCCCCACCCAGTTGAAAGTTCAAGATCTTGCCCCCATACCCACAAGTCCATCACATGGTCCAATCTCCCATTGCCATGCTGGCAGTTCCACCCATCCAGTTCTGGTCAGGTGCAGAGAGAAAGGATGACCTTGGCTTTCTAGAAAGAATTTTGTTATGGCTGCATATCATCTAACTCCGTACAATCCCCCCTCCCGTTTTCCCACAGTAGAAAATGCATAGTAGAATAGTAGAAAGTGTGGCAGGCCAAAGATCCAAAAGAAAAGATGGACTGAAATGGTATAAGGTCTCCTGCTTGGGCAGGGGGTTGGACTAGAAGACCTCCACGGTCCCTTCCAGCTCTATGCTGATCTGGACTGAAAACGCCAGTGTCTCTAAAGAAAAGAAGGACTAGGAGGGACCTAATAGCAGTATTCCAGTATTTGAGGAGCTGCCCCAAAGAAGGAGAGGGCTCAAGCTATTCTCCAAAGCACCTAATAGATGGACAAGAAGCAGCATATGGAAAAGAAATATACAGATATACAGAAGAAAGATATACAGAGCAAGCCACTGTATATAAGCAAAGATGAAACCCTACTCCCTTCTAGCACTGATGATATTACCTAGTTGGGTCATGAGAGGTTTGCAAGAAAACAACCAAGCTCAGATAGCACAGAATTGGGTATGTCTAGTTTAAGGAAGATAAGGACTAGGGGAGACGCGATAGCTGGCAGTTGGAACAGAGTTCTTTTCAGGTGGGGAGGGGGAGTAGCATCAGAGGATGTTAATTACTGTATAAGAAATACTAATGATCTGATGGTCATTTCAAAAAATCCTTTCTTAATAAGCACCTAGAAGCCAAGAGGAACATACGTGCCAATTTTCACATTTGTAGGCTGTACGGTTCTGGTGATTTTGTGATGAGTGAGTGGCATTTGGCTTATATATATAGATTAGGGGACTGGAGGATAAAACATATGAAGAAGAGTTGCAGTAATTGGGCATGTCTAGTTTAATGAAAAGAAGGACCAGGGGAGACAGGATAGCAGTCTTCCAATATCTCAGGGGCTGCCACAAAGAAGAGGGAGTCAAGCTATTCTCCAAGGCACCTGATAGATGGACAAGAAGCAACAGATGGAAAATAGATAATAAAAGAGAGATCCAAGGAGAAATTTCCTGACAGGGAGAACAATTAAACAGTGGAACGGCTTCCCTCCAGAAACTTTACAAAACCCTAGTAAGGCCACAGCTGGAATACTGCAGCCAATTTTGGTCACCATACTATGAAAAAGATTTTGAGACTTTGGAAACAGTGCAGAGAAGAGCAGCTAAGATGATCAAAGGCCTGGAGACTAAAACATACGAAGAACGGCTGCAGGATTTTGGATCTGGCTAGTCTAAAGAAAAGAAGAATTAGCCATGACATGATAGCAGTATTCCAGTATTTGAGGGGCTGCCCCAAAGAAGAGGGGGTCAACTTATTCTCCAAAGCACCCGAGGGCAGGACAAGAAACAATGGATGGAAACTAATCAAGCAAAGAAGCAACCTGGAATTAAGGAGAAACTTCCTAACAATTAACCAGTGGAACAGCTTGCCACCAGAAATCATGGGTGCTCCATCACTGGAAGTTTTTAAGAAGAGACTGGACAGTCACTTGTCTGAGATGGTATAGGTTCCCCTCCTTGAGCAGGGGGCTGGTCTAGAAGACCTCCAATGCCCCTTCCAACTCTTGTGATTCTGTTAAAACTTGGCTCTTGTGCCCCATAGTGTTTCTCTTTCCTTCAGTTAGAAAGAAAGAAAGAAGGAAGGAAGGAAGGAAGAAAGAAAGAAAGAAAGAAAGAAAGAAAGAAAGAAAGAAAGAAAGAAAGAAAGAAATGTTTGAAGAAATGTCCTTCTGGGTTCAGTTCCAAGTGGGGGGAAAAGACACTGGACCTACAGAAAGAAAGAAAGAAAGAAAGAAAGAAAGAAAGAAAGAAAGAAAGAAAGAAAGAAAGAAAGAAAGAAAGAAAGAAAGAAAGGTTGGAAGAAATGTCCTTCTGGGTTCAGTTCCAAGTAGGGAAAAAAAGACACTGCACACAAAGAAAGAAAGAAAGAAAGGAAGGAAAGAAAGAAAGAAAGAAAGAAAGAAAGAAAGAAAGAAAGAAAGAAAGAAAGAAAGAATAAGCTGAACAGTTGAACAGTCTCCCATCACTTTAGGATCAACATCCTCCCACACCTGGGGGGAAAAGGGGGGGGAGAAACTCACCTTAATATAAAGTCTTAACCCTTGGGGGGGGGGGGACCCAATTTCCTGAATTTTTCACCATTCATGAAGCCCCATCACTTAACATACATGACAAATTGCGTTCAAACGGTTGGTGGAAAATCTCACCGCTTTGCAACAGGATCGCTGCTTATTTTAGCTCTCCTAAACAGTGAGGGGCGGAGTCTTCAAGCCCCCCCCTCCCTCAAATAAATGGTCTCCTTCTGGGAAGGTTCCCCCCTCCCAGCCCAAGACTCGGAATTAAAGGCCACCTGGAGCAGAAAATGCCCAATTGATGGCTTTGACCTCACGTCAGCCCCTCTTCCTCCATCCTAGCTAAGTTGCTTGTGGTCCTTTCTTTAAACCCAACTCGATGTTGGCAGGAGAAAGTGGCCTTCAACTTCAAAACCCAGGTTCTGCGCTTAAAATAGCATCCCCTGCAAGGTCACCGGGAGAAGAAGCGAGGTGACATGGCCACAAAGCGCTTCAGATAGTGTCAAAAGGCGCCGGGCAGCTGCCATGGCAACCCGCAGCAGCCTGGCATTCTGGAGGAGACATCTCTGGCAGGTGGGATGGTTGCAGAGGACGCTCGGGCACCGGGAAGCCGGCCGGCTGAGCTAGAAGACCTTCAAAGTCCATCTCTTCCTCCAAGTCAAAGACAAGGCTCTCCGCGCCCTAAACTGGGGCTCTGGCCTACCTTACGAGGCTGTCGTAGGCCTCCCAGAAGTACGGAGGCTTTGAGGAAACTGCTGGAGGGTTTGAGAGGACGGGGGATGTCCTGAGTGACTCATGGATTTGCCAAGGAGGTTGCTGGGAAGGCAACTTCATGATAGGATAATAATTATTTTTAATAGGGTTTGATAGGCGGATAAAAATGGTGAATCTGATCTGAACGTTTAGTTGACCTGGTGATGCCTTAGGCCAGCTTAAGACCTGTGGACTTCAACTCCCCAAATCCCCCAGAATGTGTTCATTTTCTCTCTCCCTCTCCTTCTCTCCCTCCCTCCCTCCCTCCCTCTTTCTTTCTCTCTCTCTATCTCTCTCACACACATATCCCCCTTTCTCTCTCTCTCTCCCTCCCTCTTTATTTCCCTCTCTTTCTCTCTCTCTCTCCCTCCCTCCCGTTCTTTCTCTTTCTTACTCGCTCTCTCACACGCACTCCTCCCTCTTTCTCTCTCTCTATATATATACAAACCCCTCTCCCTCTTTCTTTTCTTTCTCTCTCTTTCTCTTTCTCTCTATCTCTCTCTCACACGCCTCCCTCTTTCTCTCCCTCCCTCTCTCTCTTTCTCTCTCTCTCACACACACACACCTCCCTCGTTCTCTCTCTCTATCTCCCTCTTCCTCTTTCTCTCTCTCTCTCTCTCTCTCTCACACACACTCCTCTTTCTATCTCCCTCTCTTTCTTCTTTTCTCTCTCTCTCGCCCCTCTTTCTCTCTTCCTCTTTCTCTCCATCCCTTTTTCTTTCCCTCTCTTTCTCTCTCCCCCTCCCTCCCTCCTGTTCTTTCTCCCTCTTTCTCTCTCTATCTCTCACACACCTCCCTCTTTCTCTCTCTCTCTCTCTATATATATATATGTATATCCCTCTCCCTCTTTCTTTTCTTTCTCTCTCCCTTTCTTTCTCTTTCTCTTTCTTTCTATTTCTATCTCTCTCACACACATCTCCCTCTTTCTTTCTCTCCCTCCCTCCCTCTCTCTTTCTCTCTCTCTCTCTCACCTCCCTCATTCTTTCTCTCTATCTCCCTTTCTTCCTCTTTCTCTATCTCCTTCTCTTCCTCTTTCTCCCCCCCCTCTCACACACACCTTTTCTCTCTATCTCCCTCTTTCTTTCTTTTTCTCTCTCTCTCTCTCTTGCCCCCTTTCTCTCTCTCTTCCTCTCTCTCCCTCCGTCCCTATCTTTTCCTCTCTTTCTCTCTCTATCTCTCTCACACACACCTCTCTTTCTCTATCTCCCTCCCTTCCTCTTTCTCTCTCTCTATCTCCCTCTTCTTTCTCTCTCTCTCTTTCTCTCTCTTTCGTGCCTCTTCTCTCTCTCTCTCTCTCTCTCTTCATCTCTCCCTCCCTCCCTCTCTCCTTCTTTCTTTCTCCCTCTCTCTTTCTCTTTCTCCCTCTCTTTCTCCCTCTCCCTCCCTCCTTCTCTCTCTCCCCCTCCTCCCTCTTTCTATCTATCTCCCTCCCTCTTTCTCTCTCTCTCTTTCCCTCCGTCTCACTTAGCAACGGAAAAATTGGGCTCCATTGTAGTCATAAGTCAAGGACTAGTAAATGCACATTTGGTTTTAAGGTAAGTCCCAGATCTTGGATTTGCCTGACTCCCAAAACATTTGCCTGGAAAAATGGGCACCGGCCCACCCACAATATTTATATTTAGTATTGGTCCGCCTGATTCTATGCTCTGCATGATTTCCTCTGCTTCCTCAGACATAATGCTCCCTATTTACCCTAGAAACGAGTAAAACTCTTAAGAGAGTGAAGAGCCTGTGAGAAAGGCTAGAAAAACTCCCTTATTTTTAAGGGTTTATTTTCTCTGGGCTTTTCCAAAGAAAACAAACACTTAAAAATAAGGGAGTTTTCCCCCCCCCCCCTTTTTTAGCCTTTCCTTTTTCTTTTATTTATTTTCAGCTGTCACTTGGCATTTCAGCTGGCTTTTTCTGCCGGCTTCATTTATCCGGTAACCTCAATTAGCTTAAGTGGGCTGATGAGTTTGTTCAGAAGTGGACTTAATTGGATGTCAAATGTGGTGCAGGCCCAACAAATTAACAACACAAAAACCAAACTAAAAACCGTTTCCCACCGCTGACAGCTAATCCGAGCCACCAGCAGATTCAGCCTGCTTTAGCTTTCAAGTTGGAAACAGCCTTAGCTACCGGTAGTCCTCTACTTAAGACGGTTCATTTAGTGTCTGTTCAAAGTTACAACAGCACTTAGGACTGTTTTTCACAGTTATGCACACTTTGCAGCGTCTCCACAAGCACGTCCTTTGGCTCATATTTATGGCGGTCACAATGTCCCGGGGTGACGCGATCCCCTTTTGCGACCTCCTGACAAGCCAAGTCAATGGGGAAGCCTGATTCGCTTAACGACCGGGTTACTAATTTAAGAACAGCAGTGATTCGCTTAACAGAGGTGGCAAGAAAGGTCGTAAAATGGGGGAAAACTCACTTGAACAAATGTCTCACTTAACAACAGAAATGTCAGGCTCAGTTGTGGTCGTATATTGAGGACTACCTGTACAGGAGAGGGGTGGGGGAAGGAGATACAGATAGGCTTCGACTTATGACCACAACTGAACTCAACATTTCTGTGGCTAAGCGAGACATCCCTTAAGTGAATTTTGCCCCATTTTACGACCTTTCTTGCCCCAGTGGTTAAGTGAAGCACTGCAGTTGATAAGTTAGTAACCTGGTCGTAAGTGAATCTGGCTTCCCCATGGTCAGAAGGTCAAAAAAAGAGGACCATATGACCCCGGGACGCTGAACCATCATAAATGTGAATCAGTTGCCAAGCATCTGAATTTTGATCAGGTGACCATGGGGATGCTACAACAGTCGTAAGTGTGAAAAATGGTCACAAGTCATTTTTCCCCAGTGTCCTTGTAACTCCGAACGGTCGCTAAAAGCATTGTCATAAGTCGAGGACCATCTGTAGAATGAGCTTCTCTTTCTAGGTCAGGGGTGTCCAAACTTGGGAACTTTAAGACTTGTGGACTTCAACTCCCAGAATTCCCCAGCCAGCATGGCTGGCTGGGGAATTCTGGGAGTTGAAGTCCACAAGTCTTAAAGTTCCCAAGTTTGGACACCCCTGTTCTAGGGATCTATAACTGCAATTTTAAACCCACTGTCTTTTTCTCCCCGTGTGCACCTAACCAACTCAGTTCATCTTCTCATGTGATATATTGGCACCAAAATTCGCAAATATTTGCACCAAAATTGCACCGAAATTTTGGGCTTGGACAATCTGGAACTGCGCCGCCTATGGTCTGACCTGAGCGTAATACACCAACTTGTCTGCTATAACATCCTACCTGTCAACGACTCCTTCAGCTTCAACCACAATAACACACGGGCACACAATAGATACAAACTCAAGGTAAACCCCTCCAAACTCAATTGCAGAAAATGCGACTTCAGCCACAGAGTGGTCAACGCCTGGAATGCTCTACCTGACTCCGTTGTTACGTCCTCAAACCTCCACAGCTCCAACCTTAAACTGCCTACCGTGGACCTCAGCCCATTCCTAAGAGGTCCGTAAAGGGGGCCTGCATAAACGCACCGGCTTGCCTACCGTCCCTGTCCTATTGCCCCCCCATTTGTTTGTACTCATTTCCTTCGTTCGTGTCCATGTCCAATACTTATACCTGTTATCCTCATGAATGTTTGACAAACCAAATAAAAAAATTAATTACATAAATAAATAAACAGCACCATATAATCTGTTACAAAAAGATTTATCCACCGACGGTGAGAATAAATTACAATCTGTACAAAGACAAAAAACAAAACCCCAAACCATCCTTTGAATTAAATTTTGCTCTGAGCATCGTTTGCTGATTTAGTTAAGTTATGTTAAGTTTTAATCCAGCCTCTGCAGGATGGGAGACGGCCTTCACAATGACACAGGCAGACTCATACCATGGTAGCGGGAGCTGCGTGCTTTTGTGTGTGTGTGTGTGTGTGTGTGCGTGCGTGCCTGTGTGTGTGTGAGGTCACAGCACACACTGAGGCAAGCTTGCATTGTGGCCGCGAAGGACTCCCGGAATCCTTTGATCACTTCTGTTCTTGATCCGCCCCAAGGACACTTCGGGATCTCGCTGTTTGTTCAGAAGCTCGAGTGTGTATTGTGCATTCACTCACCCACAAGTGTACTTAACCAAGTGAAGGAACGAACTAATCTCCCGGATTTGCACAACACGGTGAACTATTTGTGAGACAAAAGTGTTGCGTCTGGATAACACACCACCCTTCCTTCGCTGGCAGGAAATGTCTACCGTGCTGAATGTTAATCCAGCTCAAAAGAAGATAGATAACCATCTTTGTCTATTTTATTTATATGCCATCCTTATTATTTTTTAAATAAATAATTCAAGGTGGTGAACACAACTAGTGCTTCTTCCTCCTCCTATTTTCCCCACAACAATAACCTTGTGGGGTGAGGAAGGTTGAGAGAGAAGGACTGGCCCAAAGTCACTAAGCTGACTTTAAGCCTAACGGCCGAACTAGAACTCTCTGTCTCCTAGTGTCTGGCCCTAAGTCACCCAGCCAACGTTCATGTTTAAAGATGACTAGAACTCATTGTCTCCTAGTGATTGACCAAAAGTCACCCAGCCAACCTTCATGTCTAAAGCAGGACTAGAACTCACTGTCTCCTAGTGACTATGGAGATTCTCAGTCATTGAGGTCATGGTTGTCCTTAAGGTGCTTTTTCAAGAGGCAATTGGACTTTCTGTTTTTTCCTTTTTCTTTGAAGATGTTTCACTTCTCATCCCAGAACCTACTTCTGCTCTGATTTGGATGGTGGGGAATGGAAGGATTGACGCTCCTTGCAGACAGCTGGTCATTTGCATCCTTTTTAGAGGGTCATTGAGGCCACTTGGAGGTTTGTCTGTGTCCTCAGAATCACTCCAGTGGTGCAAATGGATGTGTGGAGGCTTTTTGGAACAGCTCTAAGGACTGTGTTGTGGACTCCACTTGCACCACTCAGGGGTCCCTGAGGACACAGATAAACCTCCAAGTGGACTCAACGGCTCTTTAAAAGAATGCAAATGACTAGCTGTCTGCAAGGGATATAAACCCATCCAAATATCATGCCTATAGCAGGACTAGAACTCATGATCTCCTGGTAACTTAGCTGGCTTTTACGCCTAGAACTCACCCCTCTTGATTTCTAGGCCAGCTGCTTAACCACTAGACGAAACCCAAACTCTGGTGTGAAAACAGCCGCTATATGATTCTCCAAAATAACCAAATCTGATTTTGCAAAGTCATCAGTAAATGGAAATGGAGCGAGATGTCCCTTCCTGGCAAGCTGGAGGCAGAATTAAAGAAAACTTGTGATCTCCGGACAATTGGAGATGATCTCATGAACTGCGTGCTGGCATTTTTCTCTCCCGTTGGCTCCGTAACGCACTGCCACGACAAAGGTCTCTGGCCCACGTCCTGGCCAGAGGGGAGAGTAGGGCAATAGGCAAAAGGAATCAAACAAATAGATTAATCTTTGTAATGTTTTTAAATGTCACATTTCTGTTAGATTGGGTCATGGAGAGGCACACACAAGCTTAACGGTAACAACAGCTCTTTATTAAGTACAAGTGAGAACAATCCAGCGAAAGTTGAGTCTGACAGCATCTCTTTTATAGGGAGCTGTCAGACCCTGGATTAAATCTCTGTTCCCACCGGAACGGAGGACCTTGGTGGAAACCACTGAAGTTAGAACAAGTATCTAATACCCCTCTCCTCTTGGATGGAACAATCCTACTGAGTGTTTAGGTAGAACTTTGGCTAACTCGTGCAGGAGTTACCTCTGGTTGTCTAAAAGTGGAGTTGGAGAGGCGGCCACGGAGTTTGTCAATATGACTTCTCCAATTCCTACCGTCCTTGAGCTCTAGAAGGTAAGAGCAAGAGCCGGTGATGCCTATCACTGTGGCAGGAATCCACAGAGATCCCCCGGCGTAGTTATGGGCATATACTGAATCCCCTATGCTAAAAGTCCGAATCTTGCTTGTGGAGTCTGGGGGCGATGAGGCAGAATAATTGGGGTGTAGCCGGTCTAAGTGGGACCTTAGCTGGCGACCCATGAGGAGCTCGGAGGGGCTTCTCCCTGTAGTGGCACTGGGTGTGATGTGCTGAATTAGCAAATAGTGGTCAACCCGTGTTTGCCAATTTCCCGGGCCCATCCCAGAGAGGGCCTCTTTTGCAGATCTCACCATTCTCTCCGCCTGGTCATTGGAGGCCGCATGGAATGGCGCGACCAGGACATGCCTGATTCCCTGAGCTACTAGGAAGGTCTCAAATTGCATGGCCATGAATTGGGACCCGTTGTCAGAGACCAAGACGTCGGGCAGGCTGTGCATGGAGAAAAGTCTCCATAGCACCTTGATGACCGCCTCTGCCGTTGTGGAGGTCATCAGGACTACCTCTAGCCACTTTGAGTAGGCGTCCACAACTACGAGAAATGTCTGGCCATGAACTGGCCCAGCAAAGTCAATGTGCACCCTAGACCATGGTGCTTGAGGTCGCTCCCACTCCTTAGCGGGCGCCTCTGGGGGAGCTGTTCTGGACTCCTGGCACGGTGTGCAGGTAGCCACCCATTCTTCGATCTCCCTGTCCATGTTAGGCCACCACACGTAACTCCTAGCCAAAGACTTCATCCTGACTATTCCAGGATGCCCTACGTGTAAAGCCTCTAATACTGCAATGCGCAGTTTGGGTGCAACAACAACCCGGTCCCCCCACAGTAAACAGCCATTTACAACCGATAACTCATCACGTTTGGCAAAATACATTTTGAAGTCAGCCCCAAGAGGCCCCTTTGTGCCACCCCCTCCACACCCAATTCAAAATTTGCTTGATGGTGGAGTCCTTTGCAGAGTGATGGGCAACGTCACTGGACGAGACAGGCCCAGTCTTAAGGCAGTCAATGAGGAGGACTGGTGTCTCAGGGGTAGGGTCAGCGAGAAGTCAGGCAGCGGGCAGTGGCTTAGAGCGTCAGCATGCCCCAAAGTGGAGCCTGGTTGGTGGATGAGACGGTAGGAGTAGACAGCTAGGAAGATGGTCCATCTGGTCGTGTGGGGTGATAATGACACTGGGGTAGGTCGGTCCCCAGCCAGTAAGCCCAACAACAGCTTGTGGTCCATAACCAGTTCGAAGTCCCGGACATAAAGATACTCATGGAACCTGTTTACTCCGGCCACTGCAGCCAAAGCCTCGCGGTCCAGCTGGCTGTAGTTCCGCGGGAGATGTGATTTGAATTTGCCAGCAGCTGTCATCTTCTTCACCTTCTGAGTTCTTGGGCTCTGCAGCCTCATGATGTACGCGTGTACTCTTCCGCGCGTCTTGTGGAGCGCTTTGGTGCTGCAGAGTCTCAGTAGATTTGATGGCTGATTCGGATGCCCTGGCTTCGTCCAACGCGATCTGTAGAGTGAGGTTGGATTTACGAGTAACCTCCTCTGTAGGTTAATGTCCCGTACACCGCAAATTATGCGGTCCAGAATCAGCTCGTCCAGGTTTCGGAATTCACAGTACGCTGCGGCCTTGCGGAGTGAGTGTGTGTATCGCTACTATCTTTCCGTACTACCTGTAGCATCCTAGATCCATTTTTTGTGTGTTTGTGCATGCGTGAGTGAGTGTGTGTATTGCTACTATTTTTCCGTACTACCTGTGGCATCCTAGATCCATTTTTTGTGTGTTTGTGCATGCGTGAGTGAGTGTGTGTATCGCTACTATCTTTCCGTACTACCTGTGGCATCCTAGATCCATTTTTTGTGTGTTTGTGCGTGCGTGAGTGAGTGTGTGTATTGCTACTATCTTTCCGTACTACCTGTGGCATCCTAGATCCATTTTTTGTGTGTTTGTGCGTGCGTGAGTGTGTGTGTGTATTGCTACTATCTTTTCGTACTATCTGTACCATCCTAGAGCCTTTCTTTGGTGTATTTGTGCGTGAGTGAGTGTAGGTGTGTGTTGCTACTGCCTTTCCCAAAAGATAAACCGGGTACAACTTCAGTTTTCAAGAGCTGCTTACGAACCTTTAAACAACCTTTTAATTGCAGGTCAATGCTTGATAGGAAAATCTCTATTAGATCTGAGATTATTAATAGCCTATTAAACGTGTTTATGGAAGAGCTGCTTTATAGCAAATATATCAAAGGAAGCCTGCGGTTGTGCCCAGTGCGACAAAGGTATTGCAGAAAATGGGTCTCAGTTAATTAAGTGAAAAAATAAACTCTCACACACACACACACACACACAGACAGTGTGTCAGGGTTCCAAAAAACACCCCCAACGAAATAAAACTCCGAGGCTTGAGTTTCCTCAAAGTTCCATTTTATTAGAGATGCCATATTGGCACAACTGGGAAAACCCGAGTCTGACAGCTCCCAGGTGTTCCCACCCAATTGAAAGTTCAAGACCCTGTCCCAACACCCTCAGGTCCATCCCATGGTCCAATCTTCCACTGCCACGAAGACAGAGTCCACCCATCCAGTTCCAGCCAGAGGCAGAGGCAAAGGATGACCTTGATTTTCTAAGAAGAATGTTGTTATGGCTACATATCACCCAACTCCACATAATTCCCCCCTCCCAGTTTCCCACAGTAGAAAGTGTGGCAGGCCTGAAGTCCAAAAAGAAAAGATGGCTTGCAGGCATCACACACACACACACACACACACACACACACACACATTTTATGGCTCTGAAGTCAATTGTTTTCTTCTTGCTTTCCTGGGGAGTGGGGCATGTTGGAAGAAATATCCATCTGGGTTCAGTTCCAAGAGCGGGAGAAAGACCCTGGAAAGATGGAGGCTGATTGGAAAGGTGGTCTATTGACGAAGCAAAACCATAAGGTTCTGGGCAGCTGAACACCTGGAGTGGAGAGTGAGTGTTATTTATACCCTCTCCTGGGCTTTGAACTTGAGCTTCCTGTTCCTGTGGCAAGGGCATGTATTCTATTTGTTGCAGACTCTCATGTAGAGTCATGTGCAAATCCTAGGAGTTTGTCTGAGAGAAGTTTGGTTGAACTGTGCTGGGTGATGTAATGTAGGGGCTTGGTTGTGCCATGCGGAGAGCTCTGCTGATAGATAATCCTATGATGTCCTGGGGGGTCTTGTCTTCATCCCATCACCCTGGAGCTGGAGGCCTTTTGCTTTGTAGATAGGCTGGCCCACTCCTACTCAATGGGCTGCTGGGGACAGGGAGCTGAAGCTCTGAGTTTCTGTCTCCCTTATGATTTCTCTTTCTCTTTTAGAGGAATTATAATATTCTGCCTTTTTAATATTTCCTATTTTCCATCTTCTAAGAGAGGGGTGGGTGCTAACTTTCTACAGGGGGCAGATGCAGGGGTGAAATACAGCAGGTACTGACAGGTTCTGGAGAACTGGGAGCAGAAATTCTGAGTAGTTCGGAGAACTGGCAGTGGAAATTTTGAGTAGTTTGGAGAACTGGCAAATGCCACCTCTGGCTGGCCCCAGAGTGGGGAGGGAACGGAGATTTTGCAGTATCCTTCCCCTGCCATGCCCACCAAGCCACACCATGCCCACCAAGCCATGGCCACAGAACCGGTAGTAAAAAAATTGAATTTCACCACTGGGCCAGCTATCGGGAGGTGGGGGGGGGAGAGATCAAGTTTGTTCTATCCCAGTGTTCCTAACTTTTAGTAACTGTCAGGTGGGTGGACTTCAACACCCAGAATGCATCTGGGCTGGGGGGGATACTGGGAGTGGAAGTCCACTCCTTTTAAAATGCCCATGGTTGAGAAATGCCACCCCTGATTCCCTTGGGAAGTGTGCATTTTGCTTAGCAACCGTGGCAAAAAAGAAAAGACAGTAAAATCGGACAGGACTCACTTACTTACAACGCAATTAAAATTCTGAGCCCGATTGTGGTCATAAGTCCAGGACTGCCTGCACTTTAAAACGCAACGATTCGTGGGCTGATCTAAACAGAATGGTTTTTTTTTTAATGCTTCTCCACCGTTGTCTGGGGCAAATGGGGGGGGGGGTTCCAATGTTGGCAGCTTAAGACTTTTGGACTTCAATTTGCAGCAATGGGGGACTTGTGCACGTCAACTCCTCAAATTCTTGGAACGGAAGTCCAAAAGTTTTAAAGTTGCCAAAGCTGGACACCTCTGCAGTTTAAGCCATAAATCCACAAAATTCATCTCCATCTACTCCTCCCCCCTCCTCCTCCTCTTCCTCCTCCTCTTTTCTACTCTACTCTATCTTTTCCTATCCCATTCCATTATAATATTCTGTTCTGTACTGTTCCCTTCCCTTCCATTCTACCCTACCTTACTCAACCCTACTCTACTCTATCCTACCCTATTTTATTCTATCCTATCCTATCCTATCCTGCTCTGCTCTGCTCTACCCTACCCTACCCTATTTTATCCTATCCTATCCCACCCCACCCATCCCTCTCTACTCTACTCTACTCTCCTCTACTCTACTTTACTCTACTCTACTCCACCCTACCCTATCCTACCCTATTTTATCCTATCCTATCCTATCCCACCCCATCCCATCCCTCTCTATTCTACTCAACTCTGCTCTACTCTACTCTACCCTACTCTACCTACCCTACCCTATTTTATCCTATCCTATCCTATCCTATCCCACCCATCCCACTCTACTCTACTCTACTCAACTCTACTCTACTCTACTCTACTCCACCCTACCCTAACCTACCCTATTTTATCCTATCCTATCCTATCCTACCCTACTCTACCCTACTCTACTCTACTGTACCCTACTTTATTCTATCCTACCCCATCCCATCCCATCCTACCCTACCCTACCCTACCCCACCCCATCGCATTCCATTGAATTCCATTCTATTATTCTATTCTATTCTATTTTCTTTCTATTTTCTATTCTATTCTATTGTTTTATTCTTATTCTACGCTACTCTCCTCTCCTCTATTGTATTCTATTCTATTGTATTCTATTCTATTCTTGTATTCCATCCCATCCCATCCCCTATTCTGTCCTCTCCTCCCCACTTACTATTAATTCCCCCCTTAACCGAACAAATAACAGATGAATGGCAGACAGGCTCACCTTCGCTTTGCATTTTCAATTGCAAAATCCATGCCGCGTTGATCATACAGGCGGAAAAATTCTATTTGTCACCTGCTGGCGACATGAATACCTCTGCGGGCTCGAGAAATGAAAAGGAGGAGGGGGCTGGCGCGGCAAAGGGGGCAGCGGTTGGCAGGACCACCGGGCACAGCCAGGAGCCGGCAAACTTCGGGGAGGGGGAGGGAAGGCCGTTTCAGGCAAGTCCAGAGAAGCGGAACTCAAGAAGGGGAAATTAACCCCACGCAGTCGGGATCTTTCACCCTTGGGCAATTTTCCTGCCAGTTTTGATAGCTTCGTGAAATTGTCCCTTTTGCCAACCTCACCCAGGGGCCTCAGGTGTTCACATTACAGCCTCCTTAGGAAAAGCACAAAGGCAGTGATCAGCCAGGGTTAGGGTTAGAAATCTTCGCCCGCATTGGCTGCTTGCGGGGCCCACCCAAGCCTTCTAGGTTTGACCCCACGCCTGCTTTCGTCCATCCAAATTTGACTTAAGTAGCTTTCGTTGCCTGAGGGGGCAACAGGGGGGATCAGACTTGGAAATCTCTTCGGTTGTTTAGGTGAATCTCCAGAGCCAGGTGCCAATCAACAGAGGATCAAGCACAGGGGTGTCAAACTCGATTTCATGGAGGGCCGCATCAGGGTTGTGTTTGACCTCAGTGTGTGTGTGTGTGTGTGTGTGTGTGTGTGGCCAGGGTGGGCATGGCCAGCTTGACGTCACTCGGTATTCTGACCGAGAGAGCATGAAACAAGCTCCTGGTCTCAACAAAAAAACCCTTTTATTAATTGACTGTGAATTCTGCTCATTCACATCCAGCAAAGTCTTTCAAGGGAGGATTTACGGTCACAGACCTTATCTAACCTGAAGAGCTGCCAGGCCGATCTCTGCAGAACTTGGCAAGGAGCCTCGGAGAGTCACGAACCAATGAAGCGAACGAATGGTCTCCTGCAAACTCCACTCCCCTTTCGCCCCTCTTCTATTTCCTCTGGGAGGGGCCATTCATTAACCACCTGTGACCTTACTCCCAAGTCGACCCCTGTTCTTTAGCTGTTCCCTTCGTCCGGCAACTCTGTGCATGCGCACACTGGGAACAGGCTCCAGCTGTTCTTCTGCCTCACTGGTGTCTGACTCTGAAGGCAGCTGATAACTGGCATACGGCCCTGGCCCCCTCTCTGCCTCCAACACAGAGCCCTCGTCCGAGCCTCCCCCAGACTCCAGGACTGGCCCATCTTCCTCCCCAACCTCCTCACTGTCCAAATCTGCTGCTAGTTATGCTGGTGGGCCACAACACTTGGATCTGGGCCAGCCTGTGGTGGCCCAAGCACTCTCCGGGTGAAAACGGGCTCCTGAGCTCCGTTTTGGGCTACGATGGCCTCCTGCAACCCTCTGCCAGCAAAAGCAGAGCTTGGGAGAGCCGCACACAGCCCTCCCGAGCTCCTTTTTCACTGGAAGAGGCACCGCGGGTCAGTCCTTTGCTGTTTTCAGGGGGTCTCAGCAAGCCAGATCTAAGCACCCCTTGGGCCGGCCCCGGCCCTTGGGCCTTGTGTTTGACACCCCCGATCTAGCAAAATCAGTGATGCTGAATTAACCTCTTTGGGAAATGTGCAATGAAATGTAACCAAGCGGGCTTCAGACATCGCAATCTAAGGTTCAAACTCACCAAGTTTAGTCGGGCGCTTAAATGCATCGGCTAGGAATTTACCTAACTTGATTAGCATGTTGTGTGAATGTCAAATCCTTCTGTGTTATGGAACCTACTGTGTTCCTTAGCTTTCACTCTTCTGGTGGAAAACTGTTTTTTTTATTTGTTTGTTTGTTTACATCAGGGGTGTCCAAACTTGGGAACTTTAAGACTTGTGGACTTCAACTCCCAGAATTCCCCAGCCAGCTATGCTGGCTGGGGAATTCTGGGATTTGAAGTCCACAAGTCTTAAAGTTCCCAAGTTTGGACACCCCTGGTTTACATCCTTCCTTTATTTATTTATTTTTTTACAAATAACTCACTTTTCTTCTCCTATTTTCTCCCACAACAACCCCATGAGGTAGACTGGTCTGAGAGAGAGGGACTAGGCCAAAGTCATCCAGCCGCCTTTCGTATCCACGATGGGACTAGAATTCACCACCTCCTGGTGATTGGCCCAAAGTCTCCCAGCCAGCTTTCATGCCTAAGGTGGGACTAGAACTCTCAGTCTCCTTCTTCTTTCTAGCTTTAACAACTGGGTCAAACTGGCTCATACTGAGATACTCAGGTGCATTCCCCCCCCCTCCAATGTGCACTCCCCAGCCATAGCTTCTCTTCCACTGTGCAGAAATGGTGAAGTGAAAGGAAACATTCAAAACTATGTATGTGTGTGAGAGAGAGGGGGGGGAGAGGAGAGAGGAGAGAGAGAGAAAGAGAGACAGACAGATAGACAAAGACAGAGAGGGAGGAGGGAGAGAAAGGAATGGAGAGAGAGAGAGAGAGAGAGAGAGAAAGAAAGACACAGAAAGAGAGAGAGACAAACAGGCAGAAAGAGAGAGGGAGGGAGGGAGGGAAAGGGAGAGAGGGAGGGAGGGAGAGAAAGGGGGAGGGAGAGAGGGGGAGAAAGGGAGAGAGGGAGGGAGGGAGAGAAAGAGAGAGAGAGACAGACAGATGAAAAGAGAGAGACAGGGAGGGAGGGAGGGAGGGAGGGAGAGAAAGAGAGGGTGGGAGGGAGAGAAGGGGAGAGAAAGAGAGACTGACAGACGGGGGGAAGGGAGAGAGAGGGAAAGAAAGGGAGAGGAAGAGAAAGGGAGAGAGAGGGGAGCGAGAGAAGGAGAGAGAGAGAGACAGACAGACAGAAAGAGAGAGGGGGGAGGAGGGAAAGGGAGATAGAGGGAGGAAAGGAGAGGGAGGGAGAGAGAGAGAGAAAGAAAGAGAGACACAGAAAGAGAGAGAGAGAGAGAGAGAGAGAGAAAGGGAGGGAAGGAGGGAGGGAGGAAGAGAATGTGAATGAATAAAGGTGTCATAAAGAAGTAGAAAGGACCCATAACATTTTCTATCATATTGTCTTTTGGGCTATTATTGTCTGTCTGATTGATTCCTATTGATTGACTGATTGACTGACTGAGCAAGTTCCAATGTCTTAATTTTAAATTCTTATCCTCCCATCTGTTTCCTTTTCTTTGGCAGAGGCTTTTGGGTTCTCTGAAGAGCCCACCCTGGATCCTTTTAAAGATATCTTTCTTACGTTATCCGAATGTAACTCTGCGATGATTTATTTTTTCTCCTCCGTCCATCTATTTTGCGAAACGCTTACATTTATCTCCAAAACTCCCTGGTTGTGTCAAAAACGTCGATAAAGCTTTCCCATTTGCTTTGATTGCAGCCTAATATATTCTACCGGCAAGGATTTTTAATTCAATTAAAATGGACAAAACTCATTTCTCCAGAGTAGAGCCCCAGACGTATATTGATCACGTGAGAAACGGAGTTTGGGCATCTGTAATCCGTTGCTATTGGCCTCCTAATAGTTGGTTTGGCTACTCCAGGAAATATCCTTGTATCTGAACATCTTTTTCCAAAATTACCGTATTTGTAGAAGTGTCTATGTGTGTTAGTGATCTTTCGCTAACAGATAACACATGGAAATGTTTATCTAAGTAGCTAAAGGGGATCTGAGCACATATTTATAAAGTTAAGAGGAAGGATGAAAAATGGCGGAAGGAAAGGAAAGAAGGAAGGAGAAGGAGAAGGAAAGAAGAAAGGAAAGAAGGAAAGGAGTATGGACTGGAGGAATGAAAAGGGAGGGGAAGGAAAGGGGAAGGGAGAGAGGGAAAGAAAAGGAAAGGAGGGTGGAGTGGAGTGATGAAAGAAAGGAAGGAAAGGAAAGAAGAAGGAGGGATGAAGGAAGGAAGGAGGATATGAAAGAAAGGGAGAGACGGAGAGAGGGAGGCAGAAGGAAAGGAAGGAAGGAAAGAGAGACCTGGCCCAAAGGGAAGAAAGGAAGTGAGGGAGGAAAGGAAAAAAGGAGGAGGGATGAAAGAAGGAGGGTATGAAAGAAAGGGGGAGACGGAGGGAGGGAGGCAGGAGGAAAGGAAAGAAGGAAGGAAGGAAGGAAGTGATAGCCATTCTGTATCTTTCATCCACCTGATTGTCCTTAATGAGGAGGGGGAAATGGGGAGAAAAATGCTCTGTAAACTTGAAATATAAATTGGACGAATAAATACATTGTTCCCCATTTGATGAAAGTGGCATATTTATTTTTTGCTCCCTCCTAATCCCACCCAAATCCTTCGTTTTTATTCATGAGACCCTGGCAGAGATTGGTTTATGGCTTTAGGGGCACAGAGAGAATCCCGGGGTCCCAGGAGCCCCCCCCCCGCTACACACACACACACACACGCACACACGCACGCACGCACACACACACACACACACACACACACACAGAGCAGGGGAGGGTGGAATTGCTGTGCCAGAAGTCCCTGGCCTCCCCCTCCCTTGTGCTCACACAGCACGGTGACCCCGTTTCTAACCCCCTCCCCGCTCCCCCCTGCCTCTTCTATCACCTTCCTTCCTTCCTTCCTCTCTCCATCCCTCCCTCCCTTTCCTTCCTTTCCTCTTTCCTTCTTCCTCTCCCTCCTTCCTCCCTTCCTCCCCTCACTCCCTTTCTTTCCTTTCCTCTTCCCTTCCTCCATCCTTTCTTCCCTCCCTCCCTCCTTCTTTCCTTCTTCCTCCCTCCCTTTTCTTTCCTTCCTTTCTTCCCTCCTTTCATCCTTCCTTCATTTCTTTCTTTCCTTCCTTTTCCTTTCCTCCTGCCTCCGTTCCTCCCTTCCATCCCTCCCTTTCTTTCATTTCCTACTTCCTCCCTTCATCCCACCTTCTTCTTCCCTTCCCTTCCCTTCCCTCCCTCTTCCTTCCTTCCTTTTTCTTTCTATCTTCCTTTTTTCCTTCCTTCCTTTCTCCCCCCTTTCTTTCCTTTCCCCCTTTCTTCCTCCCTCCTTCCCTGCCTGTCCCCCCTTCCCCCCCCCCAATTCACCTCTACTTCTGCCATTTCCCCCTGGAGTGGAACATGGAACCATCGCTAATTCCTCCTTTCATCTCCTCCAGCCACCCGGCTGACCTCAATTCCTATTTCCTCGCGCCCCCGTTTAGCCCTTTCATTCATAATTAAACTCAGCCTCTTGGATCCCCCCCAGGTACCCATCACTTCTGCTCCGGGAGTTCAAATCCGCCTCTCCTGGAGATTTATTCCCTCTTTCGCCTTCCTGGTAGATTTCCCCCTTTTTTCTCAGGGGTAGCCAGACTCAGAACGAACGCAGGGATTTTCCTTCCATTCCTTCCATCGCTTCGTTCCTGCTTTTTTACCATTTCGCTCTCCGTAACGTCTAAGCCAGCCATCCTCCCTTGGCCAGAGAAAAAGGCCACAACGTTGGCAGCCTCAGCGGTGGATCCTGGATGAAACGGAAGCCTGGGAATAAAACCACTTTAGCTGCAAAGCCACACATTCCCTCCCCCTTTTTTCTTCAGGGATCAAATATTCCCCCCCTCTCCCCCCCCCATTATTCTGATGCACGCCTGCTGCAAATACTGGTAGTCCTCGGCTTACAACCAGAATTTCCATGGCTGAGTGAGGCCGTTTTGAAGCAAGTCACGCCCCATTTTACGACCTTCCTTGCCACCGTTGCAGAGGTGGTATGCTACCGCTTCGCACCGGTTTGGGCCAAGCGGTAGGGGTGGCAGCGCAAGGCTCCCAAGACGTCATCAAGGACCTTCTGCGCATGCCCAGACGCACCCGCTCCCGAACCGGTAATGAGGAAAATAGAAGACTATGACTGTACCGTTGTTGAGTGAATCACTGCAGTGGATAACTTAGAATGGTTGTAAAGTGAACCTGGCTTCCCCATTGACTTTGCCCATCGGAAGGTCGCAAAAGGGGATCGGGCAACCCCGGGACCGTCATAAATATGAACCAGTTGCCGAGCTTCTGAATTTTGATTGCGTGATCCTGGGGCCGTCAGTGTGAAAAATGGCCGTGAGTCATTTTTCCCCCCCCCGTGGCAATGTCAAACGGCCGCTAAACAAACAGTTGGACGTTGAGGAATACCAGTAATGCAAACCTCCAGATACCACTAGAGGGCAGCAAATTGAGAGTCTTCCGTGTCTCTTGCTGCCCTCTAGTGGTCCCCAGGGCAATTGCAGCCCAGATTTTCATAACTGAGAGGGAGCGATGTCTCAAAGGAAGAAAATTAAATTGCAGACCTGCTAATCTAATCCAGCCATTGAATAAACCTTGTCTTCCTGCTCCCCCACGCAAGGGAGACGCTGCTGCATGATGTCTCCAGATGTTTTCTAACTTAACATGTCAGGACAAACGAGCAAGTCATCAAACTGATTTCTGACAGCAGAATTAGCTCCGAAAAGCTTTTGGCAGTCAATCCTGCCTCTTTGGTAGCTTTCTTTCTTTCTTTCTTTCTTTCTTTCTTTCTTTCTTTCTTTCTTTCTTTCTTTCTTTTTCTTTCTTCCTTCCTCCCTTCCTCCCTTCCTCCTTCCTTCCTTCTTCTTCCTTCTTCCTTCCTTCTTCCTTCCTTCTTTCAATTCTTCTTTTCTGTCTCTTTTTCTCCCTTTCTTTCTCTTCCTTTTTCTTTCTTTCTTTCTTTCTTTCTTTCTTTCTTTCTTCTTTTTCTCTTTCTTTCTCTTCCTTTGTCTTTCTTGCTTGGTCTTTCTTTTTTTCCTTCCTTCTTTCTTTTTCTTTCTCTTCCTTTTTTTCTTTCTTGCTTTTTCTTTTTCTTTTGCTCCCTGTTTTTTTCCTGTCTTTTTTTCTCTTTCTGTCCTCCATCCCTCCCTCCTTTCTTCCTTTTTTCTTTGTTTCTTTCTTCCTTTTTCTTTCTTTCTTGCTTGTTTTTTCTCTTTCTTTCTCTTCCTTTGTCTTTCTTCCTTGGTCTTTCTTTCTTTCTTTCTTTCTTTCTTTCTTTCTTGCTTGCTTTTCATTTTTCTTTCAGTCTTTCTGTCTTTTTTTCTCCTTCCTCTCTCCCTCCCTCCTTCTCTTTCTCCCTCCCTCTCTCCCTTTCCTTTCTCCCCAGCTCTGGCTGCACCTCATGAACTCGGTTTCAGTCCAAACCCAAGTGGATTAGGCGATTCCTCCTTTGACCTCCAACCCACATCCCCAAACGGCTTGGCTTACTGGCTTGAGCTGCTGGAGGGAGGCTTAGATCCCCCCTGAGGACGAGCCAAGGTTGGAAACGAAAAGGTGACATTTGAAAATATCAGGTGAAGTAAGTTACCTGAAGCAGCCCTGGGCAGGGAAAGAGACTCTGAGATTCAAGGGCAGAGGCGGGCTAACTCACAGAACTGTGGAGGTAGTGGAAGGGACTCCCAGAGGCCATCTAGTCCACCCCTCTCCAAAGCACCAGAAGGCAGGACAAGAAGCAATGGGTGGAAACTGATCAAGGAGAGAAGCAACTTAGAACTGAGGAGAAACTTCCTGACAGTGAGAACAATGAATCAGTGGAACAGAAATTGCCTCCAGAAGTTGTGAATGCCCCAACACTGGAAGTCTTTAAGAAGATGTTGGATAGCCATTTGTCCGGAATGGTATAAAGTTTCCTGCCTAGGCAGGGGGTTAGACTAGAAGACCTCCAAGGTCCCTTCCAACTCTGTTATTCTGATCACTACAGGAGGAGGAAGAGAAGAACTAGAATAAGATAAAGATTCCCCTCGAACATATGTGCTAATCGTTCCCGACTCTAGGGGACAGTGTTCATCTCCGTTTCAAAGCCGAAGAGCCAGCGCTGTCCAAAGACGTCTCCGTGGTCATGTGGCCGGCATGACTCAACGCCAAAGGCGCATGGAACGCTGTTCCCTTCCCACCAAAGGTGGTTCCTATTTTTCTACTTGCATTTTTTACGTGCTTTCGAACTGCTAGGTTGGCAGAAGCTGGGGCAAGTAACGGGAGCTCGCTCTGTTATGCAGCATTAAGGAGTCGAACCGGTGAACTGCTGACCTTTCAGATCGACAAGCTCAGCCTCTTAGCCACTGAGCCCCCGATCCAAGCTGGCTTTTATCGTTTCTACGGATACCCTTCGATGTCCACCTCTTGCTTTGGATGAGATGCCACCGTAGGAGACCTGGGGCTGTCCTCTCCTCACCCACGATCTAATGCTGGCTTACCAAGATCTTGGATCCTCCCTGGCTCCACACTTCCACGTTAGATCTGTCTAAACCTTCCCCGTTGGGTAAAGAGATATATGACAGACTCACGAGAACCTGTTTTCCAGAAGATCTGGCCCTCAGCCAAATTCTGCATTAACATCCTGCCCACTTCAGTTTGTGTATCTAAATCTTAAGCTGCCTGCTTTGAAACTTAACCAAAAAAGTTGCTTATTTTTCCCCCCATTCTTCATTCAGGAACAGCTCTGAGCTTCCAGAAATGGGCTCTTCTCCACCAATCTTATTTCCATTTGAATGAAAACTTGCAGATTCTCCTCCCCTCCTCCCCCCCGCCCCCCAAATCTCCCTCTTCCACATCCCCTCACACAGGATTCTGGTTGTCACCAAATATGCCAGTGTCCACGAACCCAAATGGCCAAAAGCCCAGGTTGGATTTTGTAAATCTGCATTGTTTCCCAAATCTGAACACTTCTCGGGATTACATATTACGGTGTTGGAAGGGACCTTGGAGGTCTTCTAGTCCACCCCCCTGCTCAAGTAGGAGACCCTATGCCATGTCAGACAAATGGAAGCCAAGTCCCTTCTTGAAAACCTCCAGTGATGGAGCATTCACAACTTCTGGTGGCAAGCAGTTCCACTGGTGAATTGTTCTAATTGTCAGGAAAATTCTCCTTAATTCCAAGTTGCTTCTCTCCTTGATTAGTTTCCATCCGTTGCTTCTTGTCCGGCCTTCAGGTGCCTTGGAGAATAGTTTGACTCCCTCTTCTTTGTGGCAACCCCTGAGATATTGGAAGACTGCTATCATGTCTCCCCTAGTCCTTCTTTTCACTAGACTAGACATACCCAGTTCCTGCAACCGTTCTTCATATGTTTAAGTCTCAGGTCCCCTAATCCTCTTTGTTGCTCTTCTCTGCACTCTTTCTAGAATCTCAGAATAACAGCGTTGGAAGGGACCTTGGAGGTCTTCTAGTCCAGCCTCTGCTGAAGCTATATATCATTCGAGACAGGGATTGGCTTAACAACAATGGCGAGAAAGGTCGTAGAATGGAGGTAGATTCACTTAACATCTTGCTTTAGCAACCAAAAGCTCCATTGTGGTCGTAAGTCGAGGACTGCCTGAACAGGTAATGAATGGATTGCCATCTGTCAAAAATGGTATAGGGTCTGCTTGGGTGGGGGTGGGGGTGGACTAGATGACCTACAAGGTCCCTTCCAACTCTGTAATCTGTAATCTGAATTGACTTCGGTTTCCTTGGGCTGCCCTGAAAATCAATCATTGCAAAGAAAACATTTCCCTTTTTTGCTAATAAAGGAAAAGATTTCCCTTGCACATATGTGCTAGTTGTTCCTGGCTCTAGGGGGCGGTGCTCCTGGCCGGCATGACCCAACGCCGAAGGCGCACGGAACGCTGTGACCTTCCCACCAAAGGTGGTTCCTATTTCTCTACTTTTTACATGCTTTCGAACCGCTAGGTTGGCAGAAGCTGGGACAAATAATGGGAGCACACTCCGTTATGCGTCGCTAGGGATTCAAACCGCCAAACTGTCAACCCAACTTGGGTTAGGGAGAAGATAGATAGATAGATAGATAGATAGATAGATAGATAGATAGATAGATAGATAGATAATGATAAGATAGATAGATAGATAGATAATGATAAGATAGATAGATAGATAGATAGATAGATAGATAGATAGATAGATAGATAGATAATGATAAGATAGATAGATAGATAGATAATGATAAGATAGATAGATAGATAGATAGATAGATAGATAGATAGATAGATAGATAGATAGATGATAAGATAGATAGGTAGATTAGACAGACAGACAGACAGGCAGCAGGCAGACAGACTGACAGACAGACAGACAGACAGACAGATAGATAGATAGATGATAAGATAGATAGGTAGATTAGATAGATAGATAGATAGATAGATAGATAGATAGATAGATAGATAGATAGATAGATGATAGATTGATAGATAGATAGATAGATAGATTAGATAGACAGACAGACAGACAGGCAGGCAGGCAGGCAGGCAGGCAGGCAGGCAGGCAGGCAGGCAGGCAAGCAGACAAGACAAGACAAGACAAGACAAGACAAGACAGATAGATAGATAGAGAGATAGAGAGATAGATAGATAGAGATAGGGATAGAGATATAAAATTTTTGTATTGCATTTGTGCTGATAAATAGCACTTAATAAATATAAATACAAACACAAACACAAACGTACATACATACATATATATAAAATCTCCACTGAAAAGGCACCAAGGGGGACCGACTGGCTTAAGGTTCAACAACATATTTCCCCCGTGATGTCAAATCGAAGTGGGGGGGTGGGGGGTCCCTGTACATTTTTATCCTCCCCGTGTCTGTTTATTTCGAACGTAATCCGTCAGGCAGGACGATGTCATTTGCGTATTGACATTTCTCTAGCAGCTAAAGTATCGCCGCCTTTTTTAAAAGGCATTTATAAATATTTATTGTTTCACCCGTAATGATTTGCAGAAGCCGGATTAAAGCTCTCGAATGACTCATGGGGGCTTCGGCGGTCAGGGGCACAGCCAGCAGCTTTGGGGGGGGGGGGGAGAGATTCCTCTCTCAGTGCCCCCCATCAGCCCCTCAGCAAATCAAACCCAACCTTTGGAGCTGCTTGTCAGGATAAATTCATAAAGGTAAAATCTCTACGCCTGATGCCTGGCAGGCTTGATTAAATCAGCATGCAAGATGTCTTTTTATTGTTATTATCCCCAGTAAACAGGAACGGAGGGTAGTCCTCGGCTTACGACCGCAACGGAGCCCCTAAATCTCCACCGCTAGGCGAGAGAGTCGTTAAGTGGATTTTGCACCATTTTTTACCGCCTTTCTCGCCACCGTGGCTAAGTGAATTGTTCGGTTGTTCAGTTAGTGAAGTTAATCTACCTTTCCCCCTGGATTTGGCTTGTCGGACGGTCGCAAAAAGGGATCAGGTGAACCTCCCCTCCTTGGGGACACTGCGGCCGTCGTAAATAGGACTTGGTTGCTGAGCGTCTGAATTTGGATCAGGTATACAAGAGGTAGTATTTCCAGTAGCGTAACCCCGGCTCTTTGCTGTCCTTTTTAGTCCCGGTTTTTGAGGCCGGACGCATAGGTGGAAGGCATGCACACGAGAATAGCACATGTGCAAAGTGGGTGCGCGCGCGCAAAGCGAACCGGTGCTAAGAAAATGTGAAACCCACCACGGCATGTGATGGTGGGAATACTGCAACCTGGGAGGTTGAAAATGGCCTTCCTTGGACTTCGATGGCCCTCCAGAGGCCGGAACTTTGGACTTCCGATAGGTTCGTTTTTCGCCCTCCCATAACCTTCGTGTGGGCCCTGCACTTGCATCCAGAACTGCTTGGAGACTCCTGGGAGGGGAGGGGCGTGGTGGGCGTGGTCCCCCCAGGCCTTTCAACTACCGATTCGGCGACCCAGATTAAAACCGGTCTGAACCGTCTGAATCCCACCCCGGTTATGTTCTTGCTTGTACATCACATAAACCCCAGCCCTCTTTTCTTCCTCATCCCAAAAATGGAAATGTCCCTGTTTTGAACTCCACACCCAGAAGGGAAAATGAGGATGGAGAAGCCTCGTGGAGGGTGAATAGGCAACCTACAAAGCCAGAGATGTTGGCTGCACTGATTGAGAAGCTAAATACGTGACGGGATCCTCGGTGATCTCTGGGCTCCGTTGTTTTCTTGCAGACATTTCATCACCCAACTAGGTAACATCATCAGTGCTAGAAAGGAGGAGGAGGAGGAGGAGGAGGAGGAGGAGGAGGAGGAGGAGGAGGAGGAGGAGGAGGAGGAGGAGGAGGAGGAGGAGGAGGAGGAGGAGGAGGAGGAAACTGTAGGGTTCTTAGTGATCTCTGAGCTTGATTGTTTTCTTACAGACATTTCATCACCCAACTAGGTAACATCATCAGTGCTACAAGGGAGAAGGAGGAAGTGATGGAGGAGGAGGAGGAGGAGGAGAAAGAGGAAGAAGTGGAGGAGACTGTAGGGTTCTTGGTGATCTCTGAGCTGGGTTGTTTTCTTGCAGACATTTCATCACCCAACTAGGTAACATCATCAGTGCTAGAAAGGAGGAGGAGGAGGAGGAGGAGGAGGAGGAGGAGGAGGAGGAGGAGGAGGAGGAGGAGGAGGAGGAGGAGGAGGAGGAGGAGGAGGAGGAAGAAGAGGAGGAGACTGTAGGTTGATTGTTTTCTTACAGACATTTCATCACCCAACTAGATAACATCATCAGTGCTAGAAAGGAGGAGGAGGAGGAGGAGGAGGAAGAAGAAGAAGAGGAGGAGGAAGAGGAGGAGACTGTAGGGTTCTTGGTGATCTCTGAGCTTGATTGTTTTCTTACAGACGTTTCATCACCCAACTAGGTAACATCATCCGTGCTAGAAGAGAGGAGGGGGGAGTTCTTGGTGGTCTGTGAGCTTGGTTCTGTACTTGTAGATGTTTCATCACCCAACTAGGTAACATCATCAATGATAGAATGGATGGGGTTTGCAGAAAAGAGGAGGAGGGGGAGGACGACGACGACTGTGGGGTCCATGGTGCTCTCTGCGTGCGTGCGTAGCGCAACCAAAATTTGCCTGCGCAAGGTGGCACCGCCGAGAGAACCGGTACGGGGGCGTGGCACGCCTGGGTTGCTTCCGGTCCCAGCGACCCAGGCCACCAAGTTACTATCAGTTTGTCTGAACCCACCTTTGCGTATGGAGCTTAGGATGTTGAATGAATGAGTCTTTGTCCAATCTTTTCAACTTTAAGACCTGTGGACATCAACTCCCAGAATTCCCCAGCCAGCACAGCTGGCTGGGGAATTCTGGGAGTTGAAGTCCATAGGTCTAAAGTTGTTCCGAATGCCAAACACTGGGGAAGACTTTCTACTCGAGTAGCATCCAAGGGTTACTTGCATTCAGACGCCCATCCAAGTTGACCCAGCCAAAAGAGGTGGGGGCCTCCTGTGGTGCACTAACAGGTCACGTCAGGGTGGGGGTCCCTCCCATTCTTCACACCCCCCCCACATATTCCAGGCCCTGCAATTTACCCAGAGCGGTGGCACCGTCGTACAATTGATGGCGTATAAATCTCCATTGGCGACACCCCACTGTGGATGGCGTCGTGATGGTGGGGGAAGCATCTGCAATGCAGAGCTGGGATCCCAGTTGATTCAGTCTGGATACTTAGGGGAGGGGGAGAAAGGGAGGGGGGAGGGAGGAAGGGAGAGAGTGAGAGAAAGAAAGATAGAAAGAAAGAGGAAGAGTGAAAGAGCAAATGAAGAGAAGGAAGCGGGAGAGAGCGTGAGAGAAAGAAAGAAAGAGAAAGAAAGAGTGAAAGAACGAATGAAGAGAAGGAAGGGAGAGAGTGAGAGAAAGAAAGAAAGAGCAAATGAAGGGAAGGGAGGAAGAGAGGAAAGAAACGGATGAGAGGAATAAGGAAGTAATGAAAGAGGAAGGAAGGAAAGAGAGTAAGAGAAAGAAAAAAGAACAAAGGAAGAGAAGGAAGGAAGGGAGAGAGTGAGAGAGAAAGAAAAAGAAAAAATGAAAGGAAGGAAGGAAGGAAAGAAGAGAGGAAGGAAAAGGATGAAAGGAAGTAATGAAAGAGGAAGGAAGGAGAGTGAAGGAAAGAAAGAGCAAATGAAGAGAAGGAAGGGAGAGAGTTTGTGTGTGAGAGAGAAAGAAATTAAGAATGAATGAAAGAAAGAAAGAGAAAATGAAAGGAAGGAAGGAAAGCAGAGAGGAAGGAAATGGATGGAAGGAAGTAATGAAAGAGGAAGGAAGGAGAATGAGAGAAAGAAAGAGCAAATGAAGGGAAGGAAGGAAGGAATCTGCATAAAGGAATGGTGAAGGAAGGAAGGAAGGAAGGAACGAACGAAGGAAGGAAAGAAATCCCGAGCTAGATCTACTTTTTTGGCCCAGCCCAGTTACAGGCACATGGATCGCTAGGGACATTAGTCGGGAAGCCAGAGGTCATGTAGTCCACCCCAGTCTGAAACAGAAGCAGCCTATCATCAAATACAGACTCCAATAAGTGGACCTGGGAAGCGGAAGGAAGCGCCCCCGACCCACACAAGCCCGTGCCTGTGAATAAGCTGACCCTCCGGCTTCCCCAGCATTAGGGGGGAGGGTCCCTCCGACTAAACTAAGGGGCTGGGGGGTCTGGTAAGCCCAGAAGATGCGCCTGGCTGCTCTCCTGAGCCGGCGGGACTCTAACGGCTGCGTTCCCACCGCGGACTTAACACGGCCCCTAAACTCCCCCGACTGAGCCCTAAACTAACCCGGGGGTCGAGTTAACACAGCCTCGGGACCCCCGCAAGCTCCGCGCCCCCAGCCCCCGATTGGGAGAAGCCTCTAACCAGGCGGGGCGTGGGAAACCCGCTTCCCCTTCGCCCCGAGCGCTTCCCCATCCCGACGAGCGCCTTGTCCCGCTCCCTGGAGAGGGAGGCAGCGGGTCCCGCCCCGCCCCTCCCCTCCCCTCCCCCGGGGGTCCTCACCCAGCTGCAGAGGGTCGCGCCTTCCCCGCCCGCCCCTTCCCTTCCCTTCCCTGCGCCTCGGAGCCACCGAGGGATGAGCTAAGCCTTGGGACTGCTCACCCCAGAAGCCCCGGCCCCGAGGGGGGTGGGAGGCGGCGAGGGCGGGCTGGAGAAGCCCCTTCCCTCCCCCTCTCTCTGCCTCTCCTCCTCTTCCTCCTCCCCTTCCTCCTCCTCTTCTTCCTCTTTCTTTCTCCTTTTCTTCTCCTCTTCCTCCTGCTTTTCTTCCTCCTCCTCCTCCTCTTTCTTCTCCTTTTCTTCCTCTTTCTCCCTCCACTTCTCCACCTCTTCCTCCTCTTCTTCCTCCTGCTTTTCTGCCTTCTCTTCCTCCTTTTTCTTCTCCTTTTCTTCCTCTTTCTTCCTCTTCTCCCCCCTCCTCTTCTTCCTCCCCTTCTTCCTCCTGCTTTTCTTCCTTTCTTTCTCCTTCTTTTCTTCTCCTCTTCCTCCTGCTTTTCTTCCTCTTCTTCCTCTTTCTTTCTTCACTTCCCCCTCATCTTCTTTCTCTTCCTCCTCCTCCTCCTCCTCCTTTTCTTCCTCTTTCTCCCTCCTTCTCTTCCTCCACCTCTTCCTCCTCTTCTCCCTCCTCCTTCTCTTCCTCCTCTTTCTCTACCTTTTCTTCCTCTTTCCTTCTCCTCCTCCTCCTCCTCCTCCTTTTCTTCCTCTTTCTCCCTCCTTCTCTTCCTCCACCTCTTCCTCCTCTTCTCCCTCCTCCTTCTCTTCCTCCTCTTTCTCTACCTTTTCTTTCTCTTTCCTTCTCCTCTTCCTCCTCCTCCTCCTTTTCATCCTCTTTCTCCCTCCTTCTCTTTCTTCTGCGCCTTCTCTTTTTCTTCTTCCTCCTCCTCCTCTTCGTTCTCCTCCCTCCCCCAGCTCCGATCCCGGCGTCCCCACGATCTGACAGGTACTCGGGGAGGGCGAGCAGCCGCGGTGGGCGGGTCGTGGAAAGGAGGGGGGTCGCACGGCAGACCTCTCTAGCTGCCTCCGCCGCCGCCACTCGCGTCCGCCGCCGCCCGAAGCGATGCCAGCCGTTCCTCCCCACGCGACTTAACGGGAAGCCCGTGGCGGGGGCGGCGAGAGGTGGGAAGACGGGTAAGCGGCGCTCAGGGCATCCCACCCCCCATCCCGACCGGCGCCGGTGGGGGGGGGAATCTCCGCGGGGGGGGGCGTGTCCGCACCCTCCTCACCAACTTTCCCCGCGTGCTTCCCTTCTCGCGTGGCGTGGAAGTGGGGCGCAACAGGTTCGGCGGTCGCAGGGGACGGGAGACGGGGAGTGGGAGAAGCAGCAGGTTGAGAGAGGGGGGCTAGGCTTGGAGGGGGTTGCCCCACGGGGAAGAGGCGCACCAGCCAGCGGGGAGGGGGCAAGAGGGAGGGGAGGGGGCGATCCTGGTCACCCCCCCCGCCCCGCCCTCCACGAAGTGCTTCTCTCTCGCCCTGAGGGTCCCACGGCAAGGAACCGTTTCCCTCCTTCGCTTCCTTGCAGGCTGCGCGG
>NC_138551.1:4635574-4766438 GCF_964273705.1 Natrix helvetica | reverse complement strand
TGGGGATTCATCAGATCTCCTGGCTCCCATCCCCTCGATCTCCGGATCCCTCTGCGCCGCTTCCCAGCCGGCTGGAGACCCCGGCGGGGGGTCTTGCCCTCTGCTCCTCTCCGGATTATACGAAGGAAGAACTCCCCTCCCCTTGTTTTCCTGAGCCTTAAAGGGGAAGATTCCGGTCCCACTCCCGGATTCCCTTAATCTGGCCTTGTCAAGGAAGCAGAACCGGGCTGCTTAATCAGGGGACGAGAGACCACGCGGAGATCCCAGGATAGTCAGCGGTGAAATATTTGGGGCGGGGGGGGGAGATTCCCCCATTTGTCCTCCTCCTTGCCGAAGGAAGGAGAGCCAGGCGGCCCTGGGAGTAGGAGCTGCGTGGGTTGATCCCACTTGATTTTCAATTCCGGATCCAGTCCTTGCAAAGAGATCGTTTGGGCGGCGGGAAGCTGGTCGGGGTGATCTTACAGGCTCCCTGCCCAGCGCTGCAGATCCAGGCAGTGGCGCGCGCGCGCGCGCGCGCGCGTGTGTGTGTGTCCGTCCCCCCTACCCGTGCTTTTCCTTTTAAAATAAAGAGAACCAAGGAGAGACGGAGGAAATCCCAGCAAGGGACTAGATCCCAGCGGAAACGGATCCATGAAACAGATCCCCAGTGTTAACTTGGCTCCGTTTTTCTCCTTTGCCGGGCTGGGAAAATTCAGCTTTGGGGGCGGGAGGGGAACATCCAGATGTTTATCCTTCTTGCAGCTCACGGAAATCATTTCTTTTGCAGAGTGGGACCCTCGACTCGGGCTTTGGAAGAGCGGCGGCTGATCCCCGGGATCAGCGTCTTTCGTGGGGAATCCTTGAATTGTTCTTTATTCCCCCCCCCCTCTCTCTCTCCAAGATCTGGTTGAAGAAGCTGCAGCTTTGACAGCTTGGCACGGGCGCCCCCTGCTGGACCCTGCCGGGAGAATGACAGCTGCCCAATGACTCTGGGTTCAAATCCGCCAGCATGGAGAAGACTTACTCCCTGACTGCTCACTACGACGAGTTCCAGGAGGTCAAGTACAGCAGCAAGTACAGCAGCAGCGGGGCGCTGCCCAACGGGTTCAACTTACAGCTGGGCACTGCGGGGGCCAAGAAACCCCAACGCTGCGGCCTTCCGCGTTGGAGCCGACGGGAGATCTGCTTGCTCTCTGGCCTGGTCTTCGCGGCCGGCCTGTGTGCCATTTTGGGCTGCATCTTGGTACTCAAGTATTTGGCGTTGGATCAGGCGGCCTACTGCTTGGAAGGATGCCAGGAACGCCGGGCCTTCACCAAAGCTTCCCGCTTCATCGCCACCAACATTGACCCAACCATCGACCCTTGCAAGGACTTCTACTCTTTCGCCTGTGGCGGCTGGTTGCGCCGGCATGGCATCCCGGAGGACAAGCTGATCTACGGCACCATAGCCGCCATCGGCGAGCAGAACGAGGAGAAGCTGCAACGGTTGCTCCAGCAGCCCGTACGGCGTCCTTACTGGGCCTCGGCCGAGCGGAAAGTCAAGGAGTTTTTCCGCTCCTGCTTAGATATGACCGAGATTGACCGGCTGGGCGCCTGGCCGATGCTAGAGGTCATTGAGGACCTTGGAGGATGGGATATGGGGGCCCTGGGAAGGCAAGGCCAGTGGGACTTGGACGAGCTGTTCTACAAGACACAAGGGGTCTACAGCACCGCCGTCTTCTTCGCCTTGACAGTCAACTTGGACAGCAAGAATTCCTCCCGTTACATCATCCGGGTAAGTGGATGCCACCGATTGGGACCGTGACAGCACCCGGGGTTGGATCAGGAGAAGAAAGGCAGGGAGGGGAGGGGCAGAAGGGTGGACCTATGCTGGCTGGCTATGCTGGCTGGGGAATTCTGGGAGTTGAAGTCCACCCATCTTAAAAAATTGCTGAGGTTGAGAAACTCGGGTCTAGTCATTTGGATCTCTTGAGAGCTATATCGACCTCTAGTGGCTGTTCCATGAATCGCTTGTGTGCATAATATTCCTAATTTTTCTGACAAATCTTTCATCTACGATGGCTGTGTGCGTTGGGAATGTACAGCGGAACTCTCGAACGCAGCTCCTCATGTGTTTAGCTTTCTTCTTCTTCTTCTTCTTCTTCTTCTTCTTCTTCTTCTTCTTCTTCTTCTTCTTCTTCTTCTTCTTCTTCTTCTTCTTCTTCTTCTTCTTCTTCTTTTGGTGTTGATTTTTGTATGCAATCTGAACTCGGCCCTCGCTCTCTTCCCATTAAAAAAAAAACACGAATTCATCACTTTTTCAAGAAGTTGATCGGTCCAGCTGAGATGATTCCATTTCCAGCCTTCTCTCCCAACATGTAGCCCTTCTCACACATGTGTCCCCAGGGAGAGGCCTTGGGGGCGGGGGAAGTGATGTCATAGATGTTATCATGTCATTGTGATTTTTCTGAACAGCAAACCAGCACATGTTTTGAAGCCAGCGCAACCTGGGTAGCACACCAAATCTCTCATTTTTCTTCAGCCTCTCGGGAAAACCGTTCCTCTTGCCATGATAGGAGTTCAGTTTTCTCAATATGGATGATGCTTACATGCAAAAAACACAGTTGCTTAGATCCTAGGCTGCTCCGTCTCCAGAAGGCAAGACAAGTAACATGATGGATGGGAAGTCTGTAGAGATTCTCACTCACATCCAGGTCAGGGTTGTCCCAAAGGTGCTTTTTTTTTTTCAAAAGGCAACTGGACTTTCTGATTTTTTTCCTTTGAAGACGTTTCGCTTCTCATCCAAGAAGCTTCTTCAGCTCTGACAGGATGGTGGGGAAGGAAAGGATTGATATTCCTTGCAGACAGCTGGTCATTTGCATCCTTTTAAAGGGTCCTTGAGGCCACTTTGTGCTCACCTGTGCTCACTTCTCTGTGGTCACCTTGAGTAGAGCTCCTGGTTCTTGTGCTTTTACCTATCCAATTTGGGAGGAAGATCCTTCGAATGGTGTGGGAGTAGGGATGGATTTCCAGGGGGGAAATTGCAGACCAAAGGAACCATTTGCATCAGTGAGGTAACACTGAGGACACAAATAAGCCTCCAAGTGGCCTCAACGACCCTCTAAAAGGATGCAAATGACCAGCTGTCTGCAAGGAATATAAATCCTTCCATTCACCACCATCCAAATCAGAGCTGAAGAAGCTTCTTGGTTGAGAAGCAAAACGTCTTCAAAGAAAAACCAGAAAAACCAAAAACCACCTTTGGGACAATGAATGGAAACTCATCAAGGTGTCCATCCATTCCAAGGAGAATGAGAATCAAATTCACAAATATCAAGTCACATTTACAGATAGTCCTTGATGTATGACCATAAGTGAGTCGGAATTGCTGGAATTGGGTATGTTTAGTTTAATGAAGAAAAAAAAAGGACCAGGGGAGACATGATAGCATCTTCCAATATTTGAGGGGCTGCCACAGAGAAGAGGGGGTCAAGTTATTCTCCAAAGCACCAGAAGGCAGGACAAGAAACCATGGATGGAAACTCATCAAGAAGCAACCTAATACTAAGAAATTTCCTGACAATAAGGACAATCAATCAGTGGAATAACTTGCCTCCAGAAGTTGTGGGGAGTTGCTCCAACCCTCGAGGTTTTTAAGAAGAGACTGGACAGCCATTTGACTGAGATGGTATAGGTTCTCCTGCTTGAGCAGGGGGTTAGACTAGAAGACCTCCAAGGTCCCTTCCAGCTCTATTCTGATTGACTGAAGCCCCGGTATCGTACGCATCATTTAATTTATTTCTTTTCTCGGGCTCATGGACCGCTTCAGTCCTGAATCCATGGCATCCATCCCCGCTTCGTCGACAGCGCCGCACACAATGCCCTAAAATGAAAACAAATCAAAAATATTGTGCAAACTCCAGCATCCGATGCATCGGCATTCGGATGAGGATAATAACCGCATCTTCCTTTGTTCCTAAGCAGATTCTCCCAATTTGGAATCCTCCAGATGTTGCCAGCTGCCACTCACAGACTCGTAGCGTGACAGACTATCTGGACGCAAACGGTGGAACGCTGACTTTTAGGATGGTGAATCCGACACTGCCTTTCTCCTCTTAGTAACCCTATCTTCCCTACTCATAGGTTACACAGTCCAAACTCCCTAGCTAGCACCTCACCCAGTGGCACAGTGCTTTTAAACACAGAGCTTTGGGCAGGAAGAATTTGAAGAGGGGGCTTTTTCGTTCTTGCAAACTAGCTCTGGCAGATGCCCCCTCGTCCGTGGTTGAAAATCGACAAGAGCCTGCAAGAGTCGAGGGGTAGATTTGCACCAAATGGGGTTTAGGGGCATCCATTGTGCCCATTTGTGGGTTTTGTGCAGGTTGAATTCAGGCAATTCAGTCTGCACAAAATTTTGGTGGGCTTCGGTTGCACCGAGATGGTTGTTTACAGGGGGATTGAAAAGACATTTCGGGTGAAGGGAAGTGAGGAAAGGTCTCATTTCTCCATTTGACCCCTTGAGTGCTAAACCAGAGAGGTTTGAAAAAAATCAGGCTCCTTCTGAAGTGCAACTTGTCTTTGGATCAACAACGCACTGGGACCGTTGCGATTTTCTGGTCATTTGCTGTGACGGCAGGTTAAAGGCGAGGCAAGGCAGCTCCGATCGTATAAAACAGGCAAGAAACGGTATTTTATAAGCAGTCGATCACGTCTCCTGCTGTGCTTAACCCAGTGATTGAATGGTATGTGCAAACGGCGCATCGAGTCTTGAGTTAACCGTACGGTCTCTGTTTGCGGGATACACACAAGCTCACAATTCTGCCCCCCCCGGCCCCCAGTTTTAAACCTGAGATTAATGGCAGGTTTATTTATTAATTCAGCATCGACCTCCTTGTTAAAGTTGACCAGCTATCAGAGAGATTGCCGACACAGAATGTAATCAGTGGTAGTATTCAGCCAGTTTGGACTGGTTTGGGTGAATTGGTAGTGGCAACCTGCGATTTCAGGGCTGGCTGGGGATTTCTGGGTGTTGAAGTCCATACAAGCCACCTGGGGAATTCTGGGAATTAAAAATCCATGCAAGCTGCCTGGGGAATTCTGGGAGTTGAAGTCCACCTATCTTAAAGTTGCTGAGTTTTGGGAAACACTGTTCAGATTTCTCCTCCAAAGTTTTTTATTTTTTATTTTCTTACATACCATTGTTAAGTATACACTCACATAATTGTTATTCTTCTTTACATTTGTCATTCTTATATGTTTGTTATTCCCTTTAATAGGTTATATACAGTTTGGGTTGCTTTATTTACCCTCCCTTCCACCTATTGTAACACCACCTTATTTTCCCTTTCTTTTCTCCCTCCCTCCCTTCTCTACTTTCTTCCTTCTTCCTCTCTTTCTCCTTCCTTCTTCCCTTACCTCTCCCCTACTCCTACTCTTCCCCTTCGTACCCTCTCTCCTTCTCTTTCCCCCCTTCCATCCTCCTCTCCTTACCTCTTTCTTCTTTCCCTCCTCTTCCTCTCGTTCTCTCCTCCTCTCTCCCTTTCTTTTTCTGTTGTTATAGCTGTCTCTTTCAAATCTCAGTTTACGTTTCCTTGGGATAGTATTTCCGCAAACCTAAATATAATTTAGTATCATTTCTTATTCCCTTACCTTTGCTAATCTATCCTAACTATGTTTTCCCCCCTGAAACACTGTTCAGATTGATGGAGGATATGTCTAGCCGAAGCATACTGGCTGGGGAATTCTGGGAGTTCAAATATGTGCATGGTAGCTGGGGAATTCTGGGAGTTGAAGTCCACCCATCTTAAAGTTGCTGAGTTTTGGGAAACGCTGTTCCAGAGTGATGGAGGATTTGTCTAACTTAAGCATCCTGGCTGGGGAATTTTGGGCATTGAAATCTATGCATGCTGGCCAGGGAATTCTGGGAGTTGAAATTCCTGCAAGCAAGCTGAAGAATTCTGGGTGTTGAATGCCATGCAAGTTGACTAGGGAATTCTGGGAGTTGAAGTCTACCCATCTTAAAACTGCTGAGTTGGGGAAGACAGTACTAGGGTGATGGAAGATCTGTCTAACTGAAGCATATTGGCCGGGGAATTGTGGGAGTTGAGGTCTGTCCATTAAAGAGCCGTGATGTCCATCAAACTGTCCATGTTGACAGTCTGTGCAAATCCCATTTCTGTGCAAGACCCTCGTGCCAAAATGTGCCCCAAAAAGCTACATATCAGCTCTACAGTCTATGAAGATTCTCAGGCATCCCCGTCATGGTTGTCCCAAAAATTGCTTTTTCAAGAGTCAACTGGATCTTTCCACTTAGTCAGAACTGAGGAAGCTCCTTGGATGAGAAGCAAAATGTCTTCAAGGAAAAACAAAAGAAATCCAGTTGCCTTTTGGGGGGAAAAAAACTAGCTTTACAATATTCCTCTGTTGTTTATTTATTTATTTTTCAAGTATTCTGAATCTATCAGCAACTCGGACCGCTGAATTTTGCAGAGAAGAGAAACGTATTAGAAGCCGTTCCAGGCTTCTTGGCAAACAGAAAGCATTTTTTTAAATTTTTTATTTTCCTCTTGAAGATTGTTCTGTACAACCCAACTCTGAAATGCTTTTCAGTCTCAGAACTGGAGAAATTTCCTTTCAAGCCTCAGCCTTGGGTATATTGGTTGGTTTTGTGCCATCTGGATGGAGCCTTGCCACCGTAAATTAGATTTGTATATAGTTATCAAGACATTATTGTCGGTAATAACAAACCTATATAAACCATATTCTAGGCAACATGGTAGGCATAAAAGGAGAAATATAAACAGAAGCATGGAAAAACAGGGAAAGAAAAGAAGGGGAAAACACAAAACTAAATTAAATTGAATTTTAAAAGCTAGAAGAAAGGAACAAAGCAGAGAGGAATGGAATATTCTGTACCTTCATTCCTCTATAATAAATGTTTAATTCTAGAGCCAATTATTAAAATCACTACAATTCAAACCTTAAGTGCTGAATTCAACCAAAGGTTGATGGAATGACATCCGATTGAGCGATTCTGTCACCGTAAATCTCGAAAGCTTTTTTTTACGGATTAATTATCACCTTTTTTGCAGTAGTCCTGGGGGATTTTTTCCCACCACAGGAAGATAAATTCCAGATGTTTGCAATATAGTTTAGCATGTTGGAATTGTGATTTCCCCCTTCCTTATAGCCATAATATCTGAGCCATTGTTTCTCAACCATGGTGGTTTTAAGACTTCAACTCCCAGAATTCCTCGGTCAGCCATGTTGGGGCTGAGCCATTGTTTCTCAACCTTGGCTGCTTTAAGACACGTGGACTTCAACTCCCAGAATTCTCGCTTAGCAACATAAATTTTGGGCTCAATTGTGGTCGTAATTCAAGGATTACCTGTATTAATAACATTCCTAATATATACATTAGCATCCCCACCGGTTAGAATTCTGCTAATGTCATTCGGGTTTATGGATAACACAAGACCTTGATTTCATAGACACACAAACACACAAACACACTTCCATTTAGCAGCCTTTGAATGCAGCCAGCCAAATTTCCCCCCCCCGTTCGTGGCGCCTCTTCTACTCCAGACAAGACAGTTAAATTTATATTAATTTTACATCCTTCGCAGTGATTTACATCCCATGCATAATAACTCAATTACATAAATGATGCAAATTACACATTTGCAGCCTCTCTTGACATCCGTTGTTGCATAATGACACACTTACCCAACGATGGAGCCACAAATGATGTAATTTGCAATTTAACGGATACTTGGGGATGACAGATGCCCTGTCCCCGCTAGAGGATGAGTTTTCCGGTGAGTAGGGAGGGTCAGAAAAGTCAAGATGGCAGCAGGAAAATCTTTCTCTATATAAAAACGTGTGTGTGTGTGTGTGTGTTCCAGCATAACTCTGGAACGCCCCGCGCAATTTTAACCAAACTTGGTTACTTTCTGGAGAACAATACTTTGGAGGTAAGACACCACTAATACCCCTCGGTTTGTGTGTCCTGTCAAGATACAGCCTGTTATGCCTTAAAATGGCTTCTACTGTACTGCCGTAAAATCACTTCTACTGTACAGCACAGTGGAGTTGCCATGGTAACGGCTTCACAGTACTCCACAAGGGGGCTCACTCTTCCCCCTCCACAAGGGGGAATATACAACATTAGAAATGACGTTGGGTCCAGACATTTCCCCCCTATAAATAAATACCCCACAACGTCAGATTATCAGCTAGTTTTTAAATAAAGCGCATATGGGGAGTATTTTCGGCGCCTGGGAACCTGAATTTAAAACCAAAAACGACGCAATGCCATTTATTTTTCTCTTTAGCGCAGGAGTGTAGCTGTATCACTCTGATTGCGGGAACGCAAACCCACAAACGTACAGCTGCCGGAATAGACAGCTGCAACTTTATCTGTCTTTTTTAAAAAATATTCTTATTATTCAAGAACAATTTTAAAATCCCTGCTGCTCAGGCAGGGCCTCGGTGTGTTGACAATAGCATAAAATATACAAAAGTGAAGAAACCAGCGAGGAGGAGGCGGGGGGGTTGTCTCCTGTATCTGAGCGGCAATTACGAACACAATTGCGACTTGATTTCAGAGGACAAAGTTTTAAAAAATACAGAATCCTGGTTTCGCAGCGCACCATTTCCGTGTTGAAACTTCAGGTTGGACGTGCTAAGAAAGCGTTTGCCCCTCCCCACCTGTGGTTCCCCCCCCCCCAGCCATGTCATCTCCGGCCAACTTGACGGAGGGTTTGGGATGATGGGATTTGGAGTCGTTGCGTCTGGGGGATTGGTACTAAATGTTGACCCTCAGAGGTGCGTGGACAAAATGTGAGTTCTGTCGTTACACCCACACCAGTGTTTCTCAATCGTGGCAAATTTAAAATGTGTGGACTTCAGTGCCCATGTTGTGGCAGAGGAGAGGAGAGCAGTGGAAATCTATGGGCCGGTATTTGGGAAGAAAATGCTGCTAGCAAATCTCCACCCTAGCTCTGGGGATAAAAGGCAGGGGGAAGAGATGAATAGATGTGACAGACAACTATTCATCTCCCTGCTGGATATACTTGTTAGAGATAGGTTGTAAGTGCGAGGACTGACTGGAACTCACTTTTTTCAGGGACGTCCTAACTTTGAACGGCCCACTAAATGAATAGCTGTAACTCCAGGACTAACTATAGATCAGGAAAAGGAGGAACAGCTGGGTCCAGTACCTAGCGCTTGGATGCACAGAAGGCAGAGGAGAGGAGAGCAGTAGAAATCTATGGGCCGGTCCTTGGGACAGAAGAGCCACCGCTGTTAGCGAAGCCCCACCCTAGTTCTGGGGATAAAAGGCAGGGGGCGGAGATGAATAGGTATGGCAGAGATTTGCCTATGGGGTGAAATGGGGTACAGTGACATAGTTTTACGGGGAGCCTGGGTGTGGAAGTGTGTACGTACTGATTTTAAGGTGACCCCTTAAGGGGCATAGGCATGTGTACATGTGTTCCTCCCAGAGAAAGGGTTGATTAAATCAAGTGATGTGAATCGGGTCTCTTCCTTTGATCTGTGAGCATTATAATTATATTTACATCGTGCTAATTAAGTTTGGTAGTTTTTGCTTGTGCGTGTGTTTACAATTTGGAGTAAGTGTTTAATTAATGCTTACGTTCGTGTGAGTTTTAAGGATTTTGGAGAATCAGAAACGTTGTGGGGACTTGGGTGAGTTAACATACAATTCCCTCTACTGGAAGTCCTTACGATCACGACTGACCACAAAATCTCCGTTGCTAAGCGAGACGGTTATTAAGGGAATTTTGCCCTATCTTACCATCTTTCTTGCCACAGTTGTTAAGTGAATCACTGCAGCTGTTAAGTGAAGTTTGCAAAAGAGGATGACGTGACCCTCGGGACATTGCAACGGTCATAAAGATGAGTCAATTGCCCAGTGTCCGAATTTTAATCACCTGACTATCGGTGAAAAACTGTCATAAGTCACTTTTTTCAGTGCTGTTGTAACTTTGAACAGTCACCAAATGAATTGTTGTAAGTCGAGGAAATATCTGCATAATATTTCAAACAGTTCTGTAAATGTATACATTTTCCCCACGCTATGTAGGAAGAATATTCCGATCCGATTCCAAGCCGGGAAAAAAGGTGCCTAAAATTAAACGGAGCCTGGATGCAAGGAAAGAAGGTTTATTTGATTTCCATAAATTTCAGTGACAGCAACCTGTTTCTGGGGTAGCTGACAAAATGGCTGAGTGAGTGGATGGATCTTTATAGGGTGATTGAGATGCTGCAGGCAGAGGTGGGTTCCTACTGGCTCGGATGAGTTCGGTCGAGTAGGTAGTAACTCAACCTGCCACGCCCCCGAACTGGTTCTATCGGCGGAGGTGTCATCTTGATTTTCGGTTCTACACACAGAATAATCTTCATTGCAGAAATTTAATTTTTTCCCCTTTTCTAATGTTGTGCGCATGCGCCAGGGGTGGGTTCCTGCCAGTTCTAACCTCTTCTATAGAAGAAGTTCCACAAATCTACCATGCCGTTTAGAACCGGTTCCAGCTCCCTCCCACTGCCCGTCTGCACCACGCTTGCCCCGCCGGCCGCTCACTGATTGGCTGGCTCACCAATCGCCCCACCCGCCTCCATGAGTCCTATCTAAACCTTAAAGTCTTAAAGCTGTCAAGTTTGAATACACCTGGGGTTTTTTTCCTAAAGGGTTAGGGCTGCAAGGGTCTTGTAACTTGACAGCTTTAAGACTTGCACACTTCAATGCCAGAGTTTCTGAGCCAACATGACTGGAGGAGGAATTCTGGGAGTTGAAGTCCACAAGTCTTAAAGCTATCAAGTTTGAACACCGCTGGGCTTTTCTTTTTCTAAAGGGGTGCAAGGGTCTTGTAACTTGACAGCTTTAAGACTTAATAATAATAATAATAATAATAATAATAATAATAATAATAATAATAATAATAATAATAATAATAATAATAATATTTAATGCTTCTAGACCGCCCCCTCTCCCGCAAGGGACTCGGGGCGGTGTACAGTTCATACAAAATATAACAGGATACAATAAAATTAAATTAAATATGTACAGTTGACAATTGACATGGAGGAGGTTAAAATGTAGTTAAAAGAACTGTACAAAGCAGATATAAAATAAATTCAAACCCCTAAAAACAAATACAGTAAATTAAAAAGCCCCTAAAATAACCAGATATAATACATTTGCCAGGAGGGACAGTTGAATTATGCCAGGCCTGCTAATCGGAACAGGTGGGTCTTCAGTTTTTGCTGGAAGGAGCGGAGGTCAGAAGTGGTTCTAATGTCGGGGGGGAGGTCATTCCAGAGGGTTGGGCCCATCACAGAGAAGGCCCTACTCCTCGGTGTCGCCCGCTGGCATTGCCTAGTGGACGGCACCAGGAGAAGTCCCTCCCTGTGTGAGCGTATTGGCCGCAGGGATGTATGTGGGAGGATGCGATCCCGCAAGTAACTAGGTCCCGTGCCATGGAGCGCTTTATAGATGGTAATCAGCACCTTGAAACGCACCCGGAAAACCACAGGCAGCCAGTGCAGCTCGCGCAGGAGAGGTGTTACGTGGGAGTACCTCGTACTCCCCATCACAGCCCGCGCGGCTGCGTTCTGAACTAACTGCAGTCTCCGGGCGCGTCCCAAGGGCAGCCCCATGTAGAGAGCGTTGCAGTAATCCAGGCGGGACGTCACCAGCGCATGAGTGACCGTGCGTAGGGCATCCCGGTCCAGTAGGGGGCGCAATTGGCGCACCAGGCGAACCTGGTGGAACGCCCCCCTTGCCACGGCTGCCACATGGTCATCCATTGACAGCCGGGCATCAAGGAGGACGCCCAAATTGCGCGCCCGTTCCACAGGGGGCAATTGTTCGCCCCCTATGGCCAGCGATGGGATCAGCTGGCTGAACCGAGGTGCCGGTAGCCACAGCTACTCAGTCTTGGAGGGGTTGAGTTTAAGTCTGTTGTCCCCCATCCAGACCCCGACGGCCTCCAAACACCAGGACATCACTTCGACAGCCTCGTTGGGGTGGTTTGGAGTTGAAATATACAGCTGAGTATCATCAGCGTAGAGGTGGTACTCAACCCCAAAACCACGGATGATCTCACCCAGCGGCTTCACATATGTGTTGAACAGGAGAGGCGAGAGGACCGACCCCTGTGGCACTCCACAAGTGAGTGGCCTCGGGGTCGACCTCTGTCCCCCTGTCAACACACATTGCCTCCGGTCGGAGAGGTAGGAGCCAAACCACCGCAAAACGGTACCTCCGACTCCTATCCCCTCCAACCGGTGCAATAGGATACCATGGTCGATGGTATCAAAAGCCGCCGAGAGGTCTAATAGGACCAGGATAGAGGAACAACCTCTATCTCTGGCCCTCCAGAGATCATCAACCAACGCGACCAAGGCTGTCTCTGTGCTGTGCCCGGGTCGGAAGCCGGACTGGCGTGAGTCTAGATACTCGGATTCGTCAAGGTGTCGTGGAAACTGCTGCGCCACCACATTCTCTACAACCTTCGCTAGAAACGGAAGGTTGGAGACTGGACGATAATTAGCTAGCTCCATTGGGTCGAGTGAAGGCCTCTTAAGCAAGGGCCTCACCACCGCCTCTTTCAAGGCGGTTGGTAAGGATCCCTCACCCAATGAGGCATTCACCAGGCCCAGAAGCCAGCCTCGGGTCACCTCCCAAGATGCCAGTACCAACCAGGAGGGACACGGGTCCATTAAACATGTGGTGGGTCGCAGCCGTCCACGCAACCTATCTAAATCCTCGGGGGCAACAGAATCAAACTCCTCCCAGGATGGTCTCACAAGACTCGCTGTTGGCGGCCCGTCTGGTCCACTGAGTGGGGCCCATCCGCTCCGGATCTGAGCGACTTTGTCCTGCAGATATTCCCCAAATTCCTCTGCTCTGCCCTGTAAGGGTGCCCCCTGTGTCCTCTGTGACAAGACTTGCACACTCCAGTGCCAGAGTTTCTGAGCCAACATGACTGGAGGAGGAATTCTGGGAGTTGAAGTCCACAAGTCTTAAAGCTATCAAGTTTGAACACCCCTGGGGGGGGGTTTTCTAAAGGGTTAGGGGTGCAAGTGTCTTGTAACTTGACAGCTTTAAGACTTGCGTGCTTCAAATGCCAGAGTTTCTGAGCCAACTTTTTGGTTGCTAAGCAAGAGCATTGTTAAGTGAGTTTCACCACATTTTACAAGTTGGCCATGCCCACCCAGTCACATGACTGCCAAGCCACTCCCACTCAGTCACATGGCTGGCAAGCCACTCCCACAAAGCAGGCCACACCTACAGAAGAGGTTAGTGCAAATGCGCGCAGAGCAAAATGTTTTGTGCATTGAACCAGGGGGTAGTACAATGTAGTGTTGAAAGAAAAATCCAGGTCCAGTTTCAAACCGGGAATAAAATGGAGGCTGCTTAAGAAAGAAAGGTCCGTTTATTTGATGAGCAGAACTGACACACACAGTGTGCAGTTCTGGGACGGCTGACAAAATGGAGTTGAGAATGGGTGGGGTTTTATCCCTTCTTGATTCCTATGGGATCATGTAAGGGGTCGTGGCTGGCTCTATATGCAAAAGGGGAAATGCAAATCCTAGATGTTTATCTGAGCTAATCTTGTCAGCTTTGGCTCGCCTAATTGTGTTGCTTATCTGGAGTCTCTGTCTGACCCAGTCTTTCTGAATGGATTACCAAATCTGCATTTTTAAAAGCTGGCCTCCTCAGTTTCTGCTTGGGGCAGGGAGACTGGGGCTGGTTTCTTTCCTCCCTTAAAATTTTCCCCCATTTTCCTTTAGGGGAAATATTCTATCCCACCTTTTTTAAATATTCCCCAAAATACTTCCTTCTCTAGGAGAGTGGCTGGGTGCTGACTTTCTACAGTAATAAGCCATGTGCATTTTACTATTTCAATGGCGATGGGTTAATTCTATTATGTCCTAAAAGTCCTGTCCTGTCGTTAGCATTTGGGTGGGGGGAATGTACATTCCCATCACCTCCAGCCTGGCTGAAGGCATTTTGTTTATGAATAGAATAGCCTAAAATCTTTCTGAATGGAAACAAAATCTGCATTCCTAAAAGCCAACCTCTTCAAGCTACTTAGCCGAAAGCTGTTTTCCTACGGCAAGAAAACGAGGGACTGCTTTCCGCCTTTGTTAACGTTTTTCTCCATTTCTCCTTTGGGGAAATATTCTATCCTGCCTCTTTTTAATATCAAGAATAAGGAATATTCTAATCTGTAGAGAGCAGGGGGCAGGGGTGAGATTCAGCCGGTTCGGACCAGTTCGGGCAAACCGGATGCTAATTTTACATGTGGCTCGCCGAACCGGTACTTGCAAGGAGTGGCTGGCCCCGCCCACTCCCCCTTCCCTTCCCAGGAGTCTCCACGCGGCCCGTTTTGTGTGCCAGGCAAGTGCAGGGCCCGCGTGGAGGCTCCGGGAGGGCGAAAAACAGGCCTCCCAGAAGTTCCGGAAGTCCGGAAATGGGCCCGTTTATGGCCTTGGAGCCCAAGGGAGGCCGTTTTCATACTCCCGGAGGCTCGAGGAAAGCCTCCGGAGTCTGAGGAGGGTGAAACCCCCACACACACACCACCGTGCTGCAGGAGGCTGAGTAGGCCACGCCCACCATGGCAACGCCTTCCTACAGCAGGTCAGTGGAAAAAGCTGGCCAGGGGCATGCGGAGTAAAGAGACCACCGGCGCCCCCCCCCCGGCCTTCTCCAACTGCCCATAAATCCAGAGATTTATGGGACCTGTAAGCAGGCTCTCCTTTCGCCTTCCACTCTGCTTCCTCCCGCAGTGATGGAGCTCCTTTCTATCCAGCTGATGGGCTGGCACTGGCTGCTGCTGTTGTTGTTTTATTTGGATTTGTTCTGGATTTATTGGCCCCCTCTCAGATTTTTCCAAGAGGTTCCTTAAATCACTGCGCTCTCAATCGCAACTTCTCTAAGATGGGGTAACTCGGGAGCAGGAGGAGGGGAGCCAACTGTGGTGCAATTGAAGCTGGAGTTTAAAACCTTTTTGGGGAGTTGTTGTTTCTTGGAGAATTTGTACATAAAACAAATGTACAATGTAAAACAAAGAAACCAAGCAGTCAAAACATAGCTTTCCCCCCTCCCCCCGAACAATTCTGAACTGGGAACATCTCGTTCTTTCCTCCGTCACATCCCCCACCCCCACCCCAAAATGGAAATGTCTTTGTTTGAGCTCCAAATCCGGAAAGGAAAATTAGAGCCTTGTGAAGGGTTGCTACAAAGCCAGAGTTGTTGGTTGTGTTTGACAGAAAGGGTAAATGTGTGATGGGATCCTTGGTGCTCTCTGAGCTTGGCTGTTTTCTTGCAGACGTTTTATTGCCCAACTAGGGAACATCATCAGTGCTAGAAGGGACTGGGGTTTGTGGAGAGGAAGAGGAAGAGGAAGAGGAGGAGGAGGAGGAGGAGGAGGAGGAGGAGGAGGAGGAGGAGGAGGACTGTAGAATCCTTGGTACTTTCTGAGGTTGTTTGGTTTCTTGCAGACGTTTCGTCACCCAACTAGGGAACATCATCAGTGCTAGAAGAGAGAGGGGTTTGTGGAGAGGAAGAGGAGGGAGGAGGAGGAAGAGGACTGTGGGGTCTTTGGTGCTCTCTGAGCTTGAATGTACTCTTGCAGACGTTTCATTACCCAGCTAGGTAATGTCATCAGTGCTAGAAGGGAGAGGGTTTGTGAGGAGGAGGAGGAGGAGGAGGAGGAGGAGGAGGAGGAGGAGGAGGAGGAGGAGGAGGAGGAGGAGGAGGAGGAGGAGGAGGAGGAGGAGGAAGGGGACCAGGAGGAGGTCTTAGTGCTCCCTGAGTTTGGTTGTTTTGTTGCAGTTGCTTCTTTCAGAAGCCCCCCCCCCCCGCACACCTACTGATGTCTACCCTGGAATCCCCTCCCTTGGAAACTTACCCCGTGGCCTCTACTCCTCCCTTTTGACCTGTGTAACTCCCACCCATCCAGGCTACAATTAAAGGCGCAGCAGCCAGAAAAGCATTGAAAAGTTGGCAAACTATGTTGTGAGGGGGATTGAATTCCCCAAGAGACCCTCCCTCCTTCATTTTTTTTTGGGGGGGCATTGTTTGGGGCATCGCCTGTGGCCCCTGCCTCCCTTGACACAAACTCAAGCCCCTGAGCACCCATTCCCCCTACATTTTCTCCGAGAAGCCCACAGTTTTCCTTGGCTCTATTCAATCGATTGCCTTGGGGTGAAAGCTTGCCAGTCACCAGTAGGTCCTCAGCTTTGCTTGGAAGGACATAACAGCCTCGCGTCGAGATTAATTGGCTTCATTTGGCAGAGCAGAAACGAGAAAAGAGTCTTTTCGTGATCCTCAAAGATTACCAACGGTTCCAACATTTTTCTTTTATCGCTGTTATCTGGCAGCGATGGGCGCCCCTTTGCTTAACCTTGGGAGTACTTGTACTCAACTTGTTTTTGCTTCACGCAGGTTGCTTTTGGAAAGTGAGGGGAGCTAAATGTCAACTCCTAAAGTTGTCATGGTGAGGGAAGCCTCGGTTAGAGCATGAAGCAAACTCCTTGTCCCGACAAAAAACCCTTTTATTAATTCTGCTCATTCACATCCAGCAAAGTCTTTCAGGCTACTTCTGCTGACTGCCGGCTGTCTGCAATTTGGCAGTTTGAATCTCACCAGGATTAAGGTTGACTCAGGCTTCCGTCCTTCCGAGGTGGGTAAAATGAGGAGCCAGATTGTTGGGGGGCAAATATGCTGACTCTGTAAACCGCTTAGAGAGGGCTGTAAAGCAGTGTAAAGTGGTATATAAATGCTAGTGCTCTTCCTTCCTTCCCTCCTTCCTTCCTCTCTTCCTTCGTTCCTTTCTCCCTCCCTCCCTGCCTGCCTGCCTGCCTTCCTCATTCTTTATATCCTCCCACCCTCCTTCCTTCCTGCCTCCTTCCCTTCCTCCTGCCTTCCTTCTTCGTGGCTTCCTCCCTCCCTCCCTTCCTAGCAAACTCTGCCCACAGTCTGGAGTTCGAATTTCACCAGGCTCAAGGTTGACTCAGCCTTCCGTCCTTCCGAGGTGGGTAAAATGAGAGGCCAGATTGTTGGGGGCAAATATGCTGACTCTGTAAACTGCTTAGAGAGGGGCTGTAAAGCAGTGTAAAGTGGTATATAAATGCTAGTGCTCTTCCTTCCTTCCCTCCTTCCTTCCTTCCTTCCTCTCTTCCTTCGTTCCTTTCTCCCTCCCTCCCTCCCTCCCTGCCTGCCTGCCTTCCTTCCTCATTCTTCATATCCTCCCACCCTCCTTCCTTCCTGCCTCCTTCCCTTTCTCCTGCCTGCCTGCCTGCCTGCCTTCTTCGTGGCTTCCTCCCTCCCTCCCTTCCTAGCAAACTCTGCCCACAGTCTGGAGTTCGAATCTCACCAGGCTCAAGGTTGACTCAGCCTTTCTTCCTTCCAAGGTGGGTAAAATGAGGAGCCACATTGTTGGGGGGAGCAAATATGCTGACTCTGTAAACCGCTTAGAGAGGGCTGTAAAGCAGTGTAAAGTGGTATATAAGTCTAAGGGCTATACTAAACATAACCATATAGGATGTCTCCTGGTTCTTCCTCCTTGCTGGTCTGTGAAGATGCCCCACACCGGCTGCTCGCGTTTGAAACACGACCCCAGGAAAGAAAAGACTTTTTTTTTAAGAAAAATAAGTAAACACTGCGCATTCCGCCTTCGCCTCTTCTACCATTCATGACTCATTAATTCCTTAAAACACAGTAAGCACAGATCATTTTTATGTAATTCAGCGGGGCTGAGAGTGGGCTCCTCGCCTTGTTCTGATAATTGAATTTCGCATTTCGAATAAATGAGGATGCACTGCCTCCCATCATTCCCCTCCCCCCCATCGGGCACCTGTGGCTTTTTATGCGCTCGCTGGCTTGGGAGGTGCGTGCGCGATGCTCCGTCTTGCCGCTCATCCACGGTCCTTTGTCCTCCCCCAGTCTTGGCGCCTCAAAGTCCTTGATTGCTCCGCAGCTCCCTGGTATTCCCAATTTAATCAAGGATTTCTTTAACAACGCCGAGGATCTACCGCCTGTCGCAGTTTTGCATTTTTGTACCCGAGCCAAGCCGTCTCCCTCCCTGCCCTCTTTGCTGGCGCAATTCCCACCCGGTGATGTCAGCCGTTGTCTGACCTTGCGCTGGGCATCCAGCGTTTTTGCAATAGCTGCATGAATCAAACCATCCATTACATAAGGGACTTCAGAACGGAATTAGAACAGAACAGTTGGAAGGGACCTTGGAGGTCTTCTAGTCCAACCCTCTGCTTAGGCAGCAAACCCTCTACCACTTCAGCCAAAGGTTATCCAATCTCTTCTTAAAAACTTCCAGTGCTGGGGCATTCACAACTTCTGGAGGCAAGTCGTTCCACTGGTTAATTGTTTTCACAGTCAGGAAGTTTCTCCTTAGTTCTAGGTTGCTTCTCTCCTTGATTAGTTTCCCTCCATTGCTTGTCGTCCTGCCCTCAGGTGCTTTGAAGAATAGCTTGACTCCCTCTTCTTTGGGACAGCCCCTGAGATATCGGAACGCTGCTATCATGTCACCCCTAGTCCTTCTTTTCATCAGAGTAGACATCCCCAGTTCCTGCAACTGTTTCATCATATATTTTAGCCTCCAGTCCCCTAATCCTCTTTGTTGATCTTCTCTGCACTCTTTCTAGAGTCTCCACATCTTTTTTACATCGTGGCGACTAGAACTGGATGCCGTATTCCAAGTGTGGCCTTACCAAGGCATCATAAAGTGGTATTAACCCTTCACGTGATCTTGATTCTCTCCCTCTGTTGATGCAGCCCAGAACTGTGTTGGCTTTTTTGGCAGCTGCTGCACACTGCTGGCTCATATTTAAATGGTTGTCCACTAGGACTCCAAGATCCCTTTCACAGTTACTACTACTGAGCAAGGTACCACCTATACTGTACCTGTTCATTCCATTTTTGTTGCCTAAATGTAGAACCTTACTTTTTTCACCATTGAATTTCATTTTATTAGATAGTGCCCAATGTTCAAGTTTGTCAAGATCCTTCTGTATCTTTAGCCTACCTTCTGGAGTGTTGGCTATTTTTGCCAGTTTGTTGTCATTTGCAAATTTGATGAGTTCCCCATTTATTCCCTCATCCAAATCATTGATGAAGATGTTGAAGAGTACTGGGCCTAAAACAGAGCCTTGGGGGACTCCACTGCATACCTCCCTCCATGTAGATGCAGTTCCATTGAGGACTACCCGTTGAGTGCGGTTGGTCAGCCAGTTACGAATAATAATAATAATAATAATAATAATAATAATAATAATAATAATAATAATAATAATAATAATAATAATAATAATAAATATTTATTTCTTAGCCGCACCCTCTCCCGAAGGACTCGGGGCAGCGTACAACAAAACATAGGAAATAAATATATCGACATACATATAACAAAACATATACCAAGACATATACACGACATATACAAGGAGGAGGTGAACTGATAGATAAAAACAAGTAAAAATACAATGTTTAAAAACCCCTAAATAAATTGAATGCAATTAAAATACCCCAAATAAAAAAACCCGTCAGGAGCGATATAGTTGGATCAAAGTTGAGCCAGGCCAGCAACTTGAAAAAGGTGGGTCTTGATTCTACTCCATTATTATTTGCTCTTAGTGTAGGTTAATAATAATAATAATAATAATAATATGAATTTATTAGCCGCTCCCTTTCCAAGTAGGACTCGGGGCGGCGTACAATGGAGCATATAAAACATAGAAGATGTATAAAAAACACATAGACATACATACATACAAAACACACATACACATACACGGACACGGACACGGAGGAGGTAACAAATTACATCATATAGACAGTTAAAAATCAGCATTAAAATACCCCAATTGTAAGAACCCAATATGCAATTAAAAAATTTAACGTTTAAAAGACAATTTAAAAACAGTTAGGAGGAATAAGAGAAATTACGATTGAGCCAGGCCAGATAATTGAAAGAGGTGGGTCTTCAGCTGTACACGGAAGGAGCGGAGATCGGAAGTAATCCTGATGTCACGGGGGAGGTCATTCCACAGGGCTGGGCCCATCACAGAGAAGGCTCTGCTCCTGGGTGTCGCCCCCCGGCACTGTTTGGCGGACGGCACCCGGAGAAGTCCCTCTCTGTGTGAGCGAATTGGTCGTAGGGATGTGTGGGGCAGGATGCGATCCTGCATGTAACTAGGCCCTATGCCATGAAGCGCTTTAAAGATCATAATCAAAACCTTGAAACGCACTCGGTAGACCACAGGAAGCCAGTGCAGCTCGCGCAGGAGAGGTGTTACAGGGGAGTATCTAGTCCTCCCCATAATCACCCGCGCGGCCGCGTTCTGGACCAACTGTAGTCTCCGAGTGCATCTCAAGGGAAGCCCCATGTAGAGAGCATTGCAGTAATCCAGGCGAGACGTCACTAGCGCATGGGTGACTGTGCGTAGGGCATCCCGGTCCAATAAGGGGCGCAATTGGCGCATCAGGCGGACCTGATGGAACGCCCCCCTTGCCACGGCTGTTACATGGTCATCCATGGACAGCCGGGCATCTAGGAGGACGCCCAAATTGCGCACCTGTTCCATGGGGGCTAGTTGGACGCCCCCAATGGCCAGAGATGGAAGCACCTGGTTGAACCGGGAGGCCGGAAGCCACAGCCACTCCGTCTTGGAAGGGTTGAGTTTTAGTCGGTTGCCATCCATCCAGACCCGTACGGCCTCCAGACACCGGGACATCATTTCGACGGCCTCATTGGGGTGGTTCGGGGTGGAAATGTATAGCTGAGTATCATCAGCATACAGATGATATCCCACCCCAAAACCACAGATGATCTCGCCCAGCGGTTTCATATATGTGTTGAACAGGAGAGGCGAGAGCACCGATCCCTGTGGCACTCCACATGTGAGTGGCCTCCGGGTCGAACTCTGCTCCCCTGCCAACACACGTTGCGTCCGATCAGAGAGGTAGGAGCCAAACCACCGTAAAACGGTGCCCCTGACTCCCAGCCCCTCTAGCCGGTGCAACAGGATACCATGGTCGATGGTATCGAACGCCGCCGAGAGATCTAATAGGACCAGGATAGAGGAACAACCCCTATCTCTGGCCCTCCAGAGATCATCAACCAATGCGACCAAGGCCGTCTCCGTGCTGTGCCCGGGTCGGAAGCCGGACTGGCGCGGGTCTAGATAATCATTTTCCTCCAGGTGACGAGGGAACTGCTGTACCACCACACTCTCTACAACCTTCGCTAAAAAAGGAAGGTTGGAGACTGGACGATAATTGACTAGGTCCGTTGGGTCCAGGGAAGGCTTCTTGAGCAGGGGCCTCACCACCGCCTCTTTCAAGGCAGCCGGTAGGGACCCCTCACCCAACGAGGCGTTTAAGGAAAGTAAGATTCTATTATTTAACTTCCTAGGCAAAAATTATGGTATGTATGTTCTAACAACTTTCAAAACACTTTGCTGGCTGGTTTGTTTAATACGTATATGAAAGGGGGCTCGTTTTCTTTAATTTATGGGCCACAAAAATATTTATTCCCAGGGAGAAAACTATCAAATGTACTTTCAATCACCAGTGTTTGTCCCCTGTTCGTCTTCCGTCTCTTGGAAGATGTCAAAGGATCCTCCTTCCCCCATGCCCCCTGTGCCTTTGGAGGGGCAGCTGCCATCCATCTGGGCCAGAGCTTCAAATTGGCCTCTGCTCAGGGTCTACAACGGCTCACCATGGCCAAGTCATCACAGAACAACTCAAGCACACACCAAACGGACCTAAAGCAGGGGTGAAATCTGACAGGTTCTGAAGAACCGGCAGATCTGGATTTTATCTCTCCACGAGCTTGGACTGAATAATTGAACTGAATAGTCCTGGGAAAAAGGCTCTCCTTTCTTCTCCAAACCAAAGTTTGAGCCGACGTTATAAAATGTGGGTGCTCCGTTGCAAAAGCTTGTGGAGAGATAAAATCCAGATCTGCCGGTTACAAGCTTCCCCATTGACTTCATTTTCCACTGCATCTCCAGTTTCCAAACTCAAAGAAGGACGTAATACGCCTTTGGGTCAGTGGCGAAATTCAATTTTTGTTTACTACCAGTTCTGTGCGTGTGGCTTGGTGGGTGTGGTGTTGCTTGGTGGGCATGGCAGGGGAAGGAGACTGCAAAATCTCCATTCCCAGCCCACTCTGGGGCCAGCCAGAGGTGGCATTTGCTGGTTCTCCGAACTACTCAAATTTTCCGCTACCAGTTCTCCAGAACCTGTCAGAACCTGCTGGATTTCACCCCTGCTTTAGGTCCGTTTGGTGTGTGCTTGAGTTGTTCTGTGATGACTTGGCCATGGTGAGCCGTTGTAGACCCCGAGCAGAGGCCAATTTGAAGCTCTGCCCCAGATGGATGGCAGCTGCCCCTCCAAAGGCACAGGGGGCACGGGGGAAGGAGGATCCTTTGACATCTTCCAAGAGACGGAAGACGAACAGGGGACAAACACTGGTGATGGAAAGTACATCTGATGGGCTGCAAAGATTGATCTCTCCCCGGGAAGGCGGCGGCTGCTATTCACCATTAGTTGATTGCCTCTGGGCGGGGGGGGGGGGCTTTGAGCAGCCGCCCATAATGAGGAAGGGGCTTCCCAGGGGGGCTGCCTGTCTTGTTAGCAAAGTCACTCAAATGACAGGAGCCCAAATCAGGAGTGGCGCACTGCTGCAGAGGGGCCGTTTGTCCCCGTGTGCAAAATTATTATTAAAAATAACGCTAGTCTTTGACTGACAAACGTTAGTTTCGCGACCATTCAAAGTTACGACAGCACTGGAAAAGGTGACTTACGACCGGGTTTCACGGTTACGACCTTCGCAGCATCCCCACGGTCGCCTGATCAAAATTCAGGCCCTTGGCAATGGATTCATACTTATGACGGTTGCAGTGTCCCCCGGGAGTCACTGACTTTCCCTACTGCTTTGCAAAATGTGAGTGAGTGGGCGCGCCATCCGTCCACGCGCTTTCCGTCCATGCGCTTTCCGTCCAGCCTTCCCTTCACGCGCTTTCATTGTGCGCGCGACTTGCACGCTTGTGTGTGGATCGAAAACGTGCCTCAATAGGACAGCACAGAGCCAGGGGAGGGTGAACAGGCCCACCCGCAATTTCTACCACCGATTCGGGTGAACCCATCCAAACCGGCTGAATCCCAACTTCTGCTGAACATCCTAGGGAAGTGATGGCCAACCTTTTAGGCACAGAGTGCCTAAAACCGGAAAGCCCATACGCGCATACCAGAAACCATGGCCGTTGCGCATGCGTGCCTCAAAAATCCATCGACCAGCTGGCTGAGCTGGGGCGACTGTGTGCGTGCCAACAGAGAGGGGCTCTGCATGCCACTTCTGGCCCCATGCCACCAGTTCGCTATCACGGTCCTAGGGCCTTGATGATGGACCTATGGCACGCATGCCCAATGCGCCGTATCTCCTGTTCCTCTTCCGGGTTTCTGGCATGCATGCGCACACAACGGTCTTTGGCCTTTGTGCTTGCGGCAGTGGTGGAAACTAGCTGGTTATCCATTTTCCTGCGTCTGGATGTATGCTAGCCAGCTGAACGTTGCACATATATGCGCACCAGAAATCCGGCAGACGCATGCCTGCACTGGAAATTGGAAGTTCATTTTTGGTCAGGCGCAAGCGCCCTGAGCAGTTCCCTCTTCCGGGTTGCGGCCTAGACAAGCGAGCATGCTCCCTCCCTCGCCGTCCCGGTCCTCGGGTCCCCCAGAATATTCTAGAACCTGGGACCCCTTTTTCCTAACCGCTTATCGGTTGCAACGGATTCTGCGGGCACAAAACGGGAAGAACTGACTGTGTTGGATGAACATCAGTGTGACAAGTGGCAACTTCAGAACCGAGATAGGGAGCCGAACGTCGAAGGCTTGTGGCCTCGGTGGCGCCACTCACACTGATTTGAGCAAGCTGGCGGCTGCAAAATGTCACCCGGCAGGGAAAGACTAATTCTGCTCTTCTCCGTAGGGCGGTGTTTCTCAACCTTGGCAAATTGAAGATGTCCGGACTTCAACTCCCAGAATTCCCCAGCCAGCATTCGCTGGCTGGGGAATTCTGGGAGTTGAAATCCGGACATCTTCAATTTGCCAAGGTTGAGAAACACTGCCGTAGGGGGATAATATATATATTTTCTTTGTCGTCCAATGATTGTTTGGCTTCGTGCTCACCCTTTAGATGTAGTGGCACTTGTCGCCTAACGACAATCACCACAGCATCAGGAGGGAGGAGCCAGGACGGCCGATCGGCATGCCAAGGTGTCCCTCTACAAACGCCATTCTCAGGCCTGCCATGAAAGGCGAGAACGTTTGTGGGAGAAAGGATAGATGGACAATAAAGCTGTGTGCGTACAGGTAGTCCTCGACTTACGGCGGTTCATTTCGTGACCGCTCAAAGTTAACCGCGGAGCTGGAAAAAGTGACTTGTGACTGTTTTTCCACACGTACGACGGCTGCAGCATCCCCATGGTCACCTGATCAGACGCTTGGCAACTGACTCATAATTGTGTCCCAAGGTCGGGGGATCCCCTTCTACGACCTTCGGACCAGTCAATGGGAAAACCTGATTCACTTAACAACCAGGTTACTACCTTTATCAGCTGCAGTGATTCACTTAACAGCTGTGGCAAGAAAGGTCGTAAAATGGGGCAAAACTCAACTTAACAAATGGTCTCATTTAACAACAGAAATTTGGGGGCTCAATTGTGGTTGTAAGTCAAGGACTATCTGTGATAGGAAACGGGGCCGGGGGCAATGACAGGTGATAAAGGCCAAAGAAGCTCAGCACCAATTTGTACCATGTATCCAAGGCCAGGCACCCTGAGAAAGAATGTGTTTTATCCCAAAACATCTCAGCGTTCTCAAAACAATTTGGTGCATTCCAATTGGCTGAAGACAGGCTGGTCATAAGGGGAGGGCTGGGATGAGGGGAAAACTTTTCTGCATCTTATGAGAGTGGGAAATCCGGAGCTTGTACCTGACTTTACTGAGGCCAGCATCCTTTTTGTAAAAGGACCTTTCATTTCAACCAAATGGGAGTCGAGGGTCTTTCTTTCCTAAGGGATCAGATTGGGGCAGACCTGAGAGCCGCTCTTATTTTCTTGCATTTCAGCATCGGATGCATGTAGCTAAGTCATGTGTGTCCCATTTCTCCCCTCCCTGGGACAAAGCCCTGGGACAAAGGAAAGAAATAAAGATAGCCCTACTCTTGCAACCATAACGAAGCTGGCTCATTACAAATAGTCCTCGTCTTACGACCACAATTGAGCCCAAAATTTATGCTGCTAGGCGAGACAGTTGTTAGGTGAGTTTTGCCCCCATTTTACGACCCTCCTTCCCACCGTCACTGCAGTTGTCAAGTTAGTCACAGTGTTGTGAAGTGAATCTGAGTTTCCCATTGACTTCGCTTGGGCGGAAGCTCACAAAAGGTGATACACGCGACCCCGGGACACTTCCACAGTCGTAAATAGGATCTAGTTGCCAAACATGTGAATTTTGATCACGTGACCATGGAGATGCTGCAGCTGTCAGGCCTGCTATCTTTTCTTTTGGATCTTTGGCCTGCCACCCTTTCTATTATTCTACTATGCATTTTCTATGGTGGGAAAATGGGAGGGGGGCATTGTACGGAGTTAGATGCAAAGTAGCCATAACAACATTCTTTCTTGAAAGCCAAGAAAGGGTGGCTTCGTCTCTGCACTTCCTGCACCTGACCGGAACTGGATGGGTGGAAACTGCCAGCATGGCAGTGGGAGATTTGACCATGGGATGGACTTGTGGGTGTGGGGGGGGCAAGATCTTGAACTTTCAACTGGGTGGGGAAAACTGGGAAGCTTTCAGATTCGGGTTTACCCAGCTGTGTTAACGTGTCTCTCTTCATAAATTGGAACTTTGAGCAATCCTTTGCCTTGGACTCTGATTTAATTTCGGATGCTATTTGGAATCCTGACAGCAGCTCTTGCAAATATGAAAAACAACATGTCACCTTTTCCCCAATCCGTTGTAACTTTGAATGGTCACGAAATGAACTGTTGCAAGTCGAGGACTGCCTATACGCACACACAGCTTTATTGTCCATCTATCCTTTCTCCCACAAACGTTCTCGCCTTTCATGGCAGGAGGCTTGGGAGGCGCCAAGCCGAACCTGGCAGCCCTGAGAATGGCATTTGTAGTGTGCCATCTTGGCACGCGGATCAGGCGTCCTTCCTCCTGATGCTCTGCGGCTGGTTTACGTCATTTGGTGATAAGTGCAAATGGATCTAAATGGTGAGGACAGAGCCAAATAATCAAGGAGCTGGCCAGGAATTTTCCATGTTTTTGTCGGAAATGGCTAGTGGGCACCACGTTGGACATGATAGCAGCCTTCCAATATCTCAGGGGTTGTCCCAAAGAAGAGGGAGTCAAGCTATTTTCCAAGGCACCTGAGGGCAGGACAAGAAGCAATGGGTGGGAACTAACCAAGGAGAGAAGCAACTTAGAACTGAGGAGGAATTTCCTGACAGTGAGAACAATGAATCAGTGGAACAGAAGTTGCCTCCAGAAGTTGTGAATGCCCCAACACTGGAGGTCTTTAAGAAGATGCTGGATAACCAAGTGGTGCAGGGTTTCCTGCATAAGCAGGGGGTTGGACTAGAAGACCACCAAGATCCCTTCCAACCCTGCTATTCTATTCTATTCTATTCTATATACAAAGACACATGAAGAACGATTGCAGGATTTGAGTTTGGCTGGTCTAGAGAAAAGAAGGACCAGGGGTGGCTTGATAGCAGCCTTCCAATATCTCAAGGGCCGCCCCAAAGAAGAGAGGGGAGCAAATTATTCTCCAAGGCACCTGAGGGCAGGACAAGAAGCAATGGGTGGAAACTAATCAAGGAGAGAAGCAACTTAGAACTGAGGAGAAATTTCCTGACAGTGAGAACAATTAATCAGTGGAACAGAAGTTGCCTCCAGAAGTTGTGAATGCCCCAACACTGGAAGTCTTTAAGAAGATGTTGGATAGCCATTTGTCTGAAACGGTATAGGGTTTCCTGCCTAGGCAGGGGGTTGGACTAGAAGACCTCCAAGGTCCCTTCCAACTCTTCTCTTCTCTTCTCTTCTCTTCTCTTCTCTTCTCTTCTCTTCTCTTCTCTTCTCTTCTCTTCTCTTCTATGCCGCCACCTCGTCCCAGAGCAGCGTTGTCTTCATCTCCGCCTCGTCATTTTGCATTGCAAAGCAATAACCACCGTTGTGTGTCTCCCGGTCTCTTCGCTCTCCCATCTCCGTTCCATCAGCTACATCTCTGCAAGCTGGCAGAGGACAGGAAATGAAAAAAATCCTGGATGAGACCAGGGAGCAAGCAGAAAGCCGATAATGCAATAAATTCACAGAGATATGACAGAAAGGGGTGTGTGTGGATCTGGGAAGGGGGGGGAGGAAATTCTGCGTCACTTTGCGTCAATTGGCTTTTCTGCAGCTGGGCAGCGAGACTGCTTAGCGGCAGTCCTTGACTTACAGCCACAATTGAGCGTGGCATTCAAGCTAGTCCTCGACCTTATGACCAAATCGAGCCCCAAAGTTCCCTGGCTAGCAAGCGTTAAGTGACTCTTGGCTCCGTTTTGCAAATGTTCTTGCTGCAGTCGTTAAGTGAATCACTTCAGTACTGCAGGTTGTTAAGTGGGTCTCCATCGACTTTGCTTGTCAGAAGGTCACAAAAAGGGATCCCTTGACCCCGGGACACTATCACCATCATAAATATGAGCCAGTCGGCAAGCGTCCAAATTTTGATTACGGGGATGCTGCAACCGTCATAAGTGTGAAAAACAGTCACAAGTCATGTTTTTTTAATACCGTTGTAACTTCGCAGAGTCACTAAATGAATGGTTGTAAGTTGAGGTAGTCCTTGCCTTACGACCATAATCAAGCCAAGCGTTATGGTCGTAAGTCAAGATTCCTATATGACTGGGAATAATTTTCTGCCTTTTTCATGACGGTCATTAAGAGAACACTGCGGTCCTTAAGCGAACCCATTCATTCATGCTACATCCTGGCACAAACCATCGCAAATGATGGCTGGGTGACCTCAGGACACCATGGTTAGTCATAAAGCTCCCCCACTTCACAAGCCATGATTGGTGAGGGGGTGTTCAGCTGAACAACTTAGGATAGCCAGGGGTGCAATACTGGCTGGGGAATTCTGGGAATTGAAGTCCACAGTTCTGGGAATTGAACTCTACACACCATACTGGCTGAGGAATTCTGGGAATTGAAGTCTGGCTGAGGAATTCTGGGAATTGAAGTCTGGCTGAGGAATTCTGGGAATTGAAGTCTGGCTGAGGAATTCTGGGAATTGAAGTCCACAGTTCTGGGAATTGAAGACTATACACAATACTGGCTGGGAAATTCTGGGAGTTGAAGTCCATATCTTTTAAAGCTGGTGAGGTTGAGAAACCTGCATATTACTGTTAGAATAGAATAACAGAGTTGGAAGGGACCTTGGAGGTCTTCTAGTCTAACCCCCTGCTTAGGCAGGAAACCTTCTTCTTTGTGGCAACCCCTGAGATATTGGAAGACTGCTATCATGTCTCCCCTAGTCCTTCTTTCTCTTAAGCTAGACCTACCCAGTTCCTGCAACCGTTCTTCATATGTTTTATCCTCCAGTCCCCTAATCCTCTCTGTTGCTCTTCTCTGCACTCTCTCCAGAGTCTCCACATCGTTTTTTACATCATGGCGACCAAAACTGGATGCCGTATTCCAAGTGTGGCCTTTCCAAGGCCTGATAAAGTGGTATTAACACTTGTGCTTGTGCTGTGTGGCATCTCCTCCATTGAGATACTATTCAGCAGGATTTTATGTGTGCTATGCGCCAAATATCTCCATGTAACACAAGGCTTTATTGTATTGCCTGCTGCTGAAGGATGGAAGCTGGACCAATCAGCAGCTCAATTATGAGCCGTTTCCATCGCTCTTAAAAACATTGATCGAATCCCTTCCAATTTTGTTTCCCATTTATGGTAGAGACTGGTTTTTAATTTTTTTCTTTTATTCTAATACTAGGAATTATCTTGCAATTTCACCTCTGTTGTTATTGCTGTAATTGGAGTTTTGGGCTGCTCCAAAGGGCAGGGTACAAAAATCAGAATGACAGAGTTGGAAGGGACCTTGTAGGTCATCTAGTCCAACCCCCAGCCCAAGCAGGAGACCTTACATCAGTGATGGCGAACCTTTTTGGCACCGAGTGCCCTAACCAGAATGTCTGTGCATGTGCCAGAGCACCGGAGACCCAAAGACCAGCTGGCTGTTGCGCGCATGCCTGTTTTGGGGGCCATTTTCTAGGGTGTTTTGGGGGGGTGTTTTCCAGTGCTCCGGCACTTGCGAAGACCAGCATGCCAGAAACCAGAAGATCAGCTGCCATTGGTGCCTGTGCCCACAAAGAGGGCTCTGCGTGCCACCTCTGGCATACCATAGGTTCGCCATCAAGGCCTTACAATAGATGGCAGTCCAGTCTCTTGAATCAATGCAATAACCCCAAACCCCTGTCCTAGGCAATTTGCCTTAGGGTTTCTTAGCTGTCAGATACTCACCTGAGTTGGCCAGCTGCTAGGAAAGAGAATTGCTTTGTCTGAAAATAAAAAGATGACATTTAGAATAGAATAGAATAGAATAGAATAGAATAGAATACAGAGTTGGAAGGGACCTTGGAGGTCTTCTAGTCCAACCCCCTGCCTAGGCAGGAAATCCTACACCATTTCAGACAAATGGTTATCTAATCTCTTCTTAAAAACTTCCAGTGTTGGGGCATTCACAACTTCTGGAGGCAAGTTGTTGTCTCTGATTAATTGTTCTCCCTGTCAAGAAATTTCTCCTCAGTTCTAAGTTGTTTCTCTCTTTGATTAGTTTCTACCCATTGCTTCTTGTTCTACCCTCAGGTGCCTTGGAAAATAGTTTGACTCCCTCTTCTTTGGGGTGGCCCCTGAGATATTGGAAGATGCTATCATGTCTCTCCTGGTCCTTCTTTTCATTAAACTAAACCCAGATCCTGCAACCGTTCTTCAAAAAGTTTAGCCTCCAGTCCCCTAATCCTCTTTGTTGCTCTTCTCTGCACTCTTTCTAGAGTCTCCACATCTTTTCTACATCGTGGCGACCAAAACTGGATGCCGTATTCCAAGTGTGGCCTTACCAAGGCATTATGAAGTGGTATTAACCCTTCAAGTGATCTTTATTCTATCCCTCTGTTGATGCAGCCTAGAACTGGGTTGGCTTTTTTGGCAGCTGCTGCACACGGCTGGCTCCTATTGAAATGGTTTGTATGGGTAGGACACGTGAAAAAACCCCAAAATATTTCAGGCTCTGTGGAGTGGAAAGGTGTGATATACAGAGCACTGAGGTGCAGAATTCAAGGATCTACTTCAGTGCTGTGATTCAACTGGTCTAACAACCGATTCGCCCAAACCAGACCGAACCAGTAGACTATTACCCCTGTTCTATTTGGCAGTAATAAGCAAATTTCTCCTTTAAGTTCCAAAGGTTTTTTTTTTTTTCAAGAGGCAATTGGACTTTCTGGTTTTTCTTTGAAGACATTTCGCTTCTCCTCCAAGTAGCTTCTTCAGCTCTGACTGGATGGCAGGAAGTGGAAGGACTTATATTCCTTGCAGACCAGAGGTGGGAGAGCATCAAAGAGGATTAGGGGACTGGAGGCTAAAACATATGAAGAACGGTTGCAGGAACTGGGTATGTCTAGTTGAATGAAAAGAAGGACTAGGGGAGACAGGATAGCAGTCTTCCAATATCTCAGGGGTTGCCCCAAAGAAGAGGGAGTCAAGCTATTCTCCAAGGCACCTGAGGGCAGAACAAGAAGCAATGGGTGGAAACTAATCAAGGAGAGAAGCCACTTACAACTGAGGAGGAATTTCCTGACAGTGAGAACAATTAATCAGTGGAACAGAAGTTGCCTCCAGAAGTTGTGAATGCCCCAACACTGGGAGTCTTTAAGAAGATGTTGGATAGCCATTTATCTGAAATGGTATAAGGTTTCCTGCCTAGGGGGGGGTTAGACTAGAAGACCTCCAAGGTCCCTTCCAACTCTGTTATTCTGAGACTCTAGAAGGGTTTCAGAGAAGAGCAACAAAGAGGATTAGGGGACTGGAGACTAAAACATGTGAAGAACAGTTGCAGGAACTGGGTATGTCTAGTTTAATGAAAAGAAGGACTAGGGAGACAGGATAGCAGTCTTCCAATATCTCAGGGGTTGCCACAAAGAAGAGGGAGTCAAGCTATTCTCCAAAGCACCTGAGGGCAGGACAAGAAGCAATGGGTGGAAACTAATCTAGAAGCAACCTAGAAAGGAGAAATTTCCTGACAGTTAGAACAATCAATCAGTGGAACAGCTTGCCTCCAGAAGTTGTGAATGTTCCAACACTGGAAGTTTTTAAGAAGAGATTGGATAGCCATTTGTCTGAAACGGTATAAGGTTTCCTGCCTAGGGAGGGGGTTGGACTAGAAGACCTCCAAGGTCCCTTCCAACTCTCCTATTGTATTGTATTGGGTTTTCACCACCATTTCGGTGGTCATGGCTTGGTGAGGGGGGGGGTCACATGACTGAGTGTGCATGAGTGACGCTAAGTTGGCCACGCCCACTTAGTCGCATGCTCCCTCCCATCTAGCCACGCCCACCGAACCAGTAATAAAAAAAATTGAAACCCACCCCGTTGCAGACGGCTGGTCATTTGCATCCTTTTCGAGGGTCATTGAGGCGGCTTGGAGGTTGATCTGTGACCCTGTGGAAATCAAAGCAAAGATCGGCTCCCCCCGATCGGATCCTTTTCTGCATCTTTCATAACGACACGGATTTAAAGACGGAGGAAGGAAAAGCCCATCCAATTTGCCAAAATCATAAACAATATTCAAAACGAGGTTGACTGCTGGGGGAAAGACAGGGGCTGCAAATCACAGAAAGCAATTTAAAAGAGACAAGTCCAACCGATACAAGTTGCGGAGGGGGGTGATTTTCAATTCGATAAAATATTTATGCACGCGAGGCCATGGGGAGGATGGGAGGAGTGGAGCAGGGGGGTAGGGGAAGGAAAGATGAGCTTCAAATATCTCAAATCACCCGGAGTCCTTTTGTCTTTCCAGGCATCATTCTGCGTATTTATGGGAAAGATCTTGAAATGCTTAAAACAACAAAACTCTCTTTCTGTCCGACTTCTGTTGACCTTATGGACATTTGGAGTCAGCAGTGTGAAATCTCTGCAAATAAAGGCAATTCCAGGTTTAGAAATGCACACAGAGAGACGTGTGCACAGACACGAATTCAGAGGAATCCTTTTTTATCATCTTTTTATTATACGCAGGACTTTAGGGGCGTTTTTATTTGGACTTCTGCACGAAGCAAGAGGTTAAATAGGACATTATGGTCTGACCCAGCTCCCCCAAAATGACAAACCTCCTGAAATGAACCCAATACAATACAATACAATACAATACAATACAATACAATACAATACAATACAATACAATACAATACAATACAATACAATAGCAGAGTTGGAAGGGACCTTGGGGGTCTTCTAGTCCAACCCCCTGCCTAGGCAGGAAACCTTATACCGTTTCAGACAAATGGCTATCCAACATCTTCTTAAAGGCTTCCAGTGTTGGGGCATTCACAACTTCTGGAGGCAACTTCTGTTCCACTGATTAATTGTTCTAACTGTCAGGAAGTTTCTCCTCAGTTCTAAGTTGCTTCTCTCCTTGGTTAGTTTCCACCCATTGCTTCTTGTTCTGCCCTCAGGTGCCTTGGAGAATAGCTTGACTCCCTCTTCTTTGTGGCAACCCCTGAGATATTGGAAGACTGCTATCATGTCTCCCCTAGTCCTTCTTTCTCTTAAGCTAAACATACCAGTTCCTGCAACCGTTCTTCATATGTTTTAGCCTCCAGTACCCTAATCCTCTTTGTTGCTCTTCTATACTGAATGCAGTTTTCCAAGGCCTTATAAAGTGGTATTAACACTTCACATGATCTTGATTCCATCCCTCTGTTGATGCAGCCTCAAAGATTCCTTTAATTTGGAGAGACAGCAGCCCCAGCAAAAAGTTTCTCTCTCACCACAGGCTAACAAGTCCGACCAGCCGGAAGATGAATAGTTGCCTGCCACATCTATCCATCTCCGCCCCTTGCCTTTTATCCCCAGAGCTAGGGTGGGGCTTCGCTAGCAGCGGTGGCTCTTCCTTCCCAAGGATCGGCCCATAGATTTCCACTGCTCTCCTCTCCTCTGCCTTCTGCGCATCACACACTTGGCCCAACTGTTCCTCCTCTTCCTCATCAGCCACCTCCAGATGTGGGGGCTTTTGACTCTCCATCTGGGGCCTGACGGACAGCCCAGGCTGCATCTCCCTCTCCCCACTCTCCCTCCCTTTCCCTCTCCCTCCCCCCCTCCCCCCCTCTGTTTTGATCATGGTTGCGTGATCAAAATTCAGATGTTTGGCAACCAGGTCATAAGATGCTGGCAGTGTCCCAGAGTCACATGAAGCCCTTTTGTGAGATTCTGACAAGCCAATGGGAAAGCCAGATTCACTTAACAACACTGTGACTAAGTTGACAACTGCAGGGACAGTGGGAAGAAGGCTCGTAAAATGGGGCAAAGCTCACTGAACTACTGTCTCGCTTAGCAACATAAATTTTGACCTCAATTGTGGTCGTAAGTCAAGGGCTATATGTAATGAGCAGGCTCACTGCTGTTGTAACTTTGAAAGTCACTAAATGAATTGTTGTAAGGCCCATGAGAGGGATTTAGGCATCCTGGTGGATCACTGTTTAAGTATGAGCCAGCTGTGGGCAGCAGCTGCCCAAAAAGCCAACACAGTTCTGGGCTGCAACAACAGAGGGAGAGAATCAAGATCACGTGAAGGGTTAATACCACTTTATAAGGCCTTGGTAAGGCCACACTTGGAATACGGCATCCAGTTTTGGTCGTCACTATGTAGAAAACATGTGGAGACTCTAGAAAGAGTGCAGAGAAGAGCAACAAAGATTATTAGGGGACTGAAGACTAAAACATATGAAGAACGGTTGCAGGAACTGGGTATGTTTAGTTTAATGAAAAGAAGGACCAGGGGAGACATGATAGCAGTCTTTCAATATCTCAGGGGTTGCCCCAAAGAAGAGGGAGTCAAACTATTCTCCAGGGCAGGGACGTGCGGTCAGGGGAGGCAGAGCCTCACCTCTCTTCATGAAATAATAGTATATTATATTATATTATATTATATTATATTATATTATATATATATATATATATATATATAATATTATAATATTATATACATCTGTCCGGCCGCGCCCAGGAGCTGCGGAGGGTGGAGGCAGAAATGTTGTCGGCGCTCCCGGATGACGAAGGCAACCCAGTGCGCGAAATCCAGCAGAGGCAGGAAGGTTCTTGTCATTCCCCAGTTGCTTTCGTGCCTTCGTCATCCGGGAGCGCCGACAACATTTCTGCCTCCGCCCTCCGCAGCCCCCCGGCGTGGCCGGACAGATGTAGCCACAGCGACGCCGAGGCGGTCTGGGCGGACGAAAGAGTGAGCGAGGCAGCCTGATCCTCGGTCGCTCGCCCGCCGGACTGCCTCGGCGCCATTCTGGCTAGCTGCGTCCGGGCACGCCCGGGAGCTGCAGAGGGTGGAGGCAGAAATGTTGTCGGTGCTCCCGGATGCCGAAGGCACGAAAGCGACTGGGGAACGACGAGAACCTTCCTGCCTCTGCTGGATTTTGCACGCTCCTCGCGACTGCAATATGCAGTCGCGAGGAGCGCGCAAAGTCCAGCAGAGGCAGGAAGGTTCTCGTCGTTCCCCAGTCGCTTTCGAGGACTGCGGAGCGTGAGCCCGCAGAGCACGCTCAGGAAGGCGGGGAATGGGATCACATGTGCTGGAGGCTGAGGCAGCCTGAGCCTCCAGCACACGTGGTCCCATTCCCCGCCTTCCTGATGACGTCACCAGCCTCACCAGCCATAAACCTCACCGCACGTCACTGCTCCAGGGCACCTGAAGGCAAAACAAGAAGCAACGGGTGGAAATCAGTGGTGAAATCTAAAACAATTTCCTATTGGTTCTGTGGGCGTGGCTTGGTGGGGGGGTTCATGTGACTGGGTGGGCATGGCTATATAGTCATGTGACTGGGGGTATGTGTCAAAAGATAGAAACTCACTTTAACATTGTCCTGCTGGAGCAGGGGGTTGGACTAGATGACCTCCAGGGCCCTTCCAGCCCTGGATTGCTGTGCCCTTTCAAGGTATCCTCTGAAGCTGCGTTCTAGTACCAGGTTGGTGGTCCTTCCTCCTTCTCCTTTTTCCCTCCCTCCCTCCCTCTCTCTCTCTCTCTTTCTCTTTCTTTCTTTGGCAGCAACCCCCCCTCCGCTTGTTAAAGCATTTCCCCCCCCGCCTATTCCCCTGAACCGGCAGGGGGAAAAATGCTTTAAAAATTGTGGGGGGGGGGGGGAAGCTTTCAACAATCGCACAAGCTTTTTTTCTCCACTAACGGTTCGCAGGATCATCCCTACCGCTTCAGCCGAACTGGGAGGATTTCACCCCTGGTGGAAGCTAATCAAGGAGATAAATAAGAGGAAATTCCTGACAGTGAGAACGTTTAACCAGTGGAACTACTTGCCACCAGAAACTCTGGTTGCTCCATCACTGGAGGCTTTTAAGAAGAGACTGGACAGTGATTTGTCCAGAACGGTTCCCCTACTCTAGCATGGGGTTGGACTAGAAGACCTCCGAGGTCCCTTTCCAGCCCTAGTATTCTAATTACTCCTTTTCCAATTCTAGGATCCTAAATTTGGTTTGTTTTGATGTAACTACTTTTTGGCAGCTTAGGTTACTGTGTGGACCCAGCCCAGGAGGAGTTGTTGGTGGACCACCAACAAATTTTTGTTCTATGGTGTATTTTAAAAATACCTGGTGTATTTTTTTTCTCCACTTGACAGATTGACCAGGATGGGCTGACCTTGTCCGAGCGAACACTCTACCTGGGCCAGGATGACGAAAGCAAAAAGGTAAAGGAAAAAAGAGGCAGATATACCTGCTTGAAGAAGAGATGGCTTTGCAAGCAAATTTATTTGTTTATTATCTATTAATTTTTTTATGCTGCCCATCATCATCACCTCCTTTTTATGACCCCATAATAATCCCTTGAGGGATGGAGTCTGTCTGGGCAACGGAATGCAGCAGAGTGTTTCCTGGCCGGATGCCCTTCCTGTCGCCTAGGCGGAATTTTATTCAGCAGATAAATTCTCATTGTGCCCGGAGAGAAATATCTGCCTCTACGTGGGATCGAACTCACAGCCTACTGATTTTTTTTTTTATGCTGCCCATCTCCCTCCAAATTTTGGGGGAAAGCAATGCCAAGCCACCCTTGCAAAGCTGAGCTTTCTTTAACCACTGCAGTGTCCATTTCCCGCAATGCCCGGGAGAGATGCTACTGTGCTCTGATGCATTGTGGGAAATTTTGCAAGAGAGATGACCCAATAATCGGAGGGGAGCAGGTGGGTGCCTGGGAAAGCTGAGAAACGGGGGTGCCAAGCAGGGCTGAGCATCCTTTAAAAGCACCCATGCCCATTTCCCACGATGCCCGGGAGTGATGCTCCTGTGCTCCAATGCATTGTGGGAAATCCAGAGCTTTTGAAGGACAGATCATCAGGGGAGCAGGTGCCCGGGAAATCTCAGAGAAACAGGGGCCCAAGCCAGGTCCTAAGTGAGTTGAGCATCCTTTAAAAGCAGCCATGTCCATTTCCCACGATGCCCGGGAGTGACGCTACTGTGCTCCGATGCATTGTGAGAAATTCAGAATTTTTTGCAGGACAGGTGAGCCAATCATCGGGGGGTGGGGGAAGCCGGTGGGTGCCTGGGAAGGCTGAGAAATGGGGGTGGCAAGCAGGCCTGAGCATTCTTTAGAAGCAGCCTGATCCCTTTCCCACAATGCCTGGGGTTGATGCTCCTGTGCTCCAACACATTGTGGGAAATTCAGATTGTTTGCAGGATAGATCAGCAAGGGAGCAGCTGGGTGCCTGCCTGGAAAGTCTGAAAAACAGGGGTGCCAAGCAAGGCCTGAGCAGGGTGAACTTCCTTTAGAAGCAGCCGCGTCCATTTCCCACAATGCTAGGGGTGGGATCCTTCCAGTGCACAGTTTAGAGAAGACTTACCTCCCAGAAACAGCTGAGGTACGGCAATCCACTCTGCCATGTGACTCAGCTGAGAAGATAAAGGCAAAGTAAAGTGAGAACATTGAAAAACGGGTCCAAGCAGGGCCTGAGCAGAGATTGGTCCAGGGGTGAAATTCTCTGAAGTCTACTACCAGTTCACTTTGCGAACACATGCAGGCGCTAAGAAGCCCTTTCTGAGTCTGCAAGGTAAGTAGAACAACAAAGGGGGGGGGGGACATCTATGCTGCACAATTTGGATTTGCTAAAAAGCAGTGAATATAAATTGCATGGCACAGCTGATTGTTGCACAGCTGATCATCGGAACTTTTTTTTTTTTTAAAAAAAATTAAAGCATTTTTTTTTTACTACCGGGCCTGGTAGTAAAAAATATGTTTAAAAAAAGTAAAAAAAAAAACTAAACTTCTGAAGATCTCGCAGCACAGCTGATCGTCGGAACTTTTAAAAACTTTTTTAAAGCGTTTGTTTACTACCGGGAAGTTAAAAAAAAGTTCCAACGATCAGCTGCGCGACAACTTTTTTTTTAAATAGCATTTTTTTACTCCCTTTTTGCCCGAATCGGTAGTAAAAAAAGTGCTTAAAAAAGTTTTAATAAATTTCTGACGATGAGCTGTGCAACAATCAGCTGTGCCGCGTGATTTCTAGCAAATATAAATTGTGTAGCACAGCTAACTACCGGTTCGCCTGAACTGGTAGCATTTTTTTACTACCGGTTCGGCTGAATCAGCCCGAACCTGTAGCATTTCACCCCTGGATGGGTCCTCTGAGAACATTTGAGTCCATCAGCAAAGAAAATATGTTTTCTATTCTTGATCAACTTGAGAAGGGCCTTCTCGTGATTGCACAAACAGCTTGGCCACCTGCTCTGTTGGGATCGCTCAAGGGACCCGATTCGCAGACCGGATCTCCTGAGCTTCCAAAATCTTGTCTCTTCCAGATCTTGGCCGCTTATGTGGTATTCATGGAGCGCCTTTTGAACCTGCTGGGTGCCGAGCATGTGGAACAGAAAGCCAAGGAGATTCTTCAGCTGGAGCAGAGGCTGGCCAATGTGAGTGCGCCCTTTTCTCCTGATGGGTCCCTGAGTAAGGCTGGCCTGAGAAAAGGACCACAGAGGGGCAGGGATGGGATTCAGTCGGTTCGGACTGGTTCGGGTAAACTGGATGCGAATTTTACATCTGGTTCGCCGAACCGGTAGTTGGAAGGACTGGCTGGCCCCGCCCACCCCTCCCCTCCCAGGAGTCTCTATGCAGCCCATTTTGGATGCCAGGTAAGGGCAGGGGCAGTGGTGGGTTTCAAAATTTTTTAGAACCTCTTCTGTAGGTGTGGCCTGCTTTGTGGGAGTGGCTTGCCAGCCATGTGACCAGGTGGGCATGGCCAACTTGTAAAAGGTGGTGAAACTCACTTAACAACACTCTTGCTTAGCAACCAAAATGTTGGCTCAGAAACTCTGGCATTTGAAGCACGCAAGTCTTAAAGCTGTCAAGCTACAAGACCCTTGCACCTCTAACCCTTTAGGAAAAAAACCCCAGGGGTGTTCAAACTTGACAGCTTTAAGACTTGTGGACTTCAACTCCCAGAATTCCTCCTCTCGCTCTTCATCTTGATGATGTGCGGACGGGCGGGAGGAGGGAGTTGGAACCGGTTCTAAACGGCACGGTAGATTTGTGGAAGAAGTTAGAACTGGCAGGAACTCACCCCTGGTGCAGGGCCCACACAGAGACTCTGGGAGAGCGAGAAATGGGCCTCCCGGAAGTTCCGGAAGTCTAGAAGAGAGCCTCCGGAGCCCAGGGGAGGCCATTATTGCCCACCTGGAGGCTCGGGGAAAGCCTCCGACGCCTGGGGAGGGTAAAATCCCCATCTTATGGTGCAAGAGGCCAAATAGCCCCCCCCCCCCCAATGATCAAGCCCACCCAACGATCAGGCAAGAACCGGTTGCAAAATTTTTTGAATCCCACCTCTGCAGAGAGGACAGCCGTCATCGGCCAGCTTCCCTTCCAGAATAGCCTTTTGGTCTGGGGTGGGTTCCTGCCAGCATTACTACCGGTTCGGCGCCCAAAAATTTTTGCTCCGCGTGCATGCATATTTTTTTGCTCCACACGCTTGCGCAATTTTTTGCTCCGCACACATGCGCATTTGCACTTCAAAAGGTATGCGCATGCGCACATCAAAAAAGGGAAGGAAACACATTGGTGGCGCAGAACAGAAAATCAACATGGCGCCACCGAGGAAAGAACCGTTTTGGTTATGTGTCTGGCCGAGTTACTACCTATTCGGCCGAATGAATCTGACCTCCCCTCTGGTTTCGGATCAAAGGAAGGAAACTAGGAATATACGATGACAGAAAGTGCCAACATCCTCCATTCCTCTGCTCATACTTTGGTGGCGTTCACGCCACACATTTAACCTGGTTACCAGACAAACCCATTTTCAGGGTTTGCACATCCCCTGCAACCATCTACAAGCTTAGTAAACTGGGTTCCCACCACAGATTAAGCTCTACTAAACTCTCCAAGTTAACAGAATAACGGAGTAGGAAAGGAGCTGAGAGGTCCAACCCCTTGCTCAAGCAGGATATCCTATCTCAGCCAAACAGTTGTCTAATCTCTTCTTAAAAACCTCCTGCTTGATGGAGCACTCATAACTTCTGGAGGCAAGTTGTTCCACTGGTTAATTGCTCTCACAGTCAGGAAATTTCGCCATAATTCTAGGTTGCTTCTCTCCTTGATTAGTTTCTACCCATTGCTTCTTGTTCTACCCTCAGGTGCCTTGGAGAATAGCTTGACTCCCTCTTCTTTGTGGCAACCCCTGAGATATTGGAAGGCTTCTATCATGTCTCCCCTGGTCCTTCTTTTCATTAAACTAGACATCCCCAGTTCCTGCAACTGTTTCATCCTATATTCTAGCCTCCAGTCTCCAAATCCTCTTGGTTGCTCTTCTCTGCACTCTTTCTAGAGTCTCCACATCTTTTTTATATCCTTGAAAATGACTGGGTTTGAGGCCCAATTTCTAGAAATTTTAGCAGGTGGGAAGAACACACGTCTGACATCCTTTCATTTCGCTGGGGGTGGGGGAACTGGAACAAGAATCTCACCACCTCTGCCTTCCCCCGATGGGCAGAGGATGATGGGACCCAGTTGAGGGAGGTGGCCTGGTCCAATTCCAACTTTCTACCCCTTTGACAGATAACGATCTTCGAGTACGATGACCTACGGAGAGATATCAACTCCATGTACAACAAAGTCACACTGGGAGAGCTGCAGCGCATCACACCCAACGTAAGTATGGACGCCGGGATGTGGGGCCAGGGAGGACCGAGGGGGGCAGGATGGGCCCAAAAGCAGGAGGAACATTGAGCAGGGGGGGGGGTGTTGTAGCCCGCCAGTGGCCAGCAGAGCTGGCAGGAGATTCGGACAGTGAGGAGGTTGGTGAGGAACATGGGCCAGTCCTGGAATCTGGGGAGGGCTCTGTGTCGGAGGCAAAGAGGGGGCCAGTTATCAGCTGCCTTAGGAGTCAGACATCAGTGGGGCAGACGAACAGCTGGAGCCTGTTCCCAGTGTGCGCATGCACAGAGTTGCCAGACGAAGGGAACAGCTAAAGAACAGGGGTCGACTTGGGAGTAAGGTCGCAGGAGGACAATGAATGGCCCCTCCCAGAGGAAATAAAAGAGGAGCGAAAGGGGAGTGGAGTTTGCAGGAGACCATTAGTTCGCTTCATTGGTTCCTGACTCTCCGAGACTCCTTGCCAAGTTCTGCAGAGATCGGCCTGGCAGCTCTCCAAGCCAGAGAAGGTCTGTGACCGTAAATCCTCCTTTGAAAGACTTTGCTGGAGGTGAACGAGCAGAATTAATAGGAAATTAATAAAAGAGTTTTTTTGTGAGGACAAGGAATTTGCTTCATGCTCTTGGGAAGCCTCAGTCAGAACAGTGGTTGCGCCACCTGCCAAATTGTCCCGTGTCATTTTAAATTCATATCACCCCAATACCATTTTTTTCCGCCACGTTGAGTGGGGTCCTCGACTTGAGCCCCAAATTTCCGTTGATAAGCGGGTCAGTTGCAGCATCCTTAAGTTCTCGTGATCAAAATTCAGACGCTTGGCAACTGACTCATATTTACGACAGTTGCAGTGTCCCAGGGTCGTGTGATTGCCTTTGGAAAGACAAAATGTCCATTGCTAAGCAAGGTAAGTTGTTAAGTTGTTAAGAGCTTTGCCTCATTTTACGACGTTTCATGCCCCGGTTGTTAAGCGAATCACGGGAATCGTTAAGTTAGTCACACAGTTGTTAAGTGAATCCGGCTTACCCGTAGACTTTGCTCATCAGAAAGTCGCAAAAGGGGATCACGTGACACACACACACCCCGGATGCTGCAACCGTCATAAATATGAGTCAGTTGCCAAGGATCTGGATTTTGAGGTTGAGTGACTCAAGGTTTGGTTTTTTTTTTTAAAAAGACAAAATAGCAGCCACCAGCATGCAACCGAAATCCTGTCCCATTTTGATCAGCAGGATTTCCATTATGCTGCCATCTTGACTTTTTTGCCCTTCCCTCCATTACATGGCCAGCAGCAACTTCAGGATAGCTGATCTCTTATTATTAATGAATAATCTCTATCATCTATCTATCTATCTATCTATCTATCTATCTATCTATCTATCTATCTATCTATCTAAAAGGCAAATACCACTCACTCATCACGAAATCTCCAGAACCGTAAAGCCCACAAACATGAAATTTGGCACATATGTTCCTCTTGGTTTCTAGGTGCTCGTTAAGAAAGGATTTTTCAAAATGACCATCAGATCATTAGCATTTCTTATACAGTAATTAACATGATCTGATGCTAAGGAGTTCTACTCCCCCTCCCTATCTGAAAAGAACTCTGTTCCAACTGCCAGTTGCCTCACATTCCGTTACCTCCGTTCAAACCGGCAGGCGTTCCACTCCTTCACTCGGAGAGGTATGCAGCTCCTTACAGTACTAAACGTCGGTACCTCACCCAAATGCCTATGCCTTCCACCTATGGAACTGTGTCCGGACTCAAGGCGGCGGGAGCAATATTCCCTTATGTGTTTCAATCACCGTCCACCACTCAGCCAGTGTTCTGCTTGCTGCTTTTCCACAGTTAAAATGGAAGCGTCTTCTGGACCGGATATTCCATGAGCGTTTTTCAGAGGATGAAGAGGTGGTGCTCCTAGCCACCGATTACATGCAGCAGGTCTCGGAGATCATCCAAACGACCCCAATCAGGTATGGCTGGGCATGAGGGGTTGGGAAGGGGCTGCAGGAATAAGGAGAGGGCTTGAAATACCACTCCCCCAGCAGTAGAACGACTGGTTCAGCCCCAGTAAAAGCGGCCATGAGCCGCTGAACTATGATGGCTGGGGAATTCTGGGAGTTGAAGTCCATGTCTGAAAGTTGCCAAGCTAAAGAGAGACTGCCCTGCATCAAGGCCAGGCGCCCAACCGTGAAAACTTGAAGACTTGTGGACACCAACTCCCAGAATTCCACAGCTAGTTATGGGGAATTCTGGGAGCTGAAGTCCATCGGTCTTCAACTCCAAGCACAGCCACCTGAGGGATTCTGGGAGCTGAAGTCCCACAGGAAGAACCGCCTGGGAGATTTTGGGAGCTGAAATCCATCAGGCAGAGCCGCCTGGAGGATTCTGGGAGCTGAAGTCCACAGGCCTTCAATTTGCCAAGGTTGGGCACACCTGATTTCATGGATATCTTCATTAAATTGAAGACTTATCCCTTAAATCAAGGTTTTAATGCAAATGGTGCCATTGGCATCAATTACATAATTGCAATTGTAAATTGATGCAGATCGCAAGAATGGAGATTTCACAGCCACTTGCCTTTAATGGACATTCCTTCCCCCAAATAAAGTAAATTGTGATTCTCTGCTATTTATCCCATTATTGCTGGGAAAAAGCCAGTTTCACAGGGGGAATTTTTACAGTTTGGCGGATGTGAACAAAACCGCACAGCTGTTTTACCCACGATTTAATCCCCTAGTCTTAGATTTATTTATTTCTTCTAACGTATGGCCAGCCAAGCTGACTTGAGGTCCCTCAACTTACAACCAGAATTGAGCCTGGAATTGCAGTCATAAGTCATTATGGTTATAATTCGAGGAATCACATGAACAGATTCAAAATTGCAACTGTTTATTAATGACACTGTTCTCGTTGAGCAAATCCATTAGACTTTCCTTCCCCCTGACCCTGAAACTGAAAATAAACACCCCTGGTGCCCCAGGTCATCACACCACCCCTGCACTAAACCCACCCTATACAATACAATAATACAATAGTAGAGTTGGAAGGGACCTTGGAGGTCTTCTAGTCCAACCCCTGCCTAGGCAGGAAACCCTATACCATTTCAGACAGATGGCTATCCAACATCTTCTTAAAGACTTCCAGTGTTGGGGCATTCACAACTTCTGGAGGCAACTTCTGTTCCACTGATTCATTGTTCTAACTGTAAGGAAATTTCTACTCAGTTCTAAGTTGCTTCTTTCCTTGATTAGTTTCCACCCATTGCTTCTTGTTCTACCCTCAGAGGCCTTGGAAAATAGTTTGACTCCCTCTTCTTTGTGGCAACCCCTGAGATATTGGAACAATGCTATCATGTCTCACCTAGTCCTTCTTTTCATTAAACTAGACATACCCAGTTCCTGCAACCGTTCTTTGTATGTTTTAGCCTCCAGTTCCCTAATCCTCTTTGTTGCTCTTCTCTGCACTCTTTCTAGAGTCTCCACATCTTTTCTACATCGTGGCGACCAGAACTGAAAGCAGTATTCCAAGTGTGGCCTTTCCAAAGCATTATAAAGTGGTATTAACCCTTCACGTGATCTTGATTCTCTCCCTCTGTTGATGCAGCCTAGAACTGTGTTGGCTTTTTTGGCAGCTGCTGCACACGGCTCGCTCATATTTGAATGGTTGTCCACTAGAACTCCAAGATCCCTTTCACAGTTACTACTATTGAGCACGGTACCACCTATACTGTACCTGTGCATTTCGTTTTTGTTGCCTAAATGTAGAACCTTACTCTTTTCACCATTGAATTTCATTTTATTAGATAGTGCCCAATGTTCAAGCTTGTCAAGATCCTTCTGTATCTTTAGCCTATCTTCTGGAGTGTTGGCTATTCCTGCCAGCTTGGTGTCATCTGCATATTTGATGAGTTCCCCATTTATTCCCTCATCCAAATCATTGATGAAGATGTTGAAGAGTACTGGGCCTAAAACAGAGCCTTGGGGTACTCCACTGCATACTTCCCTCCATGTAGATGCAGTTCCATTGAGGACTACACGTTGAGTGCGGTTGGTCAGCCAGTTACGAATCCATCTGGTGGTGATGCTGTCCAACCCACATTCTTCTACTTTATCTAGTAGTAGGTTATGGTCTACCTTATCAAATGCCTTACTGAAGTCCAAGTAAACTATATCGACGCCATTCCTCTGGTCCACTAATTTTGTCACATTCCTCTACCATGTTCCTTCCACTCCAGGATCCTTCACAACTACATGCTGTGGCGCATTGCGGTGGTGCTGAGCGAACATCTCTCCACCCCGTTCCGGGACGCCATCCACGAGTTTGCCAAGGAGATGGAGGGGGCCGAGAAGCCGATGGAGCTAGCCAAAACTTGCTTGAGTCAAGCCAACAAGCACTTCGGAATGGCTTTGGGGGCCCTTTTTGTGGAAGAATATTTCTCCTCCACCAGCAAGGCCAAAGTAAGAGCCTACGGTAGAGGAAGGGTTGCGAGAACCCAGATTTGATCACCTGTGGGTACACCATCCCCAATAGGCCCAATCCAGAATCTTCCGGACAGCCAGGCCTCAGATCCTCATAACTGTTCAAATTTAACAACAGCACTGAAAAAAGTGACGTGGGACTTCACAACCGTTGCAGCATCCCCATGGTCACCTGGTCAAAAATCAGACGCTTGGCAACTGACTCATGTTTATGACGATTGCTGCGTCCCGGGGTCATGCGATTCCCTTTTCCGACCTTCTGACAAGCAAAGTCAGTGGGGAAGCCAGATTCATGGAATTTGCAGCAATGGGAGACACCTGAGGGAAGGAAATTTAGACTTGGAGATTTTGGCGCGCGCCTTTCAGTTCTGGCTTTGCATTATTGCAATTCACTTGACCTTTAGTAAACTATACTTTTTTCAACCGATGGAGTTTAGGATGGTTCTTTCTGATAGATGCTTACCTCTTATTGCAGCATCCAGAACCCGGAGAAACGGGCTGTGATGCCTAGTGAGTATGGCTAATGGTCTTTCTTTCTTCTCCCCTTCTCTTTATTGGATGGGATTCTCCAATCACGTTTCGGGAACAGGTGCAACAGTTAGTGGAAGATATCAAGCACATCCTGGACCGGCGACTCGAAGAACTGGAATGGATGGATGAAGAAACCCAGAGAGCAGCCCGAGCGAAGGTAGGGAGCCCGGGAGGGGATCATGGGAATGGAACTACTCAGCCCGAGAAACTGCACTTTCCTAATTAAGAGCACACAATGGCAAATGGTCAGGTTGCATCCAGCTCATTCCTGGGCAAGGCTGGCTTGTTTGCTGGGGAATTCTGGGAGTTGAAGTCCATATTTCTTAAGATTGCCAAGGATGAGAAACATGGCCTTAAGATGTTCTTCGTCACCCCAGCAAATGGGCACCTTTTTGAATACATCACTGGAAACCTCTATTCTATTCCCTATCTGTTCTATTCTTATTCTGTTCTGTTCTTATTCTGTTCTGTTCTTATTCTGTTCTGTTCTTATTCTGTTCTGTTCTTATTCTGTTCTGTTCTATTCTGTTCTATTCTTATTCTGTTCAGTTCTTATTCTGTTCTATTCTTATTCTGTTCTATTCTTATTCTGTTCTGTTCTTATTCTGTTCTGTTCTGTTCTATTCTGTTCTATTCTTATTCTGTTCTGTTCTTATTCTGTTCTATTCTTATTCTGTTCTGTTCTTATTCTGTTCTGTTCTTATTCTGTTCTGTTCTATTCTGTTCTATTCTTATTCTGTTCTGTTCTTATTCTGTTCTGTTCTTATTCTGTTCTGTTCTTATTCTGTTCTGTTCTTATTCTGTTCTGTTCTTATTCTGTTCTGTTCTACTCTGTTCTATTCTATTCTGTTTTATTTTCTGTCCTGCTCTATTCTGTTCTGTTCTTTTCTGTTCTATTTAATTTTCTGTTCTGTTCTATTTTATTTTATTTTCTGTTCTATTCTGTTCTATTCTGTTTATTTATTTTATTTTATTATTTATTTTATTTATTTATATTATTTTATTTATTTTATTTATTTTATTTATTTTATTTATTTTATTTATTTTATTTATTTTATTATTTATTTTATTTATTTTATTTATTTTATTTATTTTATTTATTTTATTTATTTTATTTATTTTATTTATTTTATTTATTTTATTTATTTTATTTATATTTTTTATTTTTTATATTTTTATTTTTATATTTTTTATTTTATTTATTTTATTTATTTTATTTATTTTATTTATTTTATTTATTTTATTATTTATTTTATTTATTTTATTTATTTTATTATTTATTTTATTTATTTTATTTATTTTATTTATTTATTTTTATTTTTATTTTACTTTATTTATTTTTTATTTATTTATATTTTTTTAATTTTATGTTCCATCCCATTCCCCCCCCCCCCAAAAAAAAAAAAAAAACCCAGGTTCATCCTTACACATCCAAAAGCACACAATGGTTGAGCTTGTGCTTGTCAACTTTCTTTGAATTTTAAACTCCTGTTCAAAAAATCCCGGTTGCATCAGGAGAGCCTGGTGGGGGCCGTCACCAACCCCCCAGCTGAGACCTCCGTTGGGCCACAGTGGGCACCAGGTTGCCAACCTCTCATCCCGATACTCAAGATGCCAGCTGGGTGTTTGAAACCCGTTTCCTTTGCAGTTAAATCACATGATGGTGATGATCGGTTATCCGGATTTCCTTCTCAACCCCGGAGCAGTGGACAAGGAATATGAGGCAAGTATCAGAGAATCAGAGATCAAATTTCCCCTCAGGGTAAACTTTCTATCAAAGGAGTCGCCTCGAGAGGTGAAATAATAAGCCCATCGTTTGTAGTCTACGTCTCAGAATCTAAGCTTGATGCATTCAGGAGTTGGCAATACGGAATCCCACCTAGCCAACACAAGAAAGCTGCCCCAAATTCAAGTAAAAAATTTAAAAATAGACAAAATTGGGAAGGCTTCAAGAAATATTCAGGAACTTTGTGTGATGTCGGGGGATCCCTTGGGGATAACAAAATAACAGAATAATAGAGTTGGAAGGTGGGGCGCGGTGGCTCAGGGGCTAAGATGCTGAGCTTGTTGATCGGAAAGGTCGTCAGTTTGGCGGTTCGAATCCCTAGCACCACATAACGGAGTAAGCTTGGCAGGACTTGAACTCAAGTCTCCTGCTTTCTAGCCTGGTGCCTTGATCCCAAACATCCACATTCAGGCATAGTTTACCTCAGTCTTGGTTCATTTTTGCCTCTCCCTTAGCTAAGATACTGAGCTTGTCGATCAGCCGGGTTACTCCCTTACCAACGGCAGTGATTCACTGAACAACGGAGGCAAGGAATGCCGTAGAATGGGAGCAAAATTCACTTTGCAAACGTCTCGTTTCACAATATAAATTTCAGCTGTATTATGGTTGTAAGTCGAGGCCTATCTGTAACACCTTTTTAAGTTGTATACCTTGTAAGCGGTTGGTAATGTGTAGATAGTTAGAGGCAATCTTGATTCCTGAATGCTTGCAGAGGGGAGGAGTGTCCTTGCTATGTTTTGGTTGTGGCCAGCCAGCAGCCAGCGGAGCTGGTGGCAGATTCGTACAGTGGGGAGGTTGGGGAGGAAGATGGGCCAGTCCTGGAGTCTGGGGAAGGCTCTGATGAAGGTTCTGTGTCGGAGGCAGAGAGGGGGTCAGAGCCGTATGCCAGTTATCAGCTGCTTTCAGAGTCAGACATCAGTGAGGCAGAAGAACAGCTGGAGCCTGTTCCCAGTGTGCGCATGCGCAGGGCTGCCAGGAGGAAGGAACAGCTAAGGAACAAGGATCAACTCGGGAGTAAAGGCACAGGTGGACCATGAATGGCCCCTCCCAGAGGGATTAAAGAGGAGCAAAAGGGGAGTGGAGTTTGCAGGAGACCATTAGTTCGCTTAATTAGTGTGAAGATTTGTTCGTGACTCTCAGAGACTCCTTGCCAAGTATTTTCTTGTACAGAGTTGTGTTTAGAAGATATGGGCCTGGCAGTTCTCCAAGCCTGATAAGGTCTGTGGTTGCAAATTCACCCTTGAAAGACTGTTTGCTGAGACTTTGCTGAATGTGAATGAGGGGAATTCACATTAGCTTAATAAAAAGGGGTTTCGTCAGGACAAGGACTCTGCTTTGGGATTTTTGTGAAGCCTAGGTCAGAACAGTTTCACACAACTTACATCTTCTGAATACTGCAGTTTTCCAGGGTGAGCCCTAAGAAGACTACCTCGTAGTAGTCAAGTCCTGGTAGGTTTCTTCCACCTACACTCAAAGCGGGACTCCTGTCCATCCTGGATCTCAGGTTCTTCCTTAAATCTTTTGCCCTAAGACAAAGTGTGTCTTCTGCAGTTCGAAGTCCACCAGAAAACCTACTTCAAGAACATCCTCCACAGCATCAGGTTCAACATCAAGCTGTCGGTGAAGAAGATCCGTCAGGAAGTGGACAAGTCAGCGTAGGTGGTGCTCCTTTGTGTAGAACTTCTTGGGTGGATCTGCTGGGCGCAGAGAGGGGACTGAAGAGGTCTCGTTTTCTCCTCCGGGGAGGCTTTGAGGACACCCTAGAGAGAGGGATCTTTCTCCATGCTCCCGTCAGTGGTGGGATTCAGCCAGTTCGGGCCGGTTCAGGCGAACCAGTTGTTAAATTGCTGGCTGGCCATGCCCAATCCAGGAGTCCCCCTGCGGCCTGTTTTTGCTCCCAGGAGACTGCAGAGGCGCCTACTAGGCCCAAAATGGGGTTTAGGGGGGATACAGCACATACTTCCTGTGGCTTGTTTTGGCTCCCAGGAGGCTGCCTGGAGGCCTACTAGGCCCAAAATGGGGCACGGGTGTGTGTGTGTGCAGTGCGGCCCCCAGTGGCTCATTTTTGCTCCCAGGGGGTGCAGGAGGCCGAGTGCTGACTGTCACACTCCCCGGCCACGCCCACCATGGCCACGCCCACCCAGACAGTCATTAAGGCAGAGAACCAGTTGTTAAATTATTTGAATCCCACCACTGGTGCTCCTCCATGGTGCAGAGTTGGGACCTTTGAGCGTCTGATCTAATGAGAGATCCTCCATGTTTTTTGAACTTGGTGGTCCCAAAGGTGCTTTTTGCAAAATAGCGACTGGACTTCTCTGTTGTTGTTGTTGTTGTTGTTTTCCTTTGAGGGTTTATACTCCTTGCAAACAAGATTCAGCCGTCCTTCTGCATTTGAAAGGCAAATGCTGCTCTGTCTTCCTTCTGGACAGAGAGGACCGCTGGTTTGAAAGAAGTGTTCAAGAGGTCATCTATAACTCTCAGCAGAGGGGGAGGAATGGAACCTCATCTATCTCCAGTTTACAACACGGTCCTTTCAGCAGTTCCAAGAAGGCTCCACACCCATTTACGCCACTCAGGTGACCCTGAGGACACAGATAAATGTCCAAGTGGCCTCAAGGACTCTCTAAAGGATGCAAATGACCAGCTGTCTGCAAGGAGTGTCAATCCTTCCATTCCTCACCATCCAATCAGAGCTGAAGAAGCTTCTTGGAGGAGAAGCGAAACGTCTTCAAACAAAAAACAGAAAGTCCAGTTGCTTCCTGAAAAAAAAACATCTTTGGGATAACCGTGACCTGGATGCCTGAGAATCTCTACAGACTTTTAGCAATGCAATTTGGGATGAAGACCCTTGGAACGGGGTGGGAGTAAGAATGGATTTCCAGAGGAAACAAAATTGCAGACTGCAGGAAGCATTTGCACCACTCGGGGGACTCTAAACCTCCAAGCAGCCTCAACGACCCTCTAAAAAGGATGCAAATGACCAGTTGCCTGCAAGGAGTGTCAATCCTTCCCTTCCCCACCATCCAGTCAGAGCTGGAGAAGCTTCTTGGAGGAGAAGCAAAACTTCTTCAAAAGAAAAAAAACCAGAAAGTCCAGTTGCCTCTTGGTAAAAAAAGCACCTTTGGGATTTTCTGGGGGATGTAATCTTGACTTATCTGCCAGACCCCAGCGCAGGGTTGACCCTTGCCATAACCACAACAAGTGTCAGTCCCAGGAGTTGTGACTGTCCCCTCCAATGCACCAGTTTCGGATCCAAGCCTTCACTCCTGTTGCCAATAATCATGTTTTCTATCCACAGGTGGCTGTTACCTCCTCAGGCACTGAATGCTTATTACCTTCCTAACAAGAACCAGATGGGTACGCTGAAGTTTGCCCTGTTTCTTAACTGTGTATGTTGTACAGCAGGGGGGTCTAACTCAATTTCATTGAGGGACGCATCAGGGTTGCGTTTGACCTCGGGGAGGGGAGGGCATTGTGGCCATGGCCAGCTCAATGTCATACATGTTGGGGGCACCTGCCGTGGCCAAGTGCTAAGGCAGGACTTCCCTCAGACCCTCCCTCAGTCTCATTATAATCTTCCTTCTTTCCTTCCTTCCTTTTCTTTTTCCTTCCCTCTTCATTCTCCTTTCTTCTTCCTTCCTTCCTTTTCTTCTTTTTCCTTCCTTCTTCTCCTTTCTCCTTCCTTTCTTCCTCTTCTTTTTCCTTTCCTCTTCATTCTCCTTTCTTCTTCCTTCCTTCCTTTTCTTCTTTTTCCTTCCCTCTTCTCCTTTCTCCTCCCTTTCTTCCTCTTCTTTTTCCTTTCATCTTCATTCTCCTTTCTTCTTCCTTCCTTCCTTTTCTTCTTTTTCCTTCCTTCTTCTCCTTTCTCCTTCCTTTCTTCCTCTTCTTTTTCCTTTCCTCTTCATTCTCCTTTCTTCTTCCTTCCTTCCTTTTCTTCTTTTTCCTTCCCTCTTCTCCTTTCTCCTTCCTTTCTTCCTCTTCTTTTTCCTTTCATCTTCATTCTCCTTTCTTCTTCCTTCCTTCCTTTTCTTCTTTTTCCTTCCTTCTTCTCCTTTCTCCTTCATTTCTTCCTCTTCTTTTTCCTTTCCTCTTCATTCTCCTTTCTTCTTCCTTCCTTCCTTTTCTTCTTTTTCCTTCCCTCTTCTCCTTTCTCCTCCCTTTCTTCCTCTTCTTTTTCCTTTCCTCTTCATTCTCCTTTCTTCTTCCTTCCCATCTCTCCTTTTTCTTCATCTTCCCCTTTTCCCTTTCTCCTTCTCTCTCCCTTCTTGCATGCTCAAATGCAAAAGGGGAAATGTTTCTCCTTTTGTTTTCTTTTCAGTGGGTTTTGCCAGCCTTCTGCCAGCAAAAACGGAGCTTTGGGGGTGGGGTGGGGGGTGTTGCTGGCAGGGGCACCACAGGCCAGAACTAAGCATCCCTGTTATACAGCTAGTCCTCAACCTACGACCACAATGGAGCCCAAATTTTCCACTGATAAAACGAGACGGAGGTTAAGTGACTTTTGTCTCATTTTATGGCCTTCCTTGCCACCGTGGTTCAGCGAACTGCTGCCGTTGTTAAGTTAGTCACAGGGTTGTTAAGTGAATATGTCTTCCCCATTTACTTTGCTTGTCCAAAGGTCGCAAAAGGGGATCGTATAACCCGAGGACGCCGCAACAGTCATAAATACAAGACAGTTGCCAAGGGGTTTGAATTTTGATCACGTCACTGTGGAAATGCTGCAATGGTCGTAAGTGTGAAAAACGGTCATAAGTCCCCCTTTTTCCGGGGACTTATTGTTTGTAACTTCAAACAATCACTAAACGGACGGTTGTAGGCCAACCAATTAGCAACCGTTAAAGTGGAACTGGAAACAATGACATCATCATTTTTTGCTCTTGGTCATTATATCAAAATTAGAATACCACTTTATAATGCCTTGGTAAGGCCACACCTGGAATACGGCATTCAGTTTTGGTCACCACGATGTAGAAAAGATGTGGAGACTCTAGAAAGAGTGCAGAGAAGAGCAAGAAAGAGGATTAGGGGACTGGAGACTAAAACATATGAAGAACGGTTGCAGGAACTGGGGATGTCTAGTTTAATGAAAAGAAGGACCAGGGGAGACATGATAGCAGTCTTCCAATATCTCAGGGGTTGCCACAAAGAAGAGGGAGTCAAACTATTCTCCAAGGCACCTGAGGGTAGAACAAGAAGCAATGGGTGGAAACTAATCAAGGAGAGAAGCAACTTAGAACTGAGGAGAAACTTCCTGACAGTGAGAACAATTAACCAGTGGAACAGAAATTGCCTCCAGAAGTTGTGAATGCCCCAACACTGGAAGTCTTTAAGAAGATGTTGGATAGCCATTTGTCTGAAACGGTATAGGGTTTCCTGCCTAGGCAGGGGGTTGGACTAGAAGACCTCCAAGGTCCCTTCCAACTCTGCTATTGTATTATTGTATTATAGAACGCTTGGCCACTGGCATGTACTTATGACGGTTGTAGTGTCCCAGGTCCCCTTTTGCGGCCTTCGGACAAGCAAAGTGAATGGGGTGGGGGTGGGGAATCAGTTTCACTTAACAACCACAGCCATTCACTTAACAACAGCGGCAAGAAAAGTTGTAAAATGGGGCAAAACTCACTTAACAACTGTCTTGCTTAGCAGTGGAAATTTTGGACGCAGCTGTGGTCGTACGATGAGGGCTCCCTGTATAGAGTTTTGCTGCATGTCTCAGTTTGGAAAACTTTAGAGAAGACGCTTTAAGTGTCTCTCCGCTAACCTGTGCTTTATTTCTTCAGTGTTCCCAGCTGGAATTCTTCAACCTACACTCTATGATCCTGAATTCCCACAGTAAGTGCTATTTTTCCTTACCCAGGAAGTAAAAGGAGAAAAAAAGAACTAGAGTAACAGCTAATTTGGCTGAGCTAAATTGTTCTGACTATACGGTGTGGGCCTGATTCCTTGCCAAGAATTTCCAAACGAAATGTTTTTGTGAAGTATCTAAGAATATTTTTCAACTTTAAGATCTGGAAGATGGGTGGACTTCAACTCCCAGAATTCCCCAGCCAGCAGAACTGACTGGGGAATTCTGGGAGTTGAAGTCCACAAGTCTTAAAGTGGCCAAGGTGGAGAAACACCTGGATGGATGGACTTTAGGTTGACGTCAAGGTGGAGAAACATCTGGATGAACTTAAGGTTGACGCCAAGGTGGAGAAACACCTGGATGGATGGACTTCAGGTTGACGTCAAGGTGGAGAAACATCTGGATGGAGGGCCTTCAACTTCCAGAATTCCCCAGCTCAGCAGAACTGACTGGGGAATTCTGGGAGTTGAAGTCCACCCATCTTAAAGTAGCCAAGGTTGAGAAACACCTGGATGGATGGACTTCAGGTTGATGTCAAGGGGGAGAACATCTGGATGGAGGAACATCAGGTTGACGGCAAGGTGGACAAACCCCTGGATGGATGGACTTGAACTTCCACAGAAAAGCTGTGCTGGCTGGGGGATTCTGGGAGTTGAAGTCCACCCATCTTCCAGTTGCCAAAGTTGAAAAACATTGATCTAGGATCATGTCCTATCTCCCAAACAAGCTTTAATGCTGTAAGGTCTCCTGTCTTGAGCAAGGGGTTGGACTAGTAGACCTCCAAGGTCCCTTCCCACCCGGTGACTCTATGCTTCTATGATCTTTTCCACTTTTCTCCAATTTCTGAAGTTTTGCTGCACATCCTCATTCTCTTTTAAAGGCCCCATAATCCCTTGTGGGGTGGAGTCTGGGCAACTGAGTGTTTTTTGGCCGGATGCCCTTCCTGTCGCCAGGGCGGAGTTGTTTTTCAGCAGATATATTCACATTGTGCCCAGAGAGGGAAATATCCACCTCTACCTAGGAATGAACTCACAGCCTCCTGATTGACGGAGAGCTCCTTCTCTAGGCCAAACACACCACTCTGAAGGTTTACTACACTTCCGCACAGCAAAATCAGTGTTCCAACGCGCACAACTTTTGATCTCAATCTCTTAAACTACAGGGATTCCCGGTTTAGTACCGACTTTGTCTCCAAACCATCGCGGTTACAAGAGTGATGAAAAAATAGCTTGGCTTCATGTAGCAAATTGCAACAGGGAATGTCCTACTGCAATTGGAGGCCTGTTTCCCTATTCCACAATATTCCACATTTGCAAGAGTTCGGGTCAACGGATTGTCGCCTTCACCGGTTACCAACTCACCACGTCTCTCTCACCCCTACAGGTCTTTGAATTATGGGGGGATCGGTACAATTATCGGGCACGAGCTGACCCACGGCTACGACGACTGGGGTGAGCCTTCCTCTTTATTTCTCAGCTCCACGGAAGGGAAGCCACGGATCCGGGGAAGGAGAGTTGGGAGGCTGTGTGTCAGAGCGAAATAAAGAACGGTTGCAGGAACTGGGTATGTCTAGTTTAATGAAAAGAAGGACCAGGGGAGACATGATAGCAGTCTTCCAATATTTCAGGGGTTGCCACAAAGAAGAGGGAGTCAAGCTATTCTCCAAGGCACCTGAGGGTAGAACTAGAAGCAATGGGTGGAAACTAATCAAGGAGAGAAGCAACTTAGAACTAAGGAGAAATTTCCTGACAGTTAGAACAATTAATTAGTGGAACAGAAATTGCCTCCAGAAGTTATAAATGCTCCAACACTGGAAGTCTTTGAGAAGATGTTGGATAGCCATTTGTCTGGAACGGTATAGGGTTTCCTGCCTAGGCAAGGGGTTGGACTAGAAGACCTCCAAGGTCCCTTCCAACTCTACTATTGTATTATTGTATTAACTAATCAAGGAGAGAAGCAACTTAGAACTAAGGAGAAATTTCCTGGCAGTGAAAACAATTAATCAGTGGAACTACTTGCCACCAGAAGTTGTGAATACTCCAACACTAGAGGTTTTTAAGAAGAGATTGGACAACCATTTGTCTGAAATGGTATAGGGCATGGCCTATGGGACGGATCCAGCCCATGGGGTGCTTAGACCTGACTGCTCTGGAAACAGCGAAGAACTGGCCCGCGGTACCTCTGCCAGCAAAAACAGAGCTCAAGAGAGGCACGTGTAGCCCGCCCGGGCTCCGTTTTGAGCCTCCTGCAGCCCTCTGCCAACAAAAATGGAGCTTGGGGAGGCCACACACAGCCTGCCCAGCAGTGGTGAAATTCACATTTTTTTACTCCTGTTTCTGTGGGCGTGGCTTGGTGAGCGTGGCAGGGGAAGGTTTCTCCAAAATCCCCCATTCCCTCCTGATCAGCTGGGATTTGGGAGGCAGAGAATAGATGGGGGCGGGGCCAGCCAGAGGGGGTATTTGCCGGCTCTCCGCACTACTCAAAATTTCCACTACCGGTTCTCCAGAACTGGTCAGAACCTGATGAATTTCACCCCTGCCACCCAGGCTCTGTTTTCAGCCACGAAAGCCTCCTGCAGCCCTCTGCCAGCGAAAACGGAGCCGCACTGGCAGAGGGCTGCAGGAGGCCATCGCGACCAAAAATGGAGCCTCGATGAGTGACATTGAGCTGGCCAAGCCCACCCCAGCCCCCTAAGATTAAACATAACCCCGATGCGGCCCTCCGTGAAATCGAGTTTGACACCCCTGGTACAGGGTTCCTGCCTGAGCAGGGGGTTGGACTAGAAGACCTCCAGGATCCCTTCCAAATCTTGTTATTCTGTTCTATAAAATGTGGCAGCCCATCCTTTTAAGCATCCCAGCAAAGGAAATGGGACAACTCACTAGCAGCCTGGTAGGCATGACTGGGTGGGCGTGGCCAGCTCAATGAGCAGCATTAAGTGCAGGCTGCTGGGTGGGCGTGGCCAGGTAGAAGCAAACATGGCTGTGGCCGAGTGGCCATAGAACAAGTCGCCCTGGGCAACCAGATGTGGCTATCCCCCTCTGCACCTGGCCCTCCAGCTGCAGCTGACCCACAGCAAGCGTTCATCCTTGGTTGGACCTCTGCTGGTGCCCTTCTGCCACCAATGGACCCACGGACCTCCCCGGAGAGATTCCCAGAGTGTCTCCCCGATCCCGCTGCCTGCCACCGCAGTCGCCGTCCCCCAGTGCCTCCACAGAGGGGAATGGGACAACTCACGACAGCCAACTCGTGAGGAAGAAGAAAGCGAGAGAGAGAGAAACAGAGAGAGAGGGAAGGAAGGAAGAGGAATGGAGGGAGGGAGGGAAGAAAGAAAAAGAGATCGAGAAAGGGAAGGAAGGAATGGAGGAAGAGAGGGAGGGAGAAGAAAGGAAAGGAAGGAAGAGAGAGAAGGAAGGAAGAAGAAAGAAAAAGAGAGGAATAAATACAGAGAGAGAGGGAAGGAAGGAAGGAATAGAGGGAGGGAGAAGAAAGGAAAGAAAGAGAGAGAGAAAGAGAAGGAAGAAAGGAATGGAGGGAGGGAGAAGAAAGGAAAAGAAGGAAGAGAGGGAAGGAAGGATGGAAGAAGAGAGAAAGAAATACAGAGAGAGGGAAGGAAGGAAGGGGAAGGGGGAAGAGAGAGGGAGGGAAGGGAGAGAGAGAGAGAAAAAAAAAGAAAGAAGGAAGGAAGGAAGGAAAGAGGGAGGGAGAAGAAAGGAAAGAAAAAGAGAGAGAAAGAAGGAAGGAAGAAAGGAATGGAGGGAGGGAGAAGAAAGGAAAGGAAGGAAGAGGGGGAAGGAAGGAAGAAGAGAGAAAGAAATACAGAGAGAGAGGGAAGGAAGGGAGGGGAAGGGAGGAAGAGAGGGAGGGAAGGGAGAGAGAGAGAGAGAAAGAAAAGAAAGAAAGAAAGAAAGAAAGAAAGAGAATTTTTTTTGCAGGAGGCAAATCATGTTGTAATCAGAAACGAGAAGCCTGGTAGCCTCTATTCCAAAACAGAAGCTTTTTTTTTTGGGGGGGGGGGGTGTTGCGCACACGCAAAAGCCAGGCCACAGCCAGGGGTGCTGCCATTTACCCCAAGCGCTTGTCTTTGCAGGCGGGCAGTACGACCGGTACGGCAACCTGATGCACTGGTGGACTGAGGCCTCCTACAGCAAGTTCCGCCAGAAGGCCCAGTGCATCGTGAATCTCTACGACAACTTCACCGTCTACAACCAGAGGGTGAGTGAGCCCGGATGCCCCACCGTTTGCACAGGGGGGTGTGTGTGTCTTCTTCTTTCCCCTCCCCTGAATTTGCAATCTCAAAAGGCAGGTAGTCCTCGACGTACGACCACAATTCGGCCCCCAAAATGTATGCGGTCAAGTGAGAGAGTTGTTAAGTGAGCTTTGTCCCATTTTACGACTTTTCTTGCCGCAGTTGCTAAGTGAATCCCTGACAATTGTTAGGTAGGGAACGAGGTTGTTAAGTGAACCTGGCTTCCTGGCTGACTTTGCTTGTCAGAAGGCCCCGGGGCACTATGACCGTCATAAATATGAATCAATGGGCAAGCGTCCAAATTTTGATCGATGTGACCGCGGGGAATGCGCCAACGGTTGTAACCGTGAAAAACAGACCTAAGTCACTTTTTTCAGTGCTGTTGTAACTTTCAACCGTCACTAAATGAACTGTCGTAAGTCAAGAACTACCTGTGTTAACAGGCCATCTTAGGGGAATCTGGAAAATAACCAACTTAAGCATTTCCCAGGATGTAAAATTGATAATTTTTCCCCCTCCGCCTCTCTTCTCCTCTTCTTTCTGCAGGTAAATGGGAAACACACCCTGGGAGAAAACATTGCAGACATGGGGGGACTGAAACTGGCCTACTACGTGAGTGTATTTATTTTATTTATTTAGTACATGGCTGTCGTCACCCGTCTCTTAGATAGGACTGGGCAGCTAACAATTAAAATAAAACCAGAATTAAAAAACACAAGCACACACAATTCAACTGATAATGAAAAGCGTAATTCTCCAAAACTCCTCTGGAAGGAAAGAACTACAAATAAAGGACAATATTTGTAGCTCAAGGTTATTAACAGATTGACAGAGTTGGAAGGGACCTTGTGGGTCATCTAGTCCAACCCCCTGCCCAAGCAAAAGATCCAACACCATTTCTGAGAGATGGCAGTCCAGTCTCTTCTTGAAAGACTCCAGGGATGGAGCTCCCACAATTTCCGAAGGCAACTTCTGTTCCATTGAATATAGAATAACAGAGTTGGAAGGGATCTTGGAGATCATCTAGTCTGACCCCCTGCCTAAGCAGGAGACCCCACACCATTTCTGATACATGAGCAGTCCAGTCTCTTCTTGAAAGTCTCAAGGGATGAAGCTCCCCCAACTTCCGAAGGCAACTTCTGTTCCATGGGTTGATTGTTCTCCCTGTAGAAAATTCATCCTTATTTCCAGGTTGAATCGCTCCTTGGTCGGTTCCCATCCATTGTTCCTTGTCTGGCCTTCAGTTGGGTTGACATGTGGGATCCTTGGTGCACTCTGAACTTGGTGGTTTTCTTGCAGACATTTCATGGCCCAAACTAGGAAACATCATGAGGGTTTGAAGGGGGCAGAAGGAGGAGGAGAACTGTGGGGTCCTTGGTGCTCTTTGAGTTTGGTGGTTTTCTTGTAGACGTTTCATGACCTAACTAGGTAACATCATCAGTATTGGGAGGTAACATCATGAGTGCTAGAAGGGAGTGAGGTTTGCAGCGATGAGGAGGGGGAGGGGGAGAGGAGGGAGAGGGGAGGGAGAGGGGAAGGAGGAGAGGAGGAGGACTGTGGGGTCCTTGGTGCTCTCTGAACTTGGTTGTCTTCTTGCAGACATTTCATTACCCAAATATGTAACATCATCAGTGTGAGGACGAGGAGGAGGTCTGGGGGCTCCTTGGTGCTCATTGAGCTTGGTTGTTTTCTTGCAGACATTTCATTACCCAACTAGGTAACGTCATCAGTGCTAGTGAGTGTGAGGTTTCCTCCTGTTTATCTACAGTAGCTTGCCTTGCCAACCGTTCCTGAGATGCGGTTTTTCACCTTGGCAGTCCTTGATTTAGGGTATTGTTTTCTGCTTGACTGTTTGTCTGGTACCAATCCCTGCTTATCTAGGTATATCAGTAGGAGAGAATACTTACTATAGCACCGGGTGGAACGGTGGGCTCTTCGGGTGCCCTGATGATGAAACATCTGGGAGAAAAGAACCGAGCTCGGAGAGCCCCAAGGAGCCCCCCCCCACCTCCCCCCCCCGCTTACCGAGCAATGTCCAGCCAGCCCAACATCTGGAAAAGTCGACCCTCAAGTAGTGATGGGCACAGCATTATGATCCAAGTTCTGCCATGTACCCAGATCTGGGTACCCAGGGGCACCAAGGTCTTCCTCCCACCCTGAAACGAACTGGGTCCAACTTGCTGGATGTGGGTTTTTTCCCTTGCAGGCATACCAGAAATGGGTGCGGGAACACGGCCCCGAAAACCCCCTGCTGTGGCTGAAATACACCCATGAGCAGCTCTTCTTCATCGCCTTCGCTCAGGTAACGTCCCTCTGCAGGTGTTCCCGAGAGCATGACGGAAACTCCTGGTCCCGACAAAAACCCCTTTTATTAATTGACTGTGAATTCTGCTCCTTCACACCCAGCAAAGTCTTTCCAGGGAGGATTTACAGTCACAGACCTCATCTGGCTTGGAGAGCTGCCAGGCCGATATCTGCAGAATTTAGCAAGGAGCCTCGGAGAGTCAGGAACCAATGAAGTGAACTAATGGTCTCCTGCAAACTCCACTCCCCTGTTGCTCCTCTTTTATTCCCTCTGGGAGGGGCCATTCATCCTCCACCTGTGGCTTTACTCCCAAGTCGCCCCCTGTTCTTTAGCTGTTTCCTTTGTCTGGCAGCTCTGCGCATGCGCACACTGGGAACAGGCTCCAGCTGTTCTTCTGCCCCACTGATGTCTGACTCCGAAGGCAGCTGAGAACTGGCATATGGCCCTGGCCCCCTTTCTGCCTCCGACACAGAGCCCTCATCAGAGCCTCCCCCAGACTCCAGGACTGGCTCATCTTCCTCCCCAACCTCCTCATTCTCTGACTCGCTGGCAGGCCACAACAGCAAGGAGCTGGAGAGAATTCAGCGCAATGAGACCCCGGTGGGCAGATCACAGGGAGTCCTTGACTTACAATGATTCATTTAGTGACTGTTGGAAGTTACAATGGCACTGAAAACCAGTGACTTAGAATAGTCTTTCATGCTTACGGGCATTACTGCATCCCATTGTCATGTGATCAAAATTCAGCTGCTTGGCAACTGGCTCATATTTATAACGGTCGGGAGTGTCCCGGGGTGTGTGTGTCACGCAATCCCCTTTTGCGACCTTCTGACAAGCAAAGTCAATGGGAAAGCCAGTTTTGCTTAATGACCAAATGAGCTACTTAAGAACTGCTGTGTTTCACTTAATGACTGTGGCAAGAAAGGCCATAAAATGGGGCACTTAACCAATGTCTTGTTTAGCAACAGAAATTTTGGGCTCAATTGTGGTCATAATTTGAGGACTACCTGTATTAATAATTATTAATATTAATAATGTTAGTAATATATACATTAGCGTTAGCATTATTTATGATGGCTCCAGGGCTCAAACACTTTTGTGATCTTCTGACAATGGGGAATCCAGATTCACTTCCCAACTGCGTCACTAATTTGACAGATTCACTTAACAAATGTGACAAGGAACGTCGTAAACTGAGGCGAAACTCACTTCACAAATCTCTCACTTAGCCATATAAACGTCAGGCCCAATTGTGGCCATAAGACAAGGACTAACTCTATAGGTAGTCCTGGAGTTACAGCCATTTGTTTAGTTTAAAGTTAGGATGTCCCTGAAAGAAAGTGAGTTCCAGTCAGTCCTCGCACTTACAACCTATCTCTAACAAGTATATCCAGCAGGGAGCTGAATAGTTGTCTGTCATGCCTATTCGTCTCCACCCCCTGCCTTTTATCCCCAGAGCTAGGGTGGGGATTTGCTAGCAGCGATGGCTTTTTCTTCCCAAGGACCGGCCCATAGATTTCCACTGCTCTCCTCTCCTCTGCCTTCTGCAAATCCGTGCATCAGGCACTGGACCCAGATGTTCCTCCTCTTCCTGATCAGCCACCTCCAGACCTGGGGGCTGTTGACTCTCCATCTGAGGGCTGACGGACTCCCCCCTTCTCTCTCTCTCTCTCTCTGCCAGCTCCATTCCCTCTTCCCCCTTGGAGCTCTCAGGTTGCCCTGATGCTGACCCCTGACTCCCACGCCTCCTCCTCTGAGTCGGCTGCTTGAGGGGCCAGCAACCGACAGACCACAACACCCTGAATTTCCTTCCTGACTCATCATTTTGGTGATCCTCCCCCCCCCCCATTGCCACCAGGTCTGATGTGGGTCTAAATATAAATATATGTTCAGTCTACACTGACTTGGACCACCAACTCGCTGTTGTGGGTGCTGAAATAGTTTTTGTCTTTGGCACCCTCTGAGCTTGGCTGTTTCCTTGCAGACGTTTCATTACCGAACTAGGCAACATCATCAGTGCTAGTAGGGAATGACGGGGTCTACCTTTTAATAGGCTCTTTGTAAGCTGCTCCGAGACGCAAGACCCATGTCAAAATGTCTCCCTTCTTCCCTGCAGAACTGGTGCATTAAACGGCGCTCACAGTCCATCTATCTCCAGGTGCTGACCGACAAACACGCCCCCGAACATTACAGGTACCAGCATCCAAGGGACCCTCCAATTGGGGTCAGAGAGGGGGAAGATATTATACACAGAGGGCTGGCTTTCCCCACTAACAGCCTCTGGCTGGGGAATTCTGGGAGTTGAAGTCCACACAGTTGAAAGCTGCCGAAAGCTGAGAATCTCTGGCTTAGGATTTGGGAGGAAGCCACATAAGGTGTCCAAAAATACTTTTTGGATGAATCGTTTTATTATTGTTTTTATTTTATTTTATTTTATATTTATTTCATTTCATATTATTTTATTTCATTATTTTATATTTTATATTATTTAATTTCATTTATTACTTTATTTTATTTTATTATTATATTTTATTTCATTATTTTTATTTCATTTTATTATTTTATTTTATTATTATATTATATTTTATTATTATATTTCATTTTATTATTTCATTTTATTATTTTTTGTTTTATTTTATTTTATTATTTTATTTTATTATTTTATTTTATTTTATTTTATTTTATTATTTTTATTAGTTGATAACCCAGCATTGCTCGGATATTTATTTATAGGGAGAAAATGTCTGGACCAAATGTAATTTGTAATGTTGATTTTCCCCCTTACCAGAGGGAGCCCCCTTGTGGAGGACTGTGAAGCCATTACCATGGCAATTCCACTGGGCTGTACAGTAGAAGCCATTTTACGGCAGTACAGTAGAAGCCATTTGAAGGCTCAACAGGCTGTATCTTAACAGAACACACATCCCAGGGAGTGTTAGGGGCGTCTTACCCTCACAGTATTTGTTTCCAGAGAGTAAGTCATCTGTGTACCAGGTTTGCTTGAAATTGCTCAAGGCGTTCCAGAGTTATGCTGGTACACACACACATGCACTCATGCACACACACACGTTTTTATATATATAGAAGATTATATTATTTTATATTGTTTTATATTTTATATTGTTTTATATTTTATATTGTTTTAGATTTTATATTGTTTTAGATTTTATATTGTTTTAGATTTTATATTGTTTTAGATTTTATATTGTTTTAGATTTTATATTGTTTTAGATTTTATGTTATTTTTTTAATTATAATTTTATAAATAACTGAGGCTGGTGAACATGCTTAATAGTCCTTCCTCCTATTTTCCTCATTATAACAACCCTCTAAGGCGGGCTGGGCTGAGAGACAATGATTGGCCCAAAGTCAACCAGCTGGCTTTCATGTCTAAGGCAGGACTAGAACTCCCAATCTCCTGGTGATTCAGTAATTCACCCAAAGTCACCTAGTTGGCTTTTAATGCCTAAGGGAGGACTAGAACTTTCAATCTCCTGGTGATTGACCGAAAGTCACCAGCTGGTGTTCATGCCTTCACCGGGACTGGAACTCACAGTCGCCCAGTTTCTAACCTGATGCCTTCCACACTAGACCAAGCAGACTCTCGGTGCACAAACAATTCCCATTGTGAATCGAAAAGGGTGCTGCCCCCCTCCTGATTTGGGGGCTCCTATGGACTAACCTCCAAGGTCCCTTTCAACTGTATTTATTCTGTATTCTATGTCGGTTGATCTCTGCAATCCTCAATTTTTTCCCTCCTCTCTTCTCTTCCCCCTTGCAGGGTGCTGGGCAGCGTCTCCCAGTTTGAGGAATTCGGACGGGTCTTCCACTGTCCCAAGGACTCCCCCATGAACCCCACACACAAGTGCTCAGTCTGGTGAAGCCCCCACCTGCCCTGTCCCTGCCTGCACCCAGTCCGGATCAACACACCTCTTGGCATCGCCCTGGTGCATGGCACCGGAATAGCAGAGGGAGAAAGGAGAGAAGAACTCTTAAAATTCCTAGAGTGGTCCGGGCTCTGGGGATATGCCCACGCCTGTCAACAGGGGCCCCAAGCACCCCAAAATCTTTGGGCCTTGACAGCATACTGTATTTTTCGGAGTATAAGATGCTCTGAAGTATAAGATGCACCTAGCTTTTGGGGAGGAAAACAAGAAAACAAAATCTGCCTCTGCCTCCCAGCAATTTGCCTCCTTGCAGCAAACAGAAAACAGCATGTCTCAGTTTCAGTTTCAGTTTAGCCTGATTAGAAGAAGGGAAAAAAATCTGCCTCTGCCTCCCAGCGGGGATTGGAATGGGCGGAAAATGGGATGCGCGGAAGCCGAAAACTGGGCACGGGAAATGGCAATGGGCAATGGCAATCCCTGCAGCCTGAAACAGCTGATGGTCAGGAGGCCGATCCAATCGACAATCAGCTGCTTGTGCTAATCAGGCTGTGCTGAAGCTGAAACAGGATGTTTACTGTTTGCTGCAAGGAGGCAAATTTCTGGAAGACAGAGGCCAAAGGGTGCGATGGGCAGAGCTACACTCGGTGTATAAGACGCACCCAAATTTTCACCCTCTTTTAGGGGGGGAAATGTGTTTTATACTCCGAAAAATACGGTAAATAGGTAACACAAGCCTAACACACCTCCTGCAATCTCTTTCCATCGGTACAATCACACAGGACACAAAAGGAAGACCGCTTCCGGAGGGACGTTTTCCCGTTGTTTGTTTTGGACCGTGCCAAAGCTTTCCTGGTTTGCTTCCAGACCCCAATTTTTTTGGGGGGTGGCAAGGGGGTTGCTAGTCTAGTTTATTATGCTAACACAGCTTAAGTTCCAAAGCTAGAGGTAGTCCTCAATGTACAACCGTTCGTTCAGTGACAGTTCAAAATCACAACGGCACTGCAAAAAGTGAGTTACAACTAGTAGTACAACCGTCTCCCTATCACCATGATCCCAGCCGGCTTCCAACAAGCGGAGTGAATGGCTTCACTTTAATGATGGTCCGATTCACTTAAACGATGGCAGCGATTTGCTTAAAGGTTCAGGACAAAGGGTCATGACATCGGGCACCGCTCGCTTCGCAACTGCCTTGCTTAGCCACGGAATTCCCGGTCCCAATTGCGGTCGTAAGTTGAGCACTACCTATATAGCTGATGCGGCGTGTAACTTTTTTCGCTGGCCTCGATATGATTGCGCTTTGTACTTTAATTTTTTTGCTTTTAAAAAAATTCAAACGAACCAGCACAATGGCGTGTTATAATTAGTCCATTTTGCTGTCAGTTGTTACACACACACACACACACACACACACACACACACACACACACACACACATATATATATATATATATATATATATATATATATATATATATATATATATATAATATGTTGTAGATTTTCATGGGTACAGATATGCAGGTTTTGGTGTATATGGGAAAAGACCTGAATACACCAAAACCTGCATATATATATGACACAATACATACATACATACATACATACATACATACATACATACATACATGTATTTGTGTTACAACCCCTGGTATGCCCAAATATGGGAGGGAGCTCACTATTCCCCCTTTCTGTCCTTCGGCTCATTACAGAAGACCATCCAGGCAGAAAACCATATTTTTATTTTTAATGTTGCAAATCCCAGTAAGGGTATGGCTAGCTGATGAAAGCTAAATAGCTTGAAATAGATCTATACTAGTCTCCCTTTATTATTTATTATATATATATATAATTTTTTTAGCTTTTTTCCCTGCACGCTCTCAAATGATCCTAGGATGAAGGACTGGATTTTTATTCACAAGTATTGTAGAACTGGAATTTTCGTGAGCAGCTGATGGTCCCTCAAATTTGCACCCCAGATTAGAATTGGGGGTTCAGTCTGCCACACACACCCCTTCCCCTCTCCACATCTGGTCATTTCTTCCTTTTGTGCCCAAAAAACATGGAGAGAGAGTACGATGAACAGAGAAGCACAACTCATCCTATATTGCTCCGAGAAGATCTGTATTAACCACACAAGCACACTTTCTCTGTTGTGTGGAAAGGCCTGGAGGATTTTTGTGTTGCGAAGGTGGCTAGATTGCTTTAACACAATCGTGGCCTGATGCCAGCTTGTCTGATCAGTTCTCAGCACCGAACAAAGCTTCCAGAATGAGTCCCAATAAAATGGCCCCCAATTCAGAATAATAGAATAAGCGGAGTTGGAAGGGACCTTGGAGGTCTTCTAGTCCAACCCAACTCAGGCAGGACACTATCATTTCAGACAAATGGTTGTTCAATCTCTTCTTTAAAACCTCCAGTGTTGTAACATTCACAACTTCTGGAGGCAAGTAGTTCCACTGGTTAATTGTTCTCCCTGTCAGGAAATTTCTCCTTAATTCCAGGTTGCTTCTCTCCTGGATTAGTTTCCATCTGTTGCTTCTTGTCCTTTAGGTGCTTTTGAGAATAGGTGGACACCCCACCCCCCTCTTCTTGGGGGCAGACCCTTAGATGTTGGAGGTGAAAAACTGCCTGAAGACCAAATGGATAAAGACACCTCAGACCAGTGTTTCTCAAACTTGGTGACTTTAAGTCCTGTGGACTTCAACTCCCAGAATTCCCCAGCCAGCTATGCTATGCTGGCTGGGGGATTCTGGGAGTTGAAGTCCACAGGACTTAAAGTCACCAAGTTTGAGAAACACTGCCTCAGACCAAGGGGCAAAATTCCCTGTTAAGGGAATTTGTAAAGCTTTTTTTTAAAGCTTACGGGGGCTTAAGAGGCATCCAGACTATCTAGCTGAAATATTGGGAATGTACACGGGGGGCTCAAATGTGGTTTGATGGGAAGCCCATGTTGGTTTATTTCCCCCCAATCTGACGGTTGGCATCAGAAGTCCTAGAAGTCATAAGCGCCCAGGAACTGTGGGAATTGTAGTCTCCAACCCATCCCTTAGGCGCAGGCGTTCGAGAAGGCAGGCCCAAATTCATGCTCAGCCAGACAGCTGCACATTCTCCCTCTCTCCTTACCTCTCTTTCTCCCTCCCTCCCTCTCTCTTCCTCTCTCCTGCCCGCCTCTCCCTCCCTCTCTTCGCTTCCTCGCTCCCTCTATCCACCTTCTCTCCCTCCCTTCCCTTTCTTCCTCTCCCTCCCTCTCCCTCTCTCCGTCCCTCTCTCTCCCTCTCACCTCTCTTCCTCTATCGTCCCTCTTTCCTTTCTTCCTCTCTCCTCCCTCTCTCTTCCTCTCTCTCTCCACCCTCACCCCTCTCTCCCTCCCTCTCTCCCACTTCCTCTCTCTTCTCCACCCTCTCTCTCTGTTCCTCTCTCTCCACCCTCCCTCCCTCTTCCCTTTCTTCCTCACTCCCTCTATCCATCCCCTCTCCCTCCCTTCCCTTTCTCCTTCCCTCCCTCTCCGATCCTTCTCCCTCCCTTTCTCCCTCCCTCTCCCCTCTCTTCATCTCTCCCTCTATCCACTCTCCCTTCCCTTTCTCCCTCCCTCCCTCTCCCTTTCTCCCTCCCTCCCTCTTCCTCTCTCCTCTCTTTGTCTCTCCCTCTATCCACCCTCTTCCCTTTCTTCCTCTCTCCTCCCTCTTTCTTCTTCTCTCCATCCCTCTTTCTTTCTTTCTCCACCCTCTCTTCCTCTCTCTCTCCACCCTCTCTTCCCTTTCTTCCTCTCTCCTCCCTCTTTCTCCCTCTCTCTGCTCCTCTCTCCCTTTCTCTCTCTTTCTCTCTCTCTTGTCTCCATCCTCTCCATCCCTTACCCCTCTCTCTCCCTCTTTCTCTTTCTCTCTCCAGTGAGTGGAGCTGCCCGGCGGCTTGGCCATAGGAGTCCTTTGTACAGAAATGTCGCTTTGTATTTTTATCTGCTGCTGATGACATCCAAATAAAGAAATAAAATAAAAGCCCAAAGCCGTTTTTTTTGTTTTGTTTTTTTGTGCCTGGGCAACAGAAGGTCTGGCTTTCATCGATCACCCAGGTAGTTGCAGCAGGTATCAAAAGGACAGGTAGGGTCATGGCCCCATCGGAGGAGGAGGGAGAAGAGCCTTTGCAAGCTAAACATGCCACGAATCTGAATCCACAAAATCTTATTTACTGGTAAAGGCACTTTATGCAAACGGAAGCTTTGAAAGCCGGCTGGAGTCCAGGCATGGAGGATTCTGGGAGTTGAAGTCCACACACTTGAAGTGGCCAAGGTTGAAAAAAAAACACAATTTAGAAACCCACGCGAGGAACCGAGGCTGAAGGGGGGGGGGGGCTCCATCCAGGAAGAAGAGGATTTACCCAGAATGCCCCGGTGGAGGACTAGCAGATCCAGAGGAGCAGGGGAAGGAGGAGGAGGAGGCCCGTAAGGCCAGCCTTGGGGGCAGCTCCAAACACCTCGGTGGGCAAACCGCACTCCTTGTAGGGCTCCAGGCAGCTGGCGAAGGCCATGACGTGGGCAATGTAGGATTGTTCCTGCACCCCGTGGAAAAGGTGGGCCATGGGTCCTTTGGCCATGATGGCCACGTCCTCCCCGCCATGGGTCTCCGAGAGGAGGGGCACGGCGGCCTGCTGGTGGTACGTGTTGTTCTCTGGGGAGAGACGGAGGAGGCCAAATATTAGACGGGCAAGAGGCAGCTTTTGAAAAAGATTTTTAAAATGTTTTTTAAAAACTTTTAAAAAGAAGAGCGTCACCCGAACTCGGCACCCTTGATTCTCTGGGGCGCCTTGGTCAAAGTGCTTCAGAGAAGCCCATGCCCTCTTCGTCCCTAGCTCCAAAAAGAGGGCTTTCTGACCCACAGAGGTACTATAACCAGACAGGTACAGAGAGTCCTCGACTTACAACGGTTCATTTAGTGACCGAAGTTGCAACGGCACTGAAAGCAGAGGCTTAGGACTATTTTTCACACTTATGACCCTTGTGGCATCCTCATGTTTTCGTGATCAACCTTCGGATGCTTGGCAACTGGTACACACTTATGACCGTTTTCACACCTTTGGAGGCCTTCCGACAAGCAAAGTCAATGGGGAAGTCAGGTTCACTTAACAACTGTGGTGCTCGCTTAATAACACCATTGACTCGCTCAAATGGGCCAAAACCCAGTGAAAAACTCTCTCGCTCAGCAAACAAACATTTTTTGGCTTGTGGTTATAATACAATGCAATAGTAGAGTTGGAAGGGACCTTGGAGGTCTTCTAGTCCAACCCCCTGCCTAGGCAGGAAACCCTATACCCGTGATGGCGAACCTATGGCACGCGTGCCACAAGTGGCACGCGGAGCCATTTGTCAGGGCACGCGAGGCGCTGCCCTGTCAGCTGGCCAGCACGCATGCGCGCGCTGGCCAGCTGAGTTCACCTTTTTAAAAGCTATTTTTCACCTTCCCCAGGCTCCAGAGGCTTTATAGGAGCCTGGGGAGGGCGAAAAGAGCCTCCCCCGCCCCCCCGGAGGCTTCAGGGACCGTCCCTGAAGCCTTCGGAACGCTTAAAACGCTTAAAAAGTGACTTCCGGGTTGCTCGGAGCATCATTTTAAGCGTTCCGAAGGCTTCAGGGACCGTCTGGACGGCGGAGGGAGGGGGGACTCTATGGCCTTCCTGCCATGTGTCCCGCACAGGAATCCGTCCCCTCGGGGCTTTGCGCAGGCGTCGCAAGGATTAAGGCGAAAGGGGGGGGGGACGGGGAAAGCGAAGGGGGCTTTGTTGTCCTCCTTCTCCTCCTTTCCCCCTCCGGCTCGAACGCGGCGCCAGGGCCTGGCAGGCAGCAAATGAATCGGAGCCTGCTGACTGGAGGAAGAGGGTGAGAGGCGGGTCCTGTGAACGGCGGCAGCAGCGGCGGCAATAGTCACAACTCGGCGGTGGGCCACCCCGGCTGGGAGACAAAGGAGGGGAAAAGTGGCAGGCAGCTGAGTTGCGACTATTGAGTGTGGCGCGGCGCCGCCTAAGGCCGGGATCGAGGCGGCTGCGCGGCCTGCCTGGCGTGGCGCGGATAGAGGAGGAGGAGGAGGAGGAGGCGAGGGCGGCGCGGCCGAGGCCTGACGGCCGCGCAGCCGCCTCGATCCCTTGCGCCACTCCGCCCAGCCTCTGCGCGCTCGCCAGGGCCCGGCCTTCACATCGCTGCCGCCGCTGCCACCAGGACAAGCTCGGCCGAAGGGAAGTCCGTCAGGCCTCGGCCGCGCCCGGCCTGGCGGCGGCGGCAGCAATGTGAAGGCCGGGCCCTGGCGATTGCGCAGAGGCTGGGCGGAGCGGTGCAAGGACGCCGGGCCCGAGATGCCGCGCGGCGGAGGCGATCCGATCCCGGGCAATCGAGACGCACGTCTCGTGCCTGTTCAGGGACCGTCCCGAGGCTTCCCTGAAGCCTTCAGAGCTCTTAAAACGACCATCCGAGCAACCCGGAAGTCACTTCCGTTTTGCTCGGAGGGTGGTTTTAAGTGTTCCGAAGGCTTCAGGGAAGCCTCGGGACGGTCCCTGAAGCCTCCGGAGGGCCTCCGGGGGCCGGGGGAGGCTCTTTTCACCCTCCCCAGGCTCCTATAAAGCCTCTGGAGCCTGGGGAGGGCGAAAAAAGCATGCAAAAATGGGCGCGTTGTGCGTGCATGCGCACTGGGGGGCGCGTTGCATTATGGGTGCGGCACGCCCGCACACGACCCCCCCGCGCTCCCCCCACTTATGGCACGCGAGCCAAAAAAGGTTCGCCATCGCTGCCCTATACTGTTTCAGACAAACGGCTATCCAACATCTTCTTAAAGACTTCCAGTGTTGGGGCATTCACAACTTCTGGAGGCAACTTCTGTTCCACTGATTAATTGTTCTCACTGTCAGGAAATTCCTCCTTAGTTCCAGGTTGCTTCTCTCCTTGATTAGTTTCCACCCATTGCTTCTTGTTCTGCCTTCAGGTGCCTTGGAGAATAGTTTGACTCCCTCTTCTTTGTGGCAACCCCTGAGATATTGGAATAATGCTATCATGTCTCCCCTGGTCCTTCTTTCTCTTAAGCTAGACATACCCAGTTCCTGCAACCGTTCTTCATATGTTTTAGTCTCCAGTCCCCTAATCATCTTTGTTGCTCTTCTCTGCACTTTTTCTAGAGTCTCCACATCTTTTCTACATCGTGGTGACCAAAACTGAATGCCGTATTCCAAGTGTGGCCTTACCAAGGCTTTATAAAGTGGTATTAACACTTTTAACGTGATCTTGATTCTCTCCCTCTGTTGATGCAGCCTAGGACTGTGTTGGCTTTTTTGGCAGCTGCTGCACACTGCTGGCTCATATTTAAATGGTTGTCCACTAGGACTCCAGGATCCCTTTCACAGTTACTACTACTGAGCAAGGTACCACCTATACCGTACCTGTGCATTTCGTTTTTCTTGCCTAAATGTAGAACCTGACTCTTTTCACCATTATAAATTGAGGACTAACTGTAAACAGCAAGCAGGGGGTTGATTGCATCATCATGGCAGCCATATTGACTTTTTTTACCTCACCCTGCAAACGCCCCTTCTTAAACCAGTGACTGAAGTCCTTTTCATCAAGACCTTCATTGTGGTTATATTGTCAACTGTGTTGTCCAATATTTCTCAACCTTGGCCACTTTTCAGGCGCTCGGACTTCAACTCCCAGAATTCCATGCCGGCTGGGGAATTCTGGGAACTGAAGTCCACACATGTTAACGTTGCTAGGGTTAAAGAACCCCTGTTATCCAGGCAGTTTTTAATATTGTCTACAGCTGCTTCTTCCTTATAGTGCTCTGACTCAAAAGCTGCAAGAGTGCCTTATGGGCAAACTGAACTACAACTCCCATCGTTCCCAGCCATCTGGCTGGAAGAGGGATGAGAAACGGAGTTCAAAATTACTGCTGGGGATTCTGGGTGGGGGTGGGGGGTGGGGTCTGACTGCATCCACCCATTGCAGGTTTTTAACCCCCCCAACCCAATTCAGCTCCTGTGTCCCTCTTACCGCTTTGTTCCACGGACACATCCGGTCGGCCTTGAACGGAGATCTGGTAGCCTGGCCCGTTACCGTAAACAATGGAGGTGTAGGACTTGCCGTCCAACGCCTTTTCGGGTGCTAAGCCTGGAAGGAGGAAGGAGACCTTCTGAGTCATGTTTTCCAACCTGTCGGCCTCTAGGACTACAAAGCCCATCGTGGAGAATGAACCTGCTGGCTACTTGGAATACAGTAGGAGGCCCCTGACTTCCATCTCAGCTCTAACCAAAAAGGAGTTTATCGATAGAAGAGAATATTTGGAGCTCAGGGTTGAAATGAGGGGTCCTTGGTGCTCTCTGAGCTTGGTGCATTTCTTGCAGACGTCTCGTTACCAAACTAGGTAACATCATCAGTAGTAGAAGGGAGTGGAGTTTGTTCTTATTTTCATATACCAGGGCAGGAGCCAGCAACTTTAAATGTTCAAAGATCCATTTGGACCCGTTCCCCCCCCCAAAAAAAAACCCACTGGGAACCACAAAGATCCTAACCGTAAGCCCCCCGTTCAATTCTGGAGTTGACTGGAAGTCTAGTTCCTCCCTCCATAGAGTCTCCTCCTAGCGTGGCATCCTTTTTCATCTACCTGTCCTAACTGAAAAACCTATCGATTGTGGAGCCAACCGGAAAACCGGCTCCTTGCCATAGAGCAATGATGGCTAACCTTTTTCCCATCGCGTGCCAAAAGCAAGGGGAGCGCAGGGGGGCTTCTATGTGTGCATGACCCCCCCCCCCACTTCCCTGAAGGCTCCGGGGTGAGAAAAACAACCCAACAGGCAAAACAGAAGTTCTGGAATGGACTTCCGATTTGCCCATAGGGCGGTTTTTCGCCCTCTGGAGGCGTCCAGAGAGAGAAAAACGGCCTAACGCGCAATCTAGAAGTCCATTCCAGAACTTCCGGTTTGCCCGTTGGGTTGTTTTTCGCCCGAAAAACGGCCGCAAATGAAGGTCGTAGTCAACTGGCCAGTGCGCTCATGCGCGCTGGAGCTGACAGGGCAACGCCTTGCGTGCCCTAACAAATGACTCCGTGTGCCACAGGTTCGCCATCACGGCCATAGAGCCTTCTCTTGGCGCACCGTGCCTCTCGCTCCCCCAATCGGAAGGTCCTCTCAAAATTGTGGCACTGACCGGCGACAGAGAGCCGCAACAGAGCCACATGTGGCTCCGGAGCTGCAGATTACTTAACCTTGCAGTTGTAGCTTACCCTGTCAGTGTTGATCAGTTGCGTCACAAAAAGTGTTTTGGTTGGTGCTGCCTGAGGCAGAGAAGGGCTATTCTGCACCCCTCCCTCAAATGTCCTTTAAAATACAGAGTTTCCCAGCATCCCTTTAGGAGCCTCCAGCATGCAAAATGTGGTTACTCATCCTCAAATGAATCCTCTTTACCCTGGAGCTTCAGAATTGGCTGCTTGCTGGGGAGTTGTGTAGCTAAAAGTCAGTCTACATTTAGCATACATCTGACTTTGGGGATATTTCTTCATAACTAAACAGAAGTGTGTTTTCCGTGCAATTCACACCCCTTGCTCACTGGGTCTGGATCAGAGGTGGGTTCCTACCAGTTCAGAGCAGTTCAGCCGAGTAGGTAGTATCTCGGACGGACACACGCCCAAACCACTTCTAAGCTCGGGGCCGCCATCTTGATTTTCTATTCTGCAGCTTCGCGGAACAATCTTCATTGGAAAAATGTATTTTCCCCCTTTTCTAATGTGCGTATGCACAGACTTTTTAAAGGTGCAAATGCGCAGAGAGCGTGAATCTCACTTCCCTTGCGTGCGCGCAAGGGAAGTGAGAGTGCGCGCGTAAAATTATTCGCCTGCCAAACCGGTTGTAATGCCGGCAGGAATCCACCCCTGGTCTGGATGTCACAAAGCAAAGCCCACTTTTCATAATTATCCTTTGCGCCCCGTTTTGACTGGCAGAATGCCCGCAGGAGGCTATCATGTCCACCTGGTCACGTCTACCAGCCGGTCATTAGGGCAGAGAACCGATTGTTAAATTACTTGAATCAGGGATGATAACCCAAAAATATGTCTATTATCTTACAATACAATACAATACAATACAATACAATAGTAGAGTTGGAAGGGACCTTGGAGGTCTTCTAGTCCAACCCCCTGCCTAGGCAGGAAACCCTATACTGTTTCAGACAAATAGCTATCCAACATCTTCTTAAAGACTTTCAGTGTTGGGGCATTCACAACTTCTGAAAGCAAGTAGTTCCACTGATTAATTGTTCTCACTGTCAGGAAATTTCTCCTTAGTTCTAAGTTGCTTCTCTCCTTGATTAGTTTCCACCCATTGCTTCTTGTTCTGCCCTCAGGTGCCTTGGAGTGCCTTCCTCATCTTGAATCACACTCTAAATTCCTCAAGCTCCAAGTTATCTCCCAGGGTGACCTAAGAGAAGGTGGCTACGGACATCCGAAGGTGGGAAGAAGACACACTATGAGATGTATGAGGGGGTATCTTCTCCTTCCAGATATCTTAGATCAATCCAGGCACCTTTGAACAGTATTAGAAAACTATTAGCAACCTTAACATATCTGGAGTTCAACTCCCAGAATTCCCCAGCCAGCTGGCTGGGGAATTCTGGGAGTTGAAGTGCTCATGTCTTAATGTTGTTGTTTTTTCAAAATAATTTTTATTCAGCATTTTTTAAACACAGTTACACTTTTACAGCTTTCCGTTATCAGTATTATTCTTTCTTTCCCCTAATTTCGTATGTTTCTATTCTAAGGCCTACTGTTTTATACATATGCCTCCTTATTTCAGAGGTACTCATTTATATAATATATACAACATTTACACCTCTGTTAGTCTTTAAATGTATACTATTTCCTTTTGTTATACTTTCTATGTATTCATTATGCATTAATTTTACATCTCTTTTCTAGCCAATTATTCCACCTGTCCTATAATACTCTGTTTCCTCTCTATCTCTTAATTCCATCATTAATTTATCCATTTCCATGCATTCTAGCACCTTTTTTATGATCTCTGCATTTGAGGGGACTTTTTTTTATTCCAATTTCGGGCGAGTGTCATTCTGGCTGCTATAATTATGTGGAGCATAATATATTGAATTTCTTTACTTGTACTTCTGTTTATTATTCCCAGAATTATTCCCCTATTATTCTGGCTTCATTTCAATTTTTTGTTCCGTTATTTCCACCAAGCATTTTTGGATTTTTATCCAGTACTCTCAAGCTATGGGACATATCCACCACATGTGGTAGAAGGTCCCTTGTTGACGATTGCATTTCCAGCAATTTGGGGGTCTATTGGGGAACATTTTGGCCAATCTCGCCAGGGGTAAATGTCACCTATAAAACATTTTGTAGGTATTCTCTTTGTATACGTCTGACATCGTCAATTTGTAATTCTTTTCCCATAATTTTTAATGTTGCCAAGATGGAGAAACATGGCTTATTTGTTTTATTATTAGAGATCTTACCCAGTTCTGTTCCACAAGGTCTTTCATGGTTCCCCACCCCACCCCCCATATTCTCATCTTTCCCGACCCACAGATTCTTCATAGGGGCCTCCACTGTTCTCTCTAAGCTTGGTTGTTTTCTGGCAGACGTTTCATTACCCAACTAGGTAACATCATCAGTGTGTGTCCTGAATAGTGCTAGACCACGTTAGCGCTGATGATGATGTTACCTAGATGTTACTCCACTGTCTTCACGAACTCCTTGAGGGCCAAACAACCTCTTCAAATCCTCCTCTCCGAAAGCTACCCAACCTTCACCCACGGTGAGGCCGAACCCCTCGTCCCATACCGAAAATGGAGGTTCCGCGGAGGGTGTAGCCTCCAAAGCTGAAGACGTGGGAATGGTCGGCGGTTACGACGGTCAACGTGTCGCTTTCCTTCGTCAACCTCCCGGCTCGTTCGATGGCCTTGTCGAACTCGATAGCCTCCGTCAGGGCTTGCTTCGCGATACCATCGTGGTGTCCGTGGTCAATTCTGCCTCGTGCGAAGGAAAAAGCAGGTGCAACTTTTAAGATAGGTTGACTTCAACTCCCAGAATTCATAGCACAGCTGTTCTGACCTAGGCTTCCCCAAAAAGCACGAGGCAGAGTCCTGGCGCCTTTTATTAAACGTATGTGAATTCCCCTCCTTCACCTTCAGCAAGTCCTGGCAAACAGTCTTTCAAAGGCGTATTGATGACCACAGACCTTATCTATCTTGGAAAGCGGCCATGTAAATCTTTCCCAAATGAGCTGCTGTGCAAGGAAAGGCTGGGCACAGAGTCTCTGGGATTCACGGACAGATCTTCACACTCCCGAAATGAATCTAACGATGGAACGAACCAATTGTTTCCTGCAAAAGCCCCCTCCCCTCACTCCCCTTTTATTTCCCATGGGAGGGGCCAATCACCTTCCACCTGTGGCTTTACTCCCAAGTCTACCCTGATTTCTGAGTTGTCCTTTTCTTCTGGCAGCTCTGCGCATGAGCACACTGGGAACAGGCTCCAGCTGTTCCTCTGCCTCACTGCTGTCTAGCTCCGTAGGCACCTGATCACTGCCAGACGGCCTCGGCCCCGTCTCTGCCTCCAACACAGAGCCCTCGTCTGAGCCTTTTCCAGCCTCCAGGACTGGCCCATACTCCTCCCCAATTTCCAACTCTGCTGCCAGCTCCACTGACCACTGGCGGGCCACAACAACAGCTGGCTGGGGAATTCTGGGAGTTGAAGTCTACCCATCTTAGAGATAGGCTAACAATCACTGGTTTAGAGCTTTCCCTGACTTGGTTATCCATCTTGTGTAAAGATAAGCTATTCGTCCACCCAACAAAAATCCTTCTCTGCTATCGGTTCCTCCTTCGATTGCTTGGGGACCTGAGAAGAACTCGAGAAGAAGGCCTCACTCATCACGGTAGGGACTCAAGACTTATCTTCAACGAAGAGATAGAAGCCTTTTGGGTTGGAACTGAGGAGTTTGATGGCCACTTCGGTCATCTCGGCCAGAGACGGGTCCGTGCTGTTGTCTCGGTTCAGCTCGTATTTCATGTCTGAAGGTTCAAAGAGGCCTGAGAAAAGGAAGAAACGTGGGATGGACCCAGTGGTGGGATTCAAAAATGTTAACAACCAGCTCTCTGGCTAGGTAGGCGTGGCCGGTTGGTCATATGACCCGGGTGGGTGACGTCACTCATCACACCCAGCCCCACCTCCCAACCATTTGACCCAAAGGCAGAAGTAGGATTCAGATGGTTAGGGCTAATCCCACCACTGGCTGGCCCTCCCCCACCAGTTTTGGGAGGCCATTTTCAGGCTGTTTCAGGCCATTTCTGGGGCTGTTTTTGGCCTGGAATTCTGGGAGTTGAAGTCCACAAGTCTTAAAGTTGCCAAGGTTGGGGACCCCTGATTTAAACGATATTTAGAGGGAGAAAAAAGCAACGGCACACACAGACACACAAATACACACCGGGAGAAGCACAAAAGCGCACACGGAGGAGGGGGAAAAAGCATTTTTGAACCCTTTACCCATGAGACGGCGAACCTTTGGGTCCCCGGCGGCTTTCCAGAGTTCAGTTCGGTTCCAGACATATTTGCTGTCCTAGAACAGAAAGCCAGAGACTGGTGAGAGAGCTCCCCCTCCCTCCCGGGGGCGTGGGGGGCGTGCAAGTTGGGTCAAAAAAGTCACCACGGCGGGCATCACGGTGCAGTTGAAGCTCTACCCGCAGCCAGCATGATTTTTTTTCCCAATTCCAGCAGGGTTTTCCAACTTCGGCCCCTTTAAGACCTGTGGACTTCAACTCCCAGAATTTCCTATGCTGGCTGGGGAATTCTGGGAGTTGAAGTCCACACGTCTTAAAGGGGCCAACCTTGGGAAAGCTTGAATCTTACCGTTAAAATGCTACAGACAAAATTCGGGCTCTTATTCTCCCCCTGTTTTCTCTTGCGTCTCACAAGAAGCTTTCTTAGCTTGGTGCAAATCATGCTTTACAGAAAGTCCTCGACTTATGATGGTCACTTAGCGGCCAATTGAAGTTACAACAGATCGCCCAAACATTCCACCCAGTCCTGAATTCCGATGTCTGCCTCCCGCCCCGGTCACGGGGCCGCAATTTGAAGCACTGCATTTACAGGTAGGCCTCGAAGGATGACCTCAATGGAGCCCAACGTGCGTGGAATTATGTATAACTATACAATATTATTATGAGGACAGATGGAAACTTGAACCAGGCCCACACTTTGGCCAAAAAGTAAGCTTGATGAGCGGAGGGATAAAAATATAATAGCTATATATGTATACCTTTTAAAAAAGGACCTGCAACTCCCACCCATTCTGCTAGAGAAAGTTTGAGATTCGCAGTTCTGCCGCAAACGGAGGCCGCCAGATAGGAGAAGAGCCAGGGGTGGGGGGGAAATGACACTTACCGGCGAAGCTTGGAGCCATTCCTCAATGAGGTTCCTCTTATCCTTACGGGTCCCGTTGGATAAGCTTTGGGTGGGGTATTCAGGGTCGGGGGTGCCTTGAGGAGTCATGTATTTCCTGCCCCCACCCAGGACCACCTGCCAAGGAAAGGGCAGTGTGCAGGAAACATTATTTGCTGGGCTGCTTGGTGCTCTCTGAGCTTGGCGGTTTTCTTGCAGACGTTTCATTACCCATCTAGGTAGCATCCTCAGTGCTAGGAGGGAGAGGGGTTTGCATGGAGAAGGAGGACGGGGAGGAGGGAGGGGAGGAGGGGGAGGGCAAGGAGGAGGAGAGAAGGGGGTAGGAGGAGGAAGAGGATGACAACTATGGAGCCTCTGTCGCCTTCTGAGTTTGGTTTTCTTGCAGACTTTTTATTACCCAACTAGGTTGTATCATCAGTGCTAGAAGAGAGAGGAGTCTGCATAGAGGAAGCAAAGGTGATGGGAGGGGAGGAGGAAGGAGAGGAGGAGGGGGGAGGGGAGGTGGAGAAGGGGAAAAGGAGGAGGAGAAGGAGGAAGGGATAGAAGGGAGGGGGGAGGGGAGAGAGGGGAGGAGGGAGGAGGGGGAGGAGGAGGAGGGAGGAGGACTATAGGGTCTCTGTCACCTTCTGAGCTTGTTGCTTTCTTGCAGACGTTTCATTACCCAACTAGGTAGCATCATCAGCGCTAATGTGGTCTAGCACTATTCAGGACTCGCCCTGATGATGTTACCTAGCTGGGTAATGAGACGTCTGCGAGAAAACAACCAAGCTTAGAGAGCACCCAGGACCCCTCATTTCAACCCTGAGCTACAAATATTCACCTTTAGTGAGAGATTAGATGCCTTGTTTACACAGCAAAAAGCCGATAAGCATAAAAGACAAGGAAACAATAATAGATATTGTACAATACATTCTGAATTTATGGTGTAGGGGAAGTTGGCTTATTTTATTACTTATTTTATTACGGTAATGTCCCAGTTGGCAACCTTTTTTTAAAAAAAGTAGGAACTGTCATAAAATGGATTGCGTAAACATCAGGGTTAAAAACAACATCACGATTATTATTTTCAGGTCTCGGCTTCGTGGGAAAGTTGTGCTTTTGCTCTTTATTTTAAATTGTATTTTCAGAGCAGTTACAGAAGCTGCCGACCCTCAGCAAGGTTAGCCTTGCAAGAAGCGTTCTCGAATCCAGTACATGGAAATGTAACCAAAAATCCGGCACGTATTGTCATATGTGGTGGACACGTGCTAAAGAAAACAAAATGGGCAAAAATACAACATGAGGCTAGAAAAGATGTCAGGAAAACATGTAGCTCTTAAACCTGAACTTTTTTTTTTTAATTAGCTATAGGAGCCAGAAAAGTTTGATCAACAAAGTGTATACTTAATATGGCGTGCATTAACAGCAAGGATTGTATTTGCGCAGCATTTCGAAAAAGGAAGAAATAACACTAAATCAGGGGTGTCAAACTCAATTTCATTGAAGGCTGCATCAGGACTGTGGTTGATCTGGGGAGGGGGCTGGGGGGGGGCGACTGGCCAGCGGAGATGGTAGCAGAGTCGGAGAGGGAGGAGGTTGGGGAGGAAGATGGGCCAGTCCTGGAGTCTGGGGAAGGCTCAGACAAGGGCTCTGCATCGGAGGCAGAAATGGGGCCGAGGCCGCCTGGCAGTTTTCAGCTGCCTTCGGAGCCAGACAGCAGTGAGGCAGAGGAACAGCTGGAGCCTGTTCCCAGTGTGCGCATGCGGAGAGCTGCCAGAAGAAAAGAACAGCTGAGAAATCAGGGTTGACTTGGGAGGAAAGCCATAGGTGGAAGGCGATTGGCCCCTCTCATAGGAAATAAAAGAGGAGCGAGAGGGGAGGGGGCTTTTGCAGGAAACAATTTGTTCGTTCATTCATTCGTCTCGGGAGTGTGAAGATCTGTCCGTGAATCCCAGAGACTCTGTGCCCAGCCTTTCCTTGCACAGCACCTCATTTGGGAAAGATTTACATGGCCGCTTTCCAAGATAGATAAGGTCTGTGGTCATAAATACTCCTTTGAAAGACTGTTTGCCAGGCCTTGCTGAAGGTGAAGGAGAGGAATTCACATGCGTTTAATGAAAGGGGTTTTCTTGTGACCAGGACTCTGCCTTGGGCTTTTGGGAGAAGCCTCGGTCAGAACAGGTAGACCGGGCTGAAGCCATGCTGGCCCGAACTTTCCTCTTCGTAGTGGATAGACCAGGATGGCCCCGGGGGCCAAATCCCATCACACTGCAAGCCAGGTGCAGCCCACAGGCCTTGAGTATAACACCCCTGCACTGAAGACGAAGAGACAATTAAGGAGATATTGGACCATGCAGAAACGGACAGACTTACATCGAAGATCAAAGAGAAAGAAGATACAGAATGCTACCAATCGTGGAATGTATTTGATCGATGGCTGGGAAAAAAGGCGGGGTAAAGATTAGGAATATAATTCGCCTTGTTAAGCAAACAAAAGAAGGCAGCCAACATGATGTTTATGAAGCGCTACTGAAATATCATAGTCAAACATTAATAAAACTTTATGTAAAAAAAAAAGAAGAAGTGTTTTCAAACAAGGCCCGATGAGTTTCGACTCCTCCGACTTACCGTGAGGTTCACGTTTTCGATGAGCTGCAGAGCGATGTCCTTGCAGCCCCCCGTGAGCGCCGCTTTAGGCATGTTGGCGTCGCTATACCAGTCTCGGTTCACCACGTGGGCGTAATTCCCAGCCGGGGAAGCGTGCTGGACTCGCGTGGTGGTCACGATCCCCACGGACTTCCCTGCGAGGGAGGAAGAAAGGGAGAAGGGACCTTCGCACAATCCGCCTGAAAGGGGTTGGCCACACCCAGGATGTGCGAAAGCAATCGAATGACGGTGAACACGCCGCATTCAGATGAAACAGGCATTCGAACCAGAACGATAAATGAGTGCAGGCAGTCCTCGACGTACGACCACAATGGAGCACAAAAATCCCCGCTGCTAAGTGAGTCAGTTGCTGACTGAGTTTTGACCCGCCTTTCTTGCCACCATTAAGTGAAACAATGCTAAGTTAGGACCATTGGTTGTTAAGCGAATACGGCTTCCTCAATGACTTTGCTCGTCAGAAGGTCGCAAAAGTGGATCACGTGACACCCCTCCTCTCCCCCCCACCCCAGCTACTGCAACCGTCATAAATATGAGTTAGTGGCCAAGCACCCAAATTTCAATCATACGGGCATAGGGGTGCGGCAACGGTCGTAAGCGTGAAAAAAGATCATGTCACTTTTTTTCAGTGCGGTTGAAACTGTGAACAGCCCCTAAACAAATGGTTGTAAGGCGAGGACTACCTGTATTGCTTGTATAATTCCATCCTCTCCATTCGGCCATCCCAAAATTTGGTGTGGATGCAATAATGAAAATGAGGGCGAAAGCGAGAGTGCAGGTGTAAGCGAATGTGAAAGTAGAAGTAAAAGTAGAAGTGAAAGCAAAAACTGAAAGCGAAAGTGAAAGTAAAAACGAAGTATTGATTCTAAGCTCACCAGCTCCAAATTTCCCCCTTCCCGTCCTCTTATTCTTACCAGCCAGCTGAGCCCGCTTTAGGACCGAAATAACTTCATTGCCTGCGGTCGTATTGCACTGGTTATACCGGGCAGTGGCACTCACACCAATGGTTCTGTAGTTGGCCTTCACCCCACAGAGGTAGGCAGTGGCCGTTCCCGCGCTGTCGGCCACTTGGCGGTCCACATTGTAGGTCTGCACAAAGTAAGAGAGGCAGCCGGGAGAAAGTGCCAAGTATTCGTGTTCCCAGTGTCTCAAAGCAGCCTCTCCCGGGCAGGGCGGGGGGGGGGGGGCATGGCGAGGGAGGAGGAAAGACCAGCCCTACTGTTGGGTAGAAGAGGCTCAGGCAGAGCCGGTTCAAAGCAGCTATATCTCCTTAAGGGCTTCAGAAAAATTGCAGAATAGAGATAGCCCTCGACATATGACCACAATTCAGCCCTGGGTTTTCTGTGCCGAATGGGAAAAGTACGACTTCTTTCCCCTTTCCATAGAGGGACAATGGAGAGCATCCTAACCTATTGCATTATTGTCCCTTCCCTTCATCTCTTCTCATCCCATCCCATCTGACTTCGTCCCATCCCATCCCATCCCTTCCCTTCCCATCCCATCCCGTCCCTTTTCTTCTCTTCATCTCTTCTCATCCCATCCCATCTCACCTCGTCCTGTCCCATCCCGTCCTTTCCCTTCCCTTCTTTTCATCTCTTCTCATCGCATCCCATCTCACATCATCCCATCCCTTCCCATCCCATCCCGTCCCTTTTCTTCTCTTCATCTCTTCTCATCCCATCCCATCTCACCTCATCCCATCCCATCCCATCTCACCTCGTCCTGTCCCATCCCGTCCTTTCCCTTCCCTTCTTTTTATCTCTTCTCATCCCATCCCATCTCATCTCATCTCATCTCGTCCTGTCCCATCCTGTGCCTTCCTTCCCATCTCACCTCATCCCATCCTCGTCTTGTTTTATCATCATCTGATCTGATCTGATCTTCTTTATGTCAGAAGGACTTTTGAGGACAGGGGAAGGCGAATTCCCCGTCCACCAAAAAACCCACTCGGAGCTCCACCGTCACACAAACAAAAGTTTCAGCTTCCTACCTTGGAAAGCGCCAGGTAGGGAAAAGCGTCCATACTTAGAGGTGATTCGGGAGTCGGCGGGTTCTGCATTTGCCCCTTCAGGATGCGGGTGGCCGTGATGGTGGGAATGCCCATCCCTGCCAGGGAGAGAAATTGGGCATGAGGAAACCTGCATGGCTGAATTAGACCCCACTTTGGTCTGCCACAGCCGTTCCTTCCACAGGAAAAAAACATCTGCTCCATCAATCCGTCCAAATATCAACTCTCACGGAGGTCAATTTGTCACCCCCAAGGACGAAAAGTGACCCCGAAAGATGTCACCTCTCCTGCCCTTCCTCGGTTGCTCTTCCACAGACCAACATTGCAACCTCTTTCATGCCCACAACAGGCAAAAGCAGAAGCAAATTCGGGGGGAAATAAATGCATCTATTTACATTTTGCCAATAATACAAAAAATAAAACAGAAACCAAGCACTATATTTCCTAGAATAGGAATTGGCAACCTTAAACACTCAAAGAGCCACAAAGGTCCTAACCGGAAGCCCCCCGTTCAATTCTAGAGCCAACCAGAAGTCCGCTTCCCCCACCATAGAGTCTCCTCCTAGCGCAGCGTCCTTTTTCCTCTACCTGTCCTAACCGAAAGCCCTATCAACTGTGGTGCCGATCGGCGACAGGGAGCCGCAGCAGAGGGCTGAAAGAGCCACATGCGGCTCCAGAGCTGAGTATATATTACCGGTAGATTCTTTGGTGATCTCCTGGAACGGTGTAAGATCCTTGGCACCCTAAAAAGTTGGCTTTTCCAGCAAGCCGGCCTGGCCTGTTAATTTTAACTTATTTTAAATGTATTGTCTTTTAAATTTGGTTTGTTTTTTGGATATGTATTTAATTAAAAAAAAAAAACTTTTGGGATGTGTTTTTTTTTTAATGTTGTACGCCGCCCTGAGTCCTTTTGGAGAAGGGCGGCATATAAATCCAAACAAACAAACAAACAAACAGTACTAAACCCTTATAGTATTGCACGTATCATTCTATTATTCTTAAAATATAAAAAGATATCCAACATTTTCCATTGCCATGATTTTTTATCTAACCATTGATAAAACAAATTCCAAACCTTGTAAAATTGTTCACCTTCTTGTTCTCTAATTTCAAATGTCAATTTACTCATTTCAGCACATTCCATAATTTTTTGAATAGTTTCCTCCTGCGTTGGTATTTTCTCATTTTTCCAATTTTTTGCAAATACAATTCTAGCTGCTGTTAAAACATTTACAATCAAGTATTTCAAGTCTCTATTATATATTTCTGGAATAATTCCCAATTAAAAAAAATATCTGGCTTTACGTTTAGATGTTTTTGTGTCATTTTCTCCAACCACGTGTGGATCTTAGTCCAATATCTTTTAGCTTCTGCGCAAGTTCCACCACATATGGTAATATGAACCCGGTGTCTGAGGACATTTCCAACACTTTTCTGATTTATTCTTGAACGTTCTTGCTATTCTTGTCGGGGGTCGATGCCGCCTGTTCCCCTTTGTCACCTTGATCTTAGCTCAAGCGCATCCAGTCTTCCAATAATTAATTCCTGCAAGCGATGCTCGGCCAATCAGCTCTTCCTTTTCGACCCCATGAGTCAGCCCTTGTTGAGTGAAGCAAATTGGGGTCTGCCTTAAGCTGACCCCCTCTTCTTTGTGGCACCCCTTCAAATTTTGGAAGACTGCTATCGTGTCCTCCTCGTCCCGTGGTGGAGAAACTATGGCACGCGTGCCCGAAGTGACATGTGGAGCCAGGTTGCATGGCATGCGCAGCGTCGCTCGTTCCTCTTCCGGGTTTCCGGCACGCATGCTCGCACGACCGTCTGCTTTCCTTCATGCATGCGGCCGTGCTGGAAATTGGAAGAGCCGGTCTTCCATTTTCCTGTGTGTGCATGAGCGCCGGCCAGCTGAAAACTGGAAGACTATCTGGCCGGCACACATGCGTGCGCCGGAAACTGGAAGTTCATTTTTTGGCGCACACATACTGAGCCCTGAGCAGCTCCTATTCCAGGTTGGGGCCCAGACGAGCGAGCACGCTCCCTTTACGTCTCTCAGTGTTAAAAGGTTTCGCCATCACTGCCCTAGTCCTTCTTTTCATCAAAAATAGACATATCCAATTCCTGCAACCACTGATTGTAGGGTTTAGCCCAGTGGTGAAATTCAATTTTTTTTACTACCAGTTCTGTGGGCGTGGCTTGTTGGGCGTGGCAGGGGAAGGATACTGCAAAATCCCCATTTCCTTCCGATCAGCTGGGACTCGGGAGGCAGAGAATAGATGGGGCGGGGCCAGCCAGAGGTGGCATTTGCTGGCTCTCCGAACTACTCTGTACACCGCCCCGAGTCCCTATGGGGAGAGGGGGCGGTCTATAAATTTAATAAAACCTAAAACCTAGACCTACTCAAAATTTCCACTACCGGCCAGAACCTGCTGGATTTTACCCCTGATTTAGCCTTCAGACCCCATTGTTGCTTTTCCCTGCACTCTTTCTAGGGTTGGTTGGGCTCAATTGTGGTCGTACGTCGAGGACTAGCTGTATATAAATGTTTTCATCCTTGATTTTTTTGCATTTCAGTAGTTAATGCAATTCCACTTCCTCTTTTGTTAGATCTGTTTCTTTTGGAACAAGTTAAATCCTCCTAGCAGTACGTTCCGGTTATGGATTTCATACCATGAAGTTTCGGTAATATCAAGAATGCCGTATCTGCCCTTATGTAGTAGGACTTCAAGTTCTCCACATTGGTTCCTCATACTTTGAGCATTAGTGTACAGGCATTGGAGTCCTAAAATTTGAAGTATTAGTAGACCACAACCTACTTGTGGGATATACAGCATCACTACCAGATGGATTCGTAACTGACTGAAAAACTGTACTCAATGAGTAGTTTTTAATGGTACTACTACATCTATATGGAAGGAAGGAAGCAGTGGGGTACCACAAGGTCCCGTATTAGGGCCAGTACTCTTCAATATCTTCATTTGCAAGTGACATTAAAGTGGCAGGAATAGCCAACAATCGAGAAGAAAAGCTCAGGATCCCAAAATATCTTGACAGACTTGAACAGACTTTAATCAGTGGAACAACTTGCCTCCAGAAGTTGTGACTGCTCCAACACTAGAAGACTTTTAAGAAGAGATTGGACAACTATTTGTCTGAAATTGTTTCCTGGCTGAGCAAGGGTTGGACTAGAAGACCTCTAATGGTCCCATCCAACGCTATTATTCTCTCATTCCTTTCCTACATTTTCAAAGGAAAACGGGCAATGGAAAGATATATTTGTCATTTAATTCCATTTGTTCACCATTAATGAAGCATGACCTGGTTGGATCAGGGGATTACAAGCATAAACAAATGGAGAAAGATTGTTTTTTCTTGCAATGTCGAAATCATCACGCTGGGTTGGGAAAATCTTGAGTGGGGAAGCAAGATTTCTGCAGCCACTTGAAAAGAAGAAAACCAAATGCTGCCATAATTTCATATGAAGAAAGAGAGAGAAAAGCCAAGAAGATAATAATAATAATAATAATAATAATAATAATAATAATAATAATAATAATAATAATAATAATAATAATAATGCCAAATCCGGCAAAACAACTGGCTGCTGTGATACAATTCTGATGATGATGATGATGATGATGATGATGATGATGATGATGATGATAATAATAATAATAATAATAATAATAATAATAATAATAATAATAATAATAATAATTTTGGCAGCTCAAGAACAAGCCTTAGCCACAAACTACATGAAGGCAAAAATTCAACATGTTACCACCAACAGCAAATGTCGCCTCTGCAATGAGAAAGACGAGACAGTCGACCACTTGATCAGGGGGTGCAGCAAAATTTCACAAACTACCTACAACGCCATGACCGCATTGCTAAGATCATTCACTGGAAATTGTGCCAAAAGTTTGGATTTGAGTACAGCAAAAACCACTGGGACCATCAGGTTGAGAAGGTTTTAGAGGATGAGAAAGTCAAGATCTTGTGGGACTTCAGACTCCAGACTGACAGGCACTTGGCCCACAACACACCTGACATAACAATAGTTGAAAAGAAAAAAGCATGGTTCATTGACATTGCAATACCTGGTGATGCGCGAATTGAAGATAAACAGCAAGAAAAAATCACAAAGTACCGGGACTTGCAAATTGAAGTTGAGCGACTGTGGAAAAAGAAATTGTGTGTTGTCCCGATTGTAATTGGAGCCCTTGGAGCAATACCTAAAGGGCCACCTCGCTATTTGGAAATTCTAAATTTATCAGATTTGAACATTCTGATTCTACAAAAAACCACCCTACTTGGAACAGCTTATATCCTCTGACGTTGCCTTAACAGTTCCTAGGTCCTTGGTTAGGACTCGAGCTGTTGAGCTACCAACCAGCCCCCAAAGGCTGTGAATCTCACCAAAGATTAACCAATAATAATGATGATGATAATTCTGATAATTATATTATCATAATTCTGATTCCGCAACCTCTCCAGTCTGGTTAGGCTCCACCCTGGAGTAACTACTCACCATCTCCCAGAAAGAGGATGAGGTTCTTGGCCTTGTAGTGGTAGTGTTTTAACTGGCTCGCTTTTCGAATGGCTTTATCTGCCAGTTGATCCCAGAACGATGGTTTCTGTTCTTCCACTGGGAGGACAGGAAAGACAAAGGGATTAGGACCAACACTGAATTGTTCAATTATTTAATTGTTCAAATGTTGTCGCCCATTGATCCTTAGAGTTGGTGCTGTGAATCCGTGAATCGGTGGCAACCTTAAGATGGGAAGACTTCAACTCCCAGAATTCCCCAGCCAACATTTGTGGCCTTCAACTCCCAGTATTCCCCAGACAACATTTCTGGCCTTCAACTCCCAGAATTCCCAGGCCAACATTTGTGGACTTCAACTCCCAGAATTCCCCAGACAACATTTGTGGCCTTCAACTCCCAGAATTCCCCAGCCAACATTTGTGGCCTTCAACTCCCAGAATTCCCCAGCCAACATGTGTGGCCTTCAACTCCCAGAATTCCCTATTTATCAAATTGAAAGACTGTTCTTCTTGCTCCCAGCGTGACTTGGTTTTCCATTCTGTAAAATGGGAACAGCATTGATTTGACTGGATCGAGGGGTTGTTTTTTTACACTATTCTCCGGAGCCTGGCCTTTTAAGAATTGTTCTATTGAAATCCTCCGTCTAAAGCAGTTCAAAATGAAGTGTAATTCTTTATTTGCAAATATTCCTCTCTGCCCTCAACCGTCACACAAGCTCATACATCGCCAAGCTGTGATCTAAACGCACAACCTGTTAGCTCCGCTCTTCTTATATTTACACACTTCCTTAATGAGCACCAGGTCCCAGGTGTTTACAGGCAATGAAAAGCAAACGCAATTAAAACTTAACAACCCAAGCAAAACAGCAAAATCAAGGAAGAAAGGACCCTTACATGTCTGAAATGGTATAGAGTAGTGATGGCTAACCATTTTGTCGTCGTGTGCCGAAAGTGTGGGCCTGCACCCATAGTGCAATGCATGCGCGACCCCACCCTTGCATGCCCCACCCTTGCATGTGCATGCACGCATGCCCCCCCGGGTCCTATTTTGGGCCTAGTATGCTTCTCCTGTCTGCACTGCACCCTCCCACATGCCCCCTACGCTTGCACGAGTGTCTCCCACATGCACCCCATCCCCTGCACACGCGTGGCAGAGACTCGAAAATCAGTTGGCTGGCGGGAGGCATGTGCACATCGGCGGTAGTAAGGTGACCAACCGTCCTCCTTTAGGGAGGACAGTCCTTCTTTTGTAAGTTCTGTCCTCCCTCGAAAAGTGTCCTCCTACATGTCCTCCCTTTTGATATTTGAAGGCTAATCTGTTGTGCGTTATGTGACGTATTTTATTAAACAGTTTTTAATGGTGTTTTTTTTACTTCATCGCAAGTATATTGAACAGATATTGAATCTTGTGTTGAATTTTTATCTCAAGAAATGCTAGACATTATAATAGACGACAATTGTCTCTTTGAAGAAATTAGAAGACTGAATGTATATTTAAATTCTGAAAAATTAATACAATGGGAAAATCAACACGTTGAAATTGATAAAAGATGGGTGGATATTTTCAGCCATTTCAAAAATGAACATATTCCATGTGAACATTTATTTATACTTGTTCAATTTACGTTGTGCTGCCCTGGACCTAATGCAGCAGTTGAAAGAGTTTTTTGCAATTGCCAATGATTTTTCGACAAGTGAAAAATCGAGATTGAATGTTGATACTCTAGCTGCAGCACTTGCCGTAAAATTCAATATGAAGGATATTTCTTGTTCAGATATTTCCAATATATTGTTAGAAGATGATACATTGACAAAAAATATTAATTCAATGGAAAAGTACTCATTTAAATAATAATTAACAGGCATGTAAGCATAATTACAATATAAAATGTTGCAAATGTTTTTATTATGCATATATCATATTTTAGTGTATTATTGTTGCAATGAATAAAATATTTCTTTTATTTACGATATATTTTTTCCAATTTATTTGTCCTCCTTTTCATTGTAAAAAAGTTGGTCACCTTAGCATTTTGGACAATAGAACGTGTTTTGTCCTCCTTTTCATTGTAAAAAAGTTGGTCACCTTAGCGGTAGAGCTGAGCTGAGGCGGCAGCCCGCGTGCCCCAGAGAGGGCTCTGCGTGCCACCTGTGCCATGGGTGCCATAGGTTCGCCATCACAGTGGATAGGGTCTCCCGATGGAGTTAATGGGGTTGGACTAGATGACCCACCAGGTCCCTTCCAACTCTGTTATTCTGTATTCTGTATTCTTGCTGTTATTTTTAATTATGGAGAAGTGGGTGACTCTACCGTTGTAAATGAACCAATGAAATAAAGACATAAATTACTGGGAAACCGGCTTTGGCATCACTTGAGGTCAAAGTAAACCCCAAAGCGTAAATTGGCAAACACGTTACTCCACCAGCAGTGTTTGTTTTTCCCAGCTAGCCGGGATAAGTATGCAAATATTCATTGGTGCAAGAATGTAGTTTTTATTTATCACAATACTGCTGTTTGGCCAGAGAGAGCCTCAGTAATACAAAAACAAACAAACAACATTTTTCCCTTCCATGGCTCTCTCTCATCTTGACCCCACCATAGCCTGAGGGTAGAACAAGAAGCAATGGGTGGAAACTAATCAAGGAGAGAAGCAACTTAGAACTAAGGAGAAACTTCCTGACAGTTAGAACAATCAATCAGTGGAACAGAAATTGCCTCCAGAAGTTGTGAATGCCCCAACACTGGAAGTCTTTAAGAAGATGCTGGATAGCCATATGTCTGAAACTGTATAGGGTTTCCTGCCTAGGCAGGGGGTTGGACTAGAAGACCTCCAAGGTCCCTTCCAACTCTGCTATTGTATTATTGTATTGTATTGTATTGTATTGTATTGTATTGTATTGTATTGTATTGTATTGTATTGTATTGTATTACCACCAGGCAGAATCGTCCTTGCATTTATTTCAGTCAACAACCCTATCATTTTTCATCTTATCCTATGGAAACCCCAACTAATTTGTCCATTTCACAGATGGGAACACTAAGGCAGTGAATTGGAGTCTACTGGATCCATCCTAGGAACTATGGGAATCAGAAGCATAGGGGGGTTGTAGGAAGTTAAAGCCCACCCTCTCTCCAAGAAAAATGAAATATCCTGGGAAATATGGAAAAGGCAGAATATTATATTTTCCCTGGATCAGAAATGAAGAAACGTGTTTTTAGGCAGGAAGCAGATGCACTCTTAATAGCCCCACACACACCTTTGTCGATGGGCGATTAAAGGCCTGGGCCAGTCTATTCTACATAACAAAGATCTCCCCCTTCAGCTCCAGGGTGATGGGATTAAGGCATGGTAGTATTAATTAGCCCTTTACCCGTCTCACCACAGGGCACCTGGGAAGGAGCAATCCTCAACCAGATGTGGACTCAAAACACAGCCTAGAGAGTTGTCAACCAATCAGAATGCAAGCTCAAGATCAAAGCCCAGAGAGGGTATAAAACCAGGATCTTTCAGCATCCTGGTCTCTCTTTCTTCTTCACCCAACATCTGGAAGCCTGGGATCCCCCTTTTCTGCTCAGGAGCTCAAGCCATGTGATCCTGTCCACCATTAAGCCATCTTTCCAAGCAGCCTCCGTGTTTCCAGGATCTTTTTCCCTACTTGGAACTGAACCCAACGGGGTATTCCCAGCTATGGGTCACCTGAACTCCCCAAAATCTAACACTGATCTGGTGCATCACCGAGTCTAGCTCTTGTCTTTAGTTTTTCAAACTCAGCCATTTTAAGATATGGGGATTTCAATCTCAGTCGTGCTGGGGAATTCTGGGAGTTGAAGTTCACATGTTGTCAGGCCTGGAAGCCATCTTGGGCATTGGGCCTTCTGGCCTGCCACATTTAATAGCTGTGGGAAAGTGGGAGGGGGATTATATGGAGCATGGGAGATATATATATATATATAGAGTCATAATAACATTCCTTTCTCAAAGAGTCAAGGTCATCTTGCCCTGCACCTGGAGGGGCGTGACTGGGAAACATCTCCAATTGGGACGGTGCATTGATTGGGCCATGGGATTGACATGTGGATGCTGGGAAAGGGCTTTCACTTTCATTTAGATGGGGAAAGCCTGGAAGCTTTCCGATTTGGGTTTTCCCAAATGTGCCAATAGGACATCTCTGATAATTCTGGGAGTTGAAATAAAGATGTCTTAAAGGGAATTCTGGGAGTTGAAGTCTACATGTCTGAAAGGGAATTCTGGGAGTTGAAATAAATACATCTGAAAGGGAATTCTGGGAGTTGAAATAAAGACGCCTTGAAGGGAATTCTGGGAGTTAAAATCTATATGTCTCAAAGGTAATTATGAGTGTTGAAGTCCACAGGTTTTAAAATTGCCAAGTTTGAAAAAGACAGCCCTACGTCCCAAATGTACTGGACTACATGTCCCATCTTCTCCAGCTGAGCATTATAATTCCACATAGAAAGCTGTGTGTCTGAATTTGGTCTTGTAAGACGAATTGGAGAGCAAAACAGTTTGTAATTTATGTAGGATTTATATTTTGTTCCTTGGAGTTTGTCCCTTCATTCAGCATCAAGACACTTGTTCCTTTCTTAATCAGGATTGTGATAAACCAATGCCTGGAAACTTTTTCTTGGCTCTTGCTTGCAAAGTAAGCAAATGTCAAGATTAAAAGTGGCACGAATGTTTATTTAACAATTTAGCCCCATCAGGCAGAATCAATTCCTCATTAACTGCTTGGTTTATGATGCACAAGGGCGGCATTGATAAACTGTCAACTCCCTGCCCTGATAAGACAATCATCAAATATTCAAACTGTAGGAAAACAGGAAGAGGACAGCGAACTGCACAAGAAGAAATGTTTTCGGGCATTTCTCTCTGAGCCAGGAGTCTTCAAACTTGGCAACTTTATGATTTGTGGACTTCAACTCCCAGAATTCCCCAGCCGGCAGGCAAATTACTCCAATTCTTCTTACCTACCCAAATTCAGACATGATGCCTTCCAGGCTTTCCTTGTGGAATTGTAATGCTCAGATACTGATGGGGAAGATGGGACATGTAGTAGTCCAATTTTTTCGGGCACCATTCACTAGAACTGTGTTTTTCAAACTTGACAACTTAAAAAGCTGTAGACTTCAACTCTCAGAATTCCCTTTAAGATGTAAGGACTTTGATTCCCAGAATTCTTCATCAAACAAGTAACTTCAACTCGCAGAATTCCCTTACGAGGTGTGGACTTTAATTTCAAGAATTCCCTTTAAAACATATGGAGGTCAACTCCCAGAATTCCCTTTAAACTGTGTTGATGTCAACTCCCAGCATGGCGGCTGAGGAATTCTGGGAGTTGAAGTCCACAACAAACTATGACATCAAAACAACGGCTAGTCTTCAACTTATCATCACAATTAAGACCAAAATTTCCATGGCTAAGCAAGGCAGTTGCTAAGTGAGTCACGCCTGGCTTTACAATCTTTTTTTGCCATGGTTTCGCTTAATGACTGTCAGTAAGCAAATCTGTCTTCCCCCACTGACTTTGCTTGTCAGAGGCTGGCCGAGAAAGTTGCAAATGGCGATCACACAACACCAGGACGCTGCAAATATAATAAATATATGCAAATTGTTCAAGGGTCCCACATTTTGATCCTGTGATCACGAGAATGGCTGCGGCAGTCGTAAGTACAAGGACTGGATGCAAAGTCACTTTTTCCAGTGCTGCTGAGTTTTGAACGGCCACTAAAAGAATTATATTAAGCCGTTTCCCACGGCTGAGGCCTCGCCTGCTAAAAAATCAAATATAAATAAACCAGAACGCTTGTTTGCTTGCTTCACTAAGTTGAATCACTTATGAAATGCTTCAAAGCGATATTATTTTCTTAACATTAAAGCAAACTCTGGCGGGCAGGAAAGCAACTTATGGCACTCAAAATTGAACGCTAATTGTAACTACAAGACCAAATTCCCACCGGAAACTAACGGCAAAGAACTTTAGCAGCCAAATTGGATCGGTATTAACCCGGTTAGTTGCAGGGGACGCTAAAGGCAGCCTGCAAACCCAGGCTTAGAAGTTAGTTTAAGATCCGTCCACTTTAGGCCACGAGCCACAAAACGGATTAGTTCCATAAACAGGCTAAACTTGTTGAAATGAATCCCGCCTCAGCAATAAGGCATCGATGCGTGGCCTGTTTGGAAGACTTAAAAAGGACTTTAAAAGTTTGACCTTAGAGGTTTGCAGATATTTATTTGTTTCCTGCCAACAGAGCAAAGAGATCCGTTCGGGACTCCGCTTGAGTATTTGCGCAAACGTAAGCACAGGTTCCCTTCTAAGCTTAACCAACAAAATTCTCTCTCTTTTTTTTTTGGTCCCCTTTCAAATCTGATTGCAGGAACTCCTCGGCAGGGGCAGGGATCAGAAGCCAAATTTGAACCCAGGACTGGTTTTTACCTTTGCAAAGGAAAGGCAGGGCTGAGCAACGAACCGCCCGGGAAATTTAACGTCTGGGTTGGGGATTCAGGGAAGGCAAAACTTCTCCAATGAGCCTGCCCTGCACCAAAAATCCAGTCAAAAGGTATGTATAAGAAATAGAAAAAGATCCGTTCAGGAAAATACAGGTAGTTCTCGACGTACGGACGGAAGTGAGCCCCCAAATTTATGTTTTCAAGGCGAAGCGTTTGTTAAGGGAGTTTTGCCTCATTTTCCCGACCTTTCTTGCCACAGTTGTTAAGTGAATCAGTGCAGTTCTTAAGTTAGTAACAGGGTTGTTAAGTGGAGCTGGCTTCCCCTTTGACTTTGCTCCTCCGGTCACAAAAGGGGATTGCGCAACCCCAGGATCTGGCAACCATCATAAATACAAGTCAGTTGCCAACTGCCTGAATTTTGATCCCGCTACCATGGGGATGTTTGCAACGGTCCTAAGTATGAAAAATGCCCCTAAGTCACTTTTTTTAACGGCTGTTGTAACTTCAAACGGTCACTAACTGAACCGTTGTTAAGTCGAGGACGGTCCGTGCAAATATCTGTTCCGTGCAAAGCACAAAGCCACCAACAAATACCTTCTGTATCTGTGCATAGCCCGTGTCCTGTTTTTCTTAAATTTACTTTTATTTATTCAATCCTAATAGCCGCCCAACTCAATCAAGTGACTCTGGGAGGAGACTTAGAATTTTAAAGTGATCAAAGACTTAAAAACATTAAAAAAAAACCAGGAAAGCAATAAAAAAAACATCCACTACATAAATATGTACAAATAGCAGCTGTGATGATTAAGCAATCAATTAATAGTAGTCACACATTATCCTTGCAGAATTTAAGAGAATATCAGAATTGGAAGGGACCTTGGAGGTCTTCTAGTCCAACCCCCTGCTCAAGGAGGAGGCGCTATACCATTTTAGACAAGTGGCTGTCCAGTCTCTTTTTAACAAACCTCCAATGATGAAGCTTCTAGAAGTTTGCCACAACTTCCAGAGGCAAACTGTTCCACAACTTAATTGTTCTAACTGTCAGGAGAATTCTTAAAATAATACAATAGCACAGTTGGAAGGGACCTTGGAGGTCTTCTAGTCCAACCCCCTGCATAGGCAGGAAACCCTACACCACTTCAGACAAATGGCTATCCAACATCTTCTTAAAAACTTCCAGTATTGGAGCATTCACAACTTCTGGAGGCAAGCCGTTCCACTGATTAATTGTTCTCACTGTCAGGAAATTTCTCCTCAGTTCTAAGTTGCTTCTCTCCTGGATTAGTTTCCACCCATTGCTTCTTATCCTGACCTCAGGTGCCTTGGAGAATAGCTTGACTCCCTCTTCTTTGTGGCAACCCCTGAGATATTGGAACAATGCTATCATGTCTCCCCTAGTCCTTCTTTTCATTCAACTAGACATCCCCAGTTCCTGCAACCATTCTTCATATGTTTTAGTCCCCAGTCCCCTAATTGAGGAGTTATGTTTCTCTGCCCATTTCCAACTCAATAGGATACGACAGGCAGCCACCCAACAGGATGACCCTTCCCTGCAAATCTGAAGATCCCTTCCTTCACGCTGCCCCTTTAACCAAAATTCTCCTTCTTTACGTCTTTACGTCCTGACAAGGTGCCCATGCTGCTTGTGCCGGCCACCCCATGCCAGCCCAGCTGCCCAATTTACCTGGGATAACCGCAGCGGTGAATGCCGGCGCCACCAGCCATAGGAGCAGCCTTGCCTGCCACATGTCTACAGGTAGAGCCAAGCGCACCTTCAGCCGGGAAGAAAGGACCCTGCCAAGATCCGAGGCTTATAAGAAGAAACGGCAAGGAACTTTGGACAGCGAGAGGAGGACGAGGGGCATCCTTGGCACCCAATTTCGTTCTCTCCTACCCGAGCAGGAGTTATACAACTTTTGGCACCAGGAAGTATTGATAAAATGGCAAGAAATTGGACTCGTGCCCAGGGCTGAGTCCTTTTTCTTTCCCCTTTCCTTCCGACAAGTAGGCTCCGGTTTCAAGCTTCTAGTCCTCATTCTCCGCTCACATCAGCCTGGCCTTAATTTCTTTCCCCAAATCTCGAATGAATGCATTTTTTTCCCTCATTATTGTTCTACACAGAGTGCAAGCTCCCTTTCTGTTGGGTTTGATGGTCTTGTTCAATACCATTTCCTTCCTGTCGCTTGATCGTAGATTTTGGAGTGTTCTGCTTTGGGGGTTACTGGCAGAATGGCAGGACAGGTAGTCAACCAATCAGAACAGAGCTGGAAGGGACCTTGGAGGTCTTCTAGTCCAACCCACTGCTTAGGAAGGAAACTATGCCACTTCAGAATCAGAACAGAGCAGGAAGGGACCTTGGAGGTCTTCTATGCCAGCCCCCTGCTCAAGCAGGAGACCGTATGCCATTTCAGACAAGTGGCTGTCCAGTCTCTCATTAAAAACTTCCAGTGGTGAAGCACCTACAACTTCTGGTGGCAAGTTGCTCCACTGGTTAATTGCCCTCACTGTTAGGAAGTTTCTCCTTAATTCCAGGTTGCTCCTCTCCTTGATTAGTCCTCAACTTACAACCACAAAACTGAAGAAGGAGTGGTTCAACCTTGATATAAGGAGGAATTTTCTGACAGGGAAACCAATCAACCCATGGAACAGAAGTTGCCTTCAGAAGTTTCATCCCTGGAAGCTTTCAAGAAGAGACTGGACTGCCCTTTGTCAGAAATGGTGTAGGGTCTCCTGCTTGGGCAGGGGGGTTGGACTAGATGACCTACAAGGTCCCTTCCAACTCTGTTATTCTGTATTCTATACTCCCTGTCTTGAAAACCCATCTCCTCCCTTCATTTCCAGGAGGTTGGTTTCCTCAGGACTCCAGCCATAGGAGGGCTGACCTTACCAGGGTCAGAGAAAGAGGACCGGCCAAGTAGTGCCTCAGTTTCCCATGGGTTTCCTCCCTGTGAGGAGCATAAAGTTTCCTCATGGGGAATTGTGGGAGTTGAAGTCCCCACATTTGAAGTCACTCAGGTTGAGGAGCACTGAGTTAGTCTGATTGCAACTGGTCTCCGTCTCATGCATTTGCATAAAAATAAGGCAGCTGTTGGGAAGAAAACAGACATTTCTTAAATTGCTCCTACACGTAAAATATGCATATCTATAAAGAAAAATCTGCTGGTTGGTTTAATTACAGGACAACTTTTTAAACACAGAATAACAGAGTTGGAAGGGACCTTGGAGGTCTTCTAGTCCAACCCCCTGCTCGGGCAGGAAACTATTCTGGACAAATGTCTAATCTGTTCTTTAAAACCTCCAGTGATGGAGCATTTATAAGTTCTAGAGGCAAGTTGTTCCACTAATTAATTGTTCTCACTGTCAGGAAATTCCTCCTCAGTTCTAAGTTGCTTCTCTCCTTGATTAGTTTCCACCTATTGCTTCACATCCTGACCTCAGGTGCTTTGGAGAAGAGGTTGATTCCTTCTTCTCTGTGGCAAAACATGATCACATAATCCTGGAACACAGAAACCGTCATAAATATGAGTCAGTCAGTGGCCAAAAGCATCTGAACTTTGATACGCGTGTCCAGGGAGATGCTGCAACCGTTGTGAAGTGTGAAAAATGGCCATGTGTCCATTTTTTCACTGACGTTGTAACGTCAGCCACTAAATGAAGTGTTGTACGTTAAGGACTAACTGTAGCAACGATAGATGAGGCTTTGGGGGCAAACATTATGAGATTTGACTGAGCATCGAGTTCCAGAGATACAAAGAAACTTTGTTTGGCTTCTGCTCAAAGTCATCTCGATATTCACCTTGGTGGACGTGGTTTTGTGAGTGGACAAAGGAGCCACAAAGTACAGCGTGGTGCTGAAGGGGCTGCTCCACGTGGTTAATTGTTCTCACCATCAGGAAATTCCTCCTTAGTTCTAGGTTGCTTCTCTCCTTGATTAGTTTCCACCCATTGCTTCTTGTCCTACCCTCAGGTGCCTTGGAGAATAGTATCCTGACCGAGGCTACTCAAGAGCCTGAAGCAAACTCCTGGTCCCGACAACAAAAACCCCTTTTATTCATTGACTGTGAATTCTGCTCATTCACATCCAGCAAAGTCTTTCAAGGGAGGATTTACAGTCACAGACCTTATCTGGCTTGGAGAGCTGCCAGGCTGAGATCTGCAGAACTTGGCAAGGAGTCTTGGAGAGTCACGAACCAATGAAGCGAATTAATGGTCTCCTGCAAACTCCACTCCCCTTTTGCTCCTCTTTTATTTTCTCTGGGAGGGGCCATTCATCGTCCTCCTGTGGCCTTACTCCCAAGTCACCCCTTATTCTTTAGCTCTTCCCTTCGTCTGTCCACTCTGCACATGTGCACACTGGGAACAGGCTTCAGCTGTTCTTCTGCCTCACTGATCTCTGACTCTGAAGGCAGCTGATAACTGTCAGATGGCCCTGACCACCTCTCTGCCTCTGACACAGAGCCCTCATCCGAGCTTTCCCCAGACTCCAGGACTGGCCCATCTTCCTCCCCAACCTCCTCACTGCCCGAATCTTCTGCCAGCTATGCCGGCCACTGGCAGGGCATAACAAATAGGTTGCAATGGGCCGTATCTTGCCCGGGAAACTGGGTGCTTCTGGGAGTTGCAGTCCACAAATCTGAAGTCACTCAAGCTGAGCAGTCCTGAGTTAGTCTGTTTGCAAATCATCCATTTCTGGTACATTTGCATACAAATGAGGCAGCTGTTGTGAAGGAAGTAGGAGTTTTTGTTAAATTGTGCCTACACACAAAATATGCATCTCTGTAGAGAAGAAGTGGCCGGCTGCTTTAATCAGGGGACCGCTTTTTAAATCTTTCAAAGGGATAAATCTGAGGGATGGGGAAAAAAAACACAATAACTTTCCAGATGTAGGAGAACAGCAAGCACAGCTATGAGGCGGGGTGAAACATGTCATGGGCTTGGAATCATTGTGTTGCCACAAAGTCCCCTTGAATCTGTGGACGCTAGTGCCACTTTAGAACTGACTGTTACTTGACAAAATTCTTGCGCCTAGGCCAGGGGTGTCAAACTTGGTGTCATTTAGGGCCTCGTTGTGGTTGTGTTTGACCTCGGGGTGGGGGCATGGCCAGGGAGAGTATGGCCAGCTTGACATCACTAGTGTCGGGGCGACTGTGGTGGCCCCAGTGCTCTGTCAGTGAAAAACAGGCTCCCATCAGGACAAAATCCTGCTTAAGGTTTTCCAGCTGACACAAACTAATGAAACAAAGCTCAGCCTGGGTCCCAGGATACGCTCTGAAGTTGTGTCCTTAAATTAGGCAGCCGAACTGCAAAAACGAAGCCAGGCCGAGCCTGGACTTCCGACGGGAAGGAAAAGATATATATATATATATTTGCAGATTTTTCTGAAGCATTAACCAGAGGCAAAATGTATTGTCCGGAGGTTGGAAAATTCTTAATGAGATCTGATAGGAAAGCTGGTTTCCTGGCACCCTCCGTAGAAGATATAATTAATAATGCCATCTGTTATATTACAGCAATGGTTCTCAACCTTGGCAACTTTAAAATGGGTGGAGTTCAAGTTAAAGTTGCCAAGGTTGAGAAACATTGCATTAGAGCAGGGGGTCGGCCACCTGCGGCTCGGGAGCCGCACATGTGGCTCTCCCATCCCTCTGCTGCGGCTCCCCGTTGCTCAAAATACACGTCACAACCGCCAATGTGCGACACCGGCTGGCACGCCATTTATTCAGCTTTTTGACCCTCAGTAGGCCGATAGATGCCGTGTTAAAACATTTTAGATGTTTTGTGGGAAATAGATCCAAATGGCTCTTTTGAGTGTTTAAAGTTGCCGACATTTAAGGTTGCTGCAATTATAGGCTTTGTGCCTGCAACTGGATCTTAAGTCTTAATAGATCTGGATTCATTGCTGGCAGATAACCACAGAATAACAGAGCTGGAAGGGGCCTTGGAGGTCATCTAGTCCGAGCCACTGCTGAAGCACGAGACCTTTTATCCTTTCAGACAAAGTGTTGTCCAATATCTTCTTGAAAATCACCAGTGTTGGGGCATTCACAACTTCTGGAGGGAACTTCTGTTCCACTGATTAATTGTCCTCACTGTCAGGAAATTTCTCCTCAGTTCTAAGTTGCTTCTCTCCTTGATTAGTTTCCACCCATTGCTTCTTGTTCTGCCCTCAGGTGCCTTGGAGAATAGTTTGACTCCCTCTTCCAATATCTCAGGGGTTGCCACAAAGAAGAGGGAATCAAACTATTCTCCAAGGCACCTGAGTGTAGAACAAGAAGCAATGGGTGGAAACTAATCAAGGAGAGAAGCAACTTAGAACTGAGGAGAAATTTCCTGACAGTGAGAACAATTAATCAGTGGAGCAGAAATTGCCTCCAGAAGTTGTGAATGCCCCAACACTGGAAGTCTTTAAGAAGATGTTGGATAGCCATTTGTCTGAAACGGTATAGGGTTTCCTGCCTAGGCAGGGGGTTGGACTAGAAGACCTCCAAGGTCCCTTCCAACTCTACTATTGTATTGTATTATTGTATTGTATTCTTTGTGGCAGCCTCTCAAATATTGGAAGACTGCTATCCTGTCCCCGTCCGTCTGTCCCCATTGAAGCAAGGATCATTTTGCACAGAAAACAGATTTCTATTTATTGGATATTCATATTAGTATTTTTAGGGGACGAGACCACCTGCAAGAGAAGAGCTCTGAAGGCAGTGGGATTGGAGACTTTTCTACGTTTGATTAGCCATGACATCTGTCAGCATCCTGGGCCAACCTTGCTATTTAGAGGATATCACAGAGTAGCTGCAAAGAGCTGGACATCTCGGAGTTGACATCTGCCCATCTTAAAATGGCAAAAGTTTAGAAATGTTCTTGTTGTGGCCTACCAGAGACCAGCATAGCTGGTAGCAGATTCGGACAGTGAGGAGGTTGGGGAGGAAGATGGGCCAGTCCTGGAGTCTGGGGAAGGCTCTGATGAGGGCTCTGTGTCGGAGGCAGAGAGGGGGCCAGGGCCATATGCCAGTTATCAGCTGCCTTCGGAGTGAGACATCAGTGTGGCAGAAGAACAGCTGGAGCCTGTTCCCAGTGTGCGCATGCACAGAGTTACCAGACGAAGGGAAGAGCTAAAGAACAGGGGTCGACTTGGGAGTGAAGCCACAGGTGGACGATGAATGGCCCCTCCCAGAGGGAATAAAAGAGGAGCGACAGGGGAGTGGAGTTTGCAGGAGACCATTAGTTCGCTTCATTGGTTTGTGACACTCTCCGAGGCTCCTTGCCAAGTTCTGCAGATCTCGCCTGGAAGCTCTCCAAACCAGAGAAGGTCTGTGACTGTAAATCCTCCTTTTGAAAGACTTTGCTGTGTGTGAATGAGCAGAATTCACAGTCAATGAATAAAAGGGTTTTTTGTCGGGACAAGGAGTTGGCTTCGTGCTCTCGGGAAGCCTCGGTCAGAACAGTTCTAGAGCAGAGCTGGGCCTCGACGGCTTCTTGATGACCTCTGGACTTCAGCTCCCAGAATTCCTGAGCCAGCATGATATAATCGATCAATCGATTGCCCTCTGGAATGAGATACGTGCTAATTTCCCTCTGAGGTTCACCTGATGTCCTTGGCATCTATACCTACCTACCCTCCTCCTGCCACATTGGCCCTCATACCAGTCCACCCTTGTTAGAAGGCTCTCTTCCTATAAATACCCCATAACCCCGTGATGGCAAAGCTATGGCACAGGTGGCACACAGAGCCCTCTCTGGGGCACATGAGCGTTGCCTCAGCTCAGCCACACCACACATTCATGCGCGCCTCCCACCTGCCACGCGTGCGCAGGGGGTGGGGCGTGTTAGATACTTGCTCTAACTTCAGTGGTTTCCACCCCGGTCCTCCGTTCCGGCGGGAACAGAGGCGCAATCCTATTGGTCGAAGGGTCTGACAGCTCCCTATAAAAGGGCTGCTGTCAGACTCAATCTTCATCTGGATTGTTGTTCCTTCTTGTACTTAATAAAGAGCTGTTGTTACGGTTGAGCCTGTGTGCGCCTCTCCATGACCCAATCTAACAGGGTGCATGCTGGAGACACATGCCCATGTGTGGGGGCCTGCAGGGTGCCCCCCCCTGCATGACGTTTTTGGTTTCAGGAGGCTTCAGGTAGGCCTGCTAGGCCCAAAATGGGCCGTGTGTGTGTGTCTGTGTGTGTCACACATGCATTGCATTATGGGTGTGGGCAGCGTACGTGCAGTCATGCACGCTTTCGGCACATGACAACAAAAAGGTTATCCATCACTGCCATAAAGCAATGCCCCATTTACGACCTGTGGACTTCAACTCCCAGAATTCCTGAGCCAACCAGGCTGACTCCGAGGTGGCATGCTTACTCAGGAATTCTGGGAATTGAAGTCCACTGGTCGTAAAGGGGGCCTGGCTGCCCACCCGTGCCATAGAAATTTCTCGTTACCTACCGAATTCGTGGCACCGAACCACAGGATTTTCCAACATCTCCCACACCAGTGGCACTTAACAGCTACTCCCCTGTGGTATGGTGGTATACAGGTAGTCCTTGATTGACGACAATGGAGCCCAAAATTTCCGTTGCTAAGCAAGACCATTGCTAAGTGAGCTTTTGCCCACACCTTACGACCTTTCTTGCCACAGTTGTTAAGTGAATCATTGCAGTTGTTCAGTCAGTAACAGGGTGGTTAAGAGAACACGGCTTCTCCATTGACTTCGCTCGCCAGGTCACAAAAGGGGATCACATCACGTGACCCCAGGAGGCTGCAACCGTCATAAATAGGAGTCAGTTGCCAAACCTTTGAATTTTTAGATTACGGTATTTTTCGGAGTATAAGACGCAGCAAGGTTCTGAAGAGGAAAATTTAAAAAGAAAAGTTTTTGCACTCTGCAAACCTTTCAAAAACGGCTTGTTTTTCACGAAAACAGGTTCGTTTCCCCTCTCAAAAAGGGGCATGAATAGCCCTTAGGAGGCTTGAGGGGTGCTCTGGAGGGGCGGAGGGGGGCAAAAACGAGCAAAAAACAGCCCGTTTTTTTGCGAAAACGGGCCCATTTTTTTCACAAAGAGGTTAGTCTTTAGGAAGCTTATAGAGTGCTGCTGGGGGTTGGGGGGGGGGGAAACGGCCCGTTTTTCACTCATTTCTGCCCTCCCCAGCCCCCAGGAGCACCCTACAAGCCTCCTAAAGGCTATGCATTGTCATTTTGATGAAGGGGGAGGGGTTTTCAGGTGGCAAAAATGCTGTATTCAGTGTATAAGACGCGCCTAGATTTTCAGCCTCTTTTTTTGTCGGAAAAAGGTGCGTCTTATACTCCGAAAAATACGGTATGTGATTTGCAGGGATGCTGCAATGGTCGTTAAGTGAGAATAACAGTCCTTAAGTTCTACTTACAGTTCCATTGCAGCTTTGAATGGTCACTAAAGTAATCGTTGGGAGGAATCCCTCTACTTCAGGGGTGTCCAAACTTGGGAATTCTGGGAGTTGAAGTCCACAAGTCTTAAAGTTCCCAAGTTTGGACACCCCTGCTCTACTTCATTGGGGTTTGCTAAAGGAGATGCTTCACCCCGCCATGCTGATAGGCCTCAATTTACGACCGTAATTGAGCCTGGCGTTAGGCTTGTAAGCCTTGCTGGCAGTGAAGTCGCTCACCGTAAGACTGCACCCAGTTTCGACTTTTATGGCAGTCATTAAGCAAACGCAGTGGCCCTGAAGCCAGTGCAAGGCAGATTTTTGTCGTAAAAAAGAAAACGCGACGAAAGCCGAGTTTAGGAGGATTTCCAGGAATTTATTTCATCGCAGTTTTCCAGTTTTATTCTTTATTAGGATTTCTGGGGGAAGAGCAAAGAGTGCTCGCTCTCTCCAAACTCACGTGGCCTAATAAAGAGGTTGTTAAAAGACACGCACACACACAAAAAGCCGGTTTAAGTTGCAGCTTGGCGAGAGGAGGAGGAGTGGAAATTGAAAAAGAGCAACCGAACTCCATCACAGACGTCGCAACCTCCTCTCCCGTCCCAAGGGGAAATCTTCCCGTTTATCCGACGGATGTGGGAGCTACGGTGGAGAGCCACAGATGGGGAAACCGTGAGCCTCCTAGGCTGAGTAAGAGGTGGTTTTACACCGAGGTGGAGCGCCCCGCGCAGGCCACATACAACAAGGGAGGTGCTCTGCTCAATACCCCCACCTCCACCCCAAGTTCATCTAAGACAGGGGTGTCCAAACTTGGGAACTTTAAGACTTGTGGACTTCAACTCCCAGCTGGGGAATTCTGGGAGTTGAAGTCCACAAGTCTTAAAGTTCCAAAGTTTGGACACCCCTGATCTAAGAAGATGGAAATATTGCTGGTTCACACTTCCAAAGAATGTATGCCTTCCCGCTGGAAGCGGACGAGTCTCGCCAACTAGCTTGAGTAAAAACCAAGGGTAACCACCCCGTGAAGGTCAAATAAGTCAAGATGGCGGCTAAAATCTGCAAGGGAAGCCCTATCTATTTTTTTTTTTTTTTAATGTGGGCCTTGAAGCTTGCAGGGCTGCAGCCGCCATCTTGCCTCGGCCCTCCCCTCTTGTTAAAAACAAAAACCCTGTTACCGAAGAAACAACATTTGTCAAAATTAAAATTGAAATTAAAAATCTCGGTCCTTTTCCCCGGGAGTCGAGTTTGGGATATCTGTCAATATTAGTGGTTTTTTGGGGGGGTAAATAAGACAGGATTCGTGATCGGAAGTCAGGCCTGGTCATTCTTGACTGCCGGGCCTCTTTAGCACCGCGCTGTACTTCGTGGCCCCGTTTTCGGCTCTCAGGACCACGTCCACCAAGGCGAATATGGAGATGACCTTGAGCGGGAGAGAGAAAGCCAAGCAAAAGTTTAGTTGGATCTCTGAGAGGTGATGCTTGTCAAATCCCAGAATTTTTGCCGCAAAAGTCACATCTATCGTTGCCACAAGTAGTCAGATACAGATTAACAGAATTGGAAGGGACCTTGTAGGTCATCTAGTCCAACCCCCTACCCAAACAGGAGACCCTACACCATTTTTGACTGGTGACAGTCCAGTCTCTTCTGAAAAACCTCCAGGGATGAAGCTCCCACAACTTCCGAAGGCAACTTCTGTTCCATGGGTTGATTGTTCTCACCGTCAGAACATTATTCCTTATTTCCAGGTTGAATCTCTCCTGGATCAGTTTCCATCCATTCTTCCTTGTCTGGCCTTTGGGTGCTTTGTAAAATAGCTTGACCCTCTCCTCTCTGGGGCAGCCCCTCAAATATTGGAAGACTGCTATCATGTCTCCCCTGGTCCTTCTCTTCACTAAACTAGCCATGTCTCTCTCTTTTCTTTTTTATTATTTTTTCCTTCCCTCCCTCCCTGCCTTCCTCTTCTTTCTTTCTTTCTTTCTTTCTTTCTTTCTTTCTTTCTTTCTTTCTTTCTTTCTTTCTTTCTTTCTCTCTCTTTTATTTCTCTTTCTTGTGCTTTGTAAAATAGCTTGACCCCTCCTCTCTGGGGTAGCCCCTCAAATGTTGGGAAATACTATCCTGTCTCTCCTGGTCCTTCTCTTCACTAGACTAGCCATGTCTCTTTTTTAAAAAATTATTTTCCCTTCCTTTCTTTCCTCCCTCCCTGCCTTCCACTTTCTTTCTTTTCTTTCTTGTGCTTTATAAAATAGCATGACCCCCTCCTCTCTGTGGCAGCCCCTCAAATATTGGAAGATGTTATCCTGTCTCCCCTGGTCCTTCTCTTCAATAGACTAGCCATGCCCAGTTCCTGCAACCGTTCATCGTAGGTTTTAGCCTCCAGTCCCTTAATCATAGTATTTGACTTATAACAGTTAGTTTAATGACCAAAGTTACAACTGCACTGATTACGACTGTTTCTCACACTTTACAACGGATGGAGCATCTCCCTGGACAGGTGATCAAAATTCGGATGCTTGGCAACTGACTCATAGTTATGACGGTTGCAGTGTCCTGGGGTCATGTGATCCTTTTTTGCGACCTTCTGACAAGCAAAGTACATCCATTTATCAATCAATCAATCAACCAATCAGAAGAGAACTGGAAGGGACCTTGGAGATCATCTAGTCCAACCCCCTGCTGAAGCAGGAGACCCTATACCAGGGTTGGCAAACCTTTTTGGCACCAGAACCCAAAAAACAACAACGGGCGATGGCTGGCATGCCCGGAGAGATGGCTCTGCATGCCACTTCCAGCACACAGGCCATAGGTTCACCATGACGGCCCTGCACCACTTCAGATAAATGGCTGTCCAGTCTCTTCTGAAAAACCTCCAGTGATGGAGCATTTACAGCTTCTGGTGGCAAGCTGTTCCACTGGTTAATTGATCTCACTGTCAGGAAATTTCTCCTCAGTTCTAGGTTGCTTCTCTCCTTGATTAGTTTCCACCCATTGCTTCTTATTCTACCCTCAGGTGCCTTGGAGAATAGCTTGACTCCCAAATCTTCTTTGTGGCAACCCCTGAGATATTGGAACACTGCTATCATGTCTCCCCTGGTCCTTCTTTTCATTCAACTAGACATCCCCAGTTCCTGCAACCGTTCTTCATATGTTTTAGCCTCCAGTCCCCTAATCCTCTTTGTTGCTCTTCTCTGCATTCTTTCTAGAGTCTCCACATCTTTTCTACATCGTGGCGACCAAAACTGGATGCCGTATTCCAAGTGTGGCCTTACCAAGGCATCATAAAGTGGTATTAACCCTTCACGTGATCTTGATTCTAACTCTCTGTTTATGTAGCCTAGAACTGTGTTGGCTCTTTTGGCAGCTGCTGCACACGGCTGGCTCCTATTTAAATGGTTGTCCACTAGGACTCCAAGATCCCTTTCACAGTTACTACTACTGAGCAAGGTATCATCTATACTGGACTTGTGCATTTCATTTTTGTTGCCTAAATGTAGAACCTGACTCTTTTCACCATTGAATTTCATTTTATTAGATAGTGCCCAATGTTCAAGTTTGTCAAGATCCTTCTGTATCTTAAGACCTTATTGCATGCACAGCCGGTCCCCGCTATTTCCTGGGGGAAAGGAGGGGGAAATGCCCCACGCGCCCCTGCCATCCATGCGGAAGGGCCTCGCAGAGGCTGCTCCCGCAAACCCTAGCTACCGTGCCTCTTCTTTTAGTGGTGGGCGCAAAAAGAGTGGCATCTAGGGCTGGCAAGAGTGTGCCAGAAACAGAACTTCCGGCCCTCTCTGGATCAGCTGAGCCGCGGGACGAGGTTAAGGGGCCTCCTGCACCTCAAAAATAATAAGACCTCCCCGAAAATAAGGCCAAGCGCTTATTTCAGGGATCAAAAGAAAATAAAACCCTTTCTTGTTTTCGGGGAAACAAGGTAGCTTAACAGCTGCAGTTGTGGTTCACTTCACAACGGTGGCAAGAAAAGTCCCCAAATGGGGCAAAACTCCCTGAACAAATGCCTCGCTTAGCAACATAGATTTTGGGCTGTGATTGCGGTTGTAAGGCGAGGGCTACCTGTATTGCAAGGGCATAAACATTTCTCATTCAGGAGCAAATGTAGCTGTCGTTTTTCCTGGCATCGCTTCAGCCCTCTGACCCCATCAGCCTTCTCGGGAATGACTATCGCAGGCAAAGTCTGCCTTTTTTATGGAAACACATTGCAACTTTGGTTAATTATTTCTGATCCTCTTCCAGGGCAATATCAGCATTTGTCATTTTTACAGCCACTTTACCCTCGGGTTAATGTGGTTCGGTTGCCAAGGAAATCAGCTGGCGGGGCAGTCAGTGAGTTTACTTTACTTTGTTGTCACGGCAGCTCGTACAATGAAATTAAATGCAAACTTCAGTGCAGAATAGAACTATTTAAAAGATAAAACACAAACACGCATCTTTTGCATTCTATACAATTGAATGAAAAACCCTGGTATTGCATTCGTATTGCACTATACCAGGGGTTGGCAAACTTAAACACTCAAAGAGCCATTTGGACCCGTTTCCCACAGAAAAGAAAACACCGGGAGCCACAAAGGTACTAACCGGAAGCCCCCCGTTCAATTCTGGAGCTGACCGGAAGTTCAGTTCCTCCACCATAGAGTCTCCTCCTAGCGCGGCATACTTTTTCCTCTACCTGTCCTAACCGAAAGCCCTATCAATTGTGGAGACAACTGGAAAACCCTCCCCTTGCCATAGAGTCTTCTCTCCTGGCGCACCGTGCTTCTCCCCCCCCCACCCACCGGAAGTTCCTCTCAAAATTGTGGCGCCGACCAGTGACGGAGCCGCAGCAGAGGGAGGAAAGAGCCACATGCGGCTCCAGAGCCGCAGTTTGCTAACCTCTGCTCTATACGGTACAGTTCAATATGGTTACTGCAGTGGGATAGAAGCTGTTTTTTAGCCTACTTGTCCTTGTTTTTATTGTCCTGTTCTGTCTTTCTTTTGGTGCTGTCCATGGGGTTCATGGAGAAGATACTGGAGCAGGTTGCCATTTCCTCTTCCAGTAGATCACATTTTGTCAGGACTCTCTGCTATGACCTGCCCATCTTGGGCACCGCATAGCTCCTTGCTTCATTGAGCTACGCAAGCCCCTTCACCGCGACAAGGCAGTAATCCATGAAGGAGATCATGAGAAAAGGCCGGGCGAGATGGATCAAAAGTTGGAATTGAGATTGCCGGGAGAAATATCAACAGCCTCAGATACGCAGAGGGTACCACTCGAATGGCGGAAAGTGAAGAGGAACTAAAGAGCCTCTGGATGCGGGCGAAGGAGGAAAGTGCAAAAGCTGGCTTGAAAGTCAACATTAAGGAAACTAAGATCATGGCATCCAGGCCCTCTCAATTCCTGGCAAATAGATGGGGAAGAAATGGAGGGAGTGACCAATTTTATTTCTCTGGACTTCAAGATCACCGCAGATGGAGACATGCAGCCAAGAAATTAAAAGACGCTTGTTCTTGGGGAAGAAAGCTATGGCAAATTCAGACAGCATCCTAAAAAGCAGAGACATCACCCTGCCAACAAAAGTGTGTCTAGTCAAGGCTACAGTTTTCCCAGTAATGGATGGCTGTGAAAGTTGGACCATAAGGAAGGCTGAGCGCCAAAGAATAGAGGCCTTTGAACTCTGGGGCTGGAGAAGACTCCTGCATTGAGTCCCTTGGACTGCAAGGCCATCCAACCGGTCAGTCCTAGAGGAGATCAACCCTGGCTGCTCTTTAGAAGGCCAGATCCTGAAGAGGAAACTCAAAGAGTTTGGCCACTTAAGGAGAAGGAAGAAAGACTCCCTGGAGAAGAGCCTCATGCTGGGAAAGACTGAGGGCAAAAGAAGAAGAAGGGGACGGCAGAGAAGGAGGTGGCTGGATGGAGTCACCGAAGCTATCTATCTATCTATCATCTATCTATCTACCTACCTACCTACCTACCTACCTACCTACCTACCTACCTACCTACCTACCTATCTATCTATCTATCTATCTATCTATCTATCTATCTATCTATCTATGATATTCTAAAACCCAAATACTTTGCCACCTAATGAGAAGGAAGAAAGACTCCCTGGAGAAGAGCCTCATGCTGGGAACGATGGAGGGCAAAAGAAGAAGAAGGGGACGGCAGAGAAGGAGGTGGCTGGATGGAGTCACCGAAGCTATCTATCTATCTATCTATCTATCTATCTATCTATCTATCTATCTATCTATCTATCTATCTATCTATCTATCTATCTATCTATGATATTCTAAAACCCAAATACTTTGCCACCTAATGAGAAGGAAGAAGGACTTCCTGGAGAGGAGCCTCATGCTGGGAACGATGGAGGGCAAAAGAAGAAGAAGGGGACGGCAGAGAAGGAGGTGGCTGGATGGAGTCACTGAAGCAGTCGGTGTGTGTTTAAATGGACTCCATAGGATGGCAGAGGACAGGAAGGCCTGGAGGAACATGGTCCATGGGGTTGCGATGGGTTGGACACGACTTTGCAACTAACAACAACAACCATCTGCCAGATGGTAATAGTTTAAAAAAAGGGTGGACTTTGGACGAATCACCAGGAGACCGGGAGTTCTAGTCTCACCTTAGGCATGACAGCCAACTGGTGACTTTGCACCAATCACCAGGCGTCTGTCCCATCTCTCCCCCTCCCCCCTGCCCCCCACCTCCCCTCCCCACCAGCCCAAGGAGGAGAACGACAAAGCTGATTCAGCCCTTGAAAAAATCCAGTTTTTAGGACCATGTAATGAAACGCCATAATATAAATTTACTTAAATTTAGTTACGCTTCACATAAAAAGAATGCAATAACAGCTATACTCAATGAAGGTTTAATAATTATAATAATTGTATACATAGATATTAGATTGATGATATTAATAATGGGGGGGGGGGGGAAACCTGGAATTGGAAATTATTAGAGAATGTTGCCAATACAAAAATAATAGAATGACTTAGAATAGGAGGTTAAAAATACTTCATTATTGGATATATTGAAGATGATATAATGAATTACTGTAATATAAATGAATTTATATTTAGAATGCCTTGTTTAAATTGAAGAAACAATAGTGGTAATCAAGCAAATGAAGTGCTATAATAATAATAATGTATACAAATATATTTGATTGATGATATGTGACTTTAGATAAAGTTTAAGCTGATGACTATGGAAAGGACGCACCAAAACCTTGTAACCAATGACACGCTGTACGTAATTGAAGATGTTTTTATGTTATATGTCTTATTTGTTTATGTTTGTTTAAAAATAAAATTTTGTTTTAAAAAAAAAAGAAATCCACTTTGATACCCCTGATCTAGATACAAAATCAGAGACGGGGAAAGACCCCAATCGAATTCTTGGTCACTGAGATTGTGCCATCAGAAGCTCGCCCAGTGGCCCTTGACCGGATGGCACCAGTGGGAAGTAGGGCGAAGGTGGGGAGGGAGGGAGGGAGGGAGGGGCCAACGTTACCTGCCGTGGGGCGTCCTGCTCCGTGCTCTGCGGTTCCCACACCAGCGACAACTGTGGCTTTTTCCCCACTTTTTGGAACTGGAATCCCACCAACGGCAGAGCCTGCAAGGCAACAGGAGATGGAGTCAACGGGCGGAGCAGGATGGGAGATGGAGTCAACAGGGAGGAAGTGGGACGGGCCAGGAGGCAGAGGGGTATCAAGCAGTGAGGAATGCCCCCCCACACACACACAAATGAGAGACACCCCTGTCTACGTATAGGCCTTTCCCACCCCATTCTGTATTTTGCACGTTTCTATTTTTGTAACCTTTTATTTATATTGTTTGGTCTTTTAATATGGTCTTTTAATATGGTAAGCTGCTCAGAATTACCCTGGGGGTAAGATGGGCAGCGGATAAATTTAATTAAAAAAAGTACCGTATTTTTCAGAATATAAGACGCTCTGAAGTATAAGACGCACCTAGCTTTGGGGGAGGAAAACAAGGGGGGGGGGGAAATCTGCCTCTGCCTCCCAGCAATTTGCCTCCTTGCAACAAACAGCAAACAGTGCAGACAATATACACTGTTTGTGGTGTTACATTTCAGACTGTGCTTGTAAAATTGATGTGCTTTTTGGAACTAAAGTTATTCTCTGCTATCTAAAAGAAGGTACAATAGCACTGGGCCTCTTCAGATCAAGCATTTATTTTAAAAAGCTTCTTCATTTTGTTAAGCCGTCTAGAATAATAATAAAGCAGTCTTTGAAAAATAAGTCTAATAATTTGAACATTCTATAGGTCTTTATTGACTTACCTCCTTGCAGCAAACAGCTTGATTAGCACAAGAAAAAAAAATCTGCCTCTGCCTCCCAGCAATTTGCCTCATTCAGCAAACAGCAAGTTTCACTTTCAATTTCAGCCTGGGCCTCCCGATCATCAGCTGTTTCAGGCTGCAGGGTTTGCTATAGCCCAGCGATGGCGAACCTTTTCTAGCTCGCGTGCCATAAGTAGGGGGAGCGCAGGGGGGTAGTGTGCGGGCGTGCCGCACCCATAATGCAATGCGTGACCCCTCAGTGCGCATGCGCACACTACAGGCCCAACCCCCATTTTTTGCATGCTTTTTTTGCCCTCTCCAGGCTCCAGAGGCTTTATAGGAGCCTGGGGAGGGCGAAAACAGCCTCCCTGCCCGCCCCCCCCGCCCCCCCGGAAGCCCTCTGGAGGCTTAAGGGACCTTCAGGATGCTTCCTTGAAGCCTCCGGAGCAGACAAAATGCACCTCTGAGCAAACCGGAAGTGACTTCCAGTTTGCTCGGAGGGTCGTTTTCAGGCCTTAGGCTTGAAAGCCAGCGGTGTGACTTTGAACCAATCGCCAGGGGTGGCTTACGGCTTGTGTTACTGCCGGTTTGCTGAGGGGCATGCTGCAGGTGCAGTAGCAAAAGAAAAAAAATGCTTCTGCGCATGCGCAGAGGCAAAGAACAAGATGGCGGTGCCTACGCTACCGCTAACAGAACCAGTTCGGGGGCATGTCTGGCCGAGTTACTACCTAGGCAGCCGAACCAGTAGGAACTGACCTCTGAGGTTGGCTGTAGTTCTGTGCATGAAAGACAGCTGGATAATAATAATAATTAATAATTTATTAAATTTCTAGACCGCCCCCTCTCCCCGGAGGGACTCGGGGCGATGACTTTGGCCCCGTCATTCTCACTCGGCCTCAGCCGACCTCAGAGGATTGTTGTCGTGTATTAGGAGGAAGGCCTATGTCCATGATGGCGAACCTGTGGCGAGCCATTTGTCAGGGCGGGCGAGGCGTTGCATGCATGCACTGGCCAGCTGACTTCGGCCTTCTTTTGAGGCTGTTTTTCGCCCTCTGGTGCACGAAAAACCGGCCCTACGGGCAAACCGGAAGTTCAGGAACGGACGTCTGGATTCCTCATAGGTCCATTTTTCGCCCTGAAGCCTCCGGGGAAGACTAGGGGCTGTTTTCGCCCTCCCCAAGCGCCTAGAAAGCCTCTGGAGCCTGGGGAGGGCGGAAAAAACCACACCCAAAGTGGGGGAGGGGGAAGTTTGCTGGTCACAGGTACATGCGTGGGGTGGGTGGTTTGCGCACATAGATTATGGGTGTGGCACGCCTGCGCACGACCCCCCTGCACTCCCCCCCGCCTTTGGCACAGGAGCCTCCCCGGGCCCTCCGGAAGGGCGAAAAATCAGCTAGCTGGCACGCCCATGCGGCTCAGATCTGACACCTGCCGTGCCAGCAAATATGGCTGTGACGTGGGTGCCACAGTTTCGCCATCTCGGGTGTAGGGTCTCCTCCTAGGGCTGGGGGTTGGACTAGATGACCTACAAGGTCCCTTCCCATGCTGTTAATCTGTATCTATCTCTATCTGACTGCCTGTAGTTATGGATATCTCCAGAAGAAAAAGGGAAAGAAAGAATTGGGTCCAGCCTCCCATCCCAGCTCTTTCTGGCCTCATGCCCAGCGCTGCTAATCAGATCACCGGGGACCGACACGGCCTGCCGCCTGCCGACAATGAAAACCCACCAGATGCTGCCGAGTCCCGTTAGTGACAGCGGAAATGAAATCCAACATCTCCCTGCAGGATCATTGGGAGGCCAGAATTGCCTGCTTGGCAGGATCTGCTCTGCTATAATGACCGCGCCGGGAGGGCATAACGGTCCTGGCTTCTGCGAAGGGCAGATGGAGGCACAGCCGGTACCGGCCCAGCATCCCCAAACAGTGATCGGAGAAGGGGAGGGAGGGCAGCACACGGAACAAGGCAGGTGGGTGCTCTGACCGAGCCTTCCCGAGAGCATGAAGCAAATTCCTTGTCCTGACAAAAAACCTCTTTTATTAATTTCCTGTGAATTCTGCTCCTTCACATCCAGCAAAGTCTTTCAAAAGGAGGATTTACGGTCACAGACCTTATCTGGCTTGGAGAGCTGCCAGGCCAAGATCTGCAAAACCTGGCAAGGAGCCTTGGAAAGTCACGAACCAATGAAGCGAACTCATGGTCTCCTGCAAACTCCACTCCCCTTTCACCCCTCTTTTATTTCCTCTGGGAGGGGCCATTCAGCGTCCACCTGTGGCCTTACTCCCAAGTCGACCCCTGTTCTTTAGCTGTTCCCTTCGTCTGGCAGCTCTGCGCATGCGCACACTGGGAACAGGCTCCAGCTGTTCTTCTGCCCCACTGATCTCCGACTCCGAAGGCAGCTGATAACTGTCAGACGGCCCTGGCCCCCTCTCTGCCTCCGACCCAGAGCCCTCCTCAGAGCCTTCCCCAGACTCCAGGACTGGCCCATCTTCCTCCCCAACCTCCTCACTCTCCGAATCTGCTGCCAGCTCCAATGGCCGCTCGCGTGCCACAACAGTGGGAGCTCTCGTCCCTCTCCAAACGGGCTCCTGAACTGCCTTGCACGGCAGAGCTGCGATAGGGCAGGAGAGGTAGTCCTCCACCCACGACCACAACTGAGCCCCACATTTCAATTGTTAAGTGAGACATCTGCTAAGTGAGGTAGGCAGAAGATCACCAACCCTCAGACAGCCCGGATTTCTGGCCAGGAAATGGATTCCAGCTTAGCAATGGAGGCCTTCCGTTCTCTGAATACAGAGAGTCCTCGACTTATGACTGCAATTGAGCCCTAAAATTTCCATTGTTAAGCGAGACAGCTGCTGAGTGGGTTTTGCCTCATTTTTACAACCTCTCTTGCCACAGCTGCAGGAGGAGGAGGAGGAGGAGGGGTGGGAGGTGGGGTCAGCATCAAGGCAACCTGAGAGCTCCGAGGGGGAAGAGGGAATGGAGCTGGCAGAGGGGGGGGGGGAGAGGCGGAGCCTGGGCCGTCCGTCAGCCCTCAGACAGAGAGTCAATAGCCCCCAGGTCTGGGGGGGGGCTGATGAGGAAGAGGAGGAACAGCTGGGTCCAGTGCCTGATGCGTGGATGTGCAGAAGGTAGAGGAGAGGAGAGCAGTGGAAATCTATGGGCCGGTCCTTGGGAAGGAAGAGCCACCGCTGCTAGCGAAGCCCCACCCTAGCTCTGGGGATAAAAGGCAAGGGGTGGAGATGGATAGATGTGGCAGGCAACTATTCAGCTCCGGGATGGACGGACTTGTTAGCCTAAGAGAGAAACGTTTTGCCGGGGCTGCCGGGGCTCCTAATTAAGGGAATCGTTGATTAATTACAGAGGGTTTGTTGCTGTGCCAGCCAGGGAATCGCATGGACTCACGTTGCAATAAATGCGCTTCTGGACTCCAAACCGCAGCACTAGGACGTCAAAAGCCTCGCTCAGCACGCCCATCACCATGGCCTCCGACTCCAGCGGTCCACACTCCTGCGAGGCACAACACACACAGAAAGAGGGAGGGATGAGCAAAGCGGAGCGGCCCCTTCGTTCCACCCAGGAGATTTGAACCTGGTTCCCATCCAAGCCTCCTAAACCACCAAAAATTGATGTTGCCGAGCGAAACGGTGATTAAGGGCCCCGTTTTATGACTTTTCTTGCCTCCGCGATTAAGGGACTCAGTGCAGTTGTGAAGTTAGGAACATGGTTGTTAAGTGAACCGGGCTTCCCCGTGGACTTTGCTTGTCAGAGAAGTCGCAAAAGGGGATCGCTTGATCCCCGGCACATCGTCCTAAATATGAGTCGGTTGCCGAGCATCTGAATTTTGCTCAGGTGGCCATGGAGACGCTGCGTCAGTCACAAGTGTGAAAAATGGGTCCTAAAGTCATTTTTTTTCAGTGCCGTCGTAACTTTGAACAGTCACTAAATGGACTGTCGTAAGTCAAGGACTGCACGTATCGGTATTTTCATTGAAAAATTCGTAGGTCCCCCCCACCCAAGAGAAAAATCTCCCCTGTGGCCCATTTGGGGATCGGTGTTTTTCCGCTTGGCAGCTTTTAAGATGTGTGGACTTCAACTCCCAGCATTCCTAAATCAGGTCATGTGGACTTCAACTCCCAGCATTCCCCAGGCAGCATGGCCAGAACTGAAGTCCACAGCTGAGAAACTCTACTATATGTGTAGAGTTTCTCAACTGATTTACAATCATTCGCTTAGTGTCCTTTTGAAGTTACAACGGCACTGAAAAAAGTGACTTATGGCTGTTATTCACATTTACGACCACTGTCACGTCCTCCTGGTCAAAGTTACAACAGCACTGAAAAAAGTGATTTATAACCGTTATTTACACTTACGACTGTTGTCATGTCCACACCAAAGCTCTTGGCAGCTCATATTTATGATGGTTGAAGTCAGAAGTGGGTTTTACATGATTTTACCACCGGTTTGCCATGCACCAAAAATGTGCGCATGTGCCTCCTGTGCATGCGCTTTGCTCGTGCGTGCAACTCGCACGAATGCACTTTGCTCGTGCGTGCAACTCGCACGAATGCACTTTGCTCGTGCGTGCAACTCGCACGAATGCACTTTGCTCGTGCGCGCAACTCGCACGAATGCACTTTGCTCGTGCGCGCAACTCGCACGAATGCACTTTGCTCGTGCGCGCAACTCGCACGAATGCACTTTGCTCGTGCGTGCAACTCGCACGAATGCACTTTGCTCGTGCGTGCAACTCGCACGAATGCACTTTGCTCGTGCGTGCAACTCGCACGAATGCACTTTGCTCGTGCGTGCAACTCGCACGAATGCACTTTGCTCATGCGTGCAACTCGCACACATGCATGCAGCTTAGAAAACATGGCTAAATAGGGCAGTATAGTGCTAGGGGTGGGTAGGTGCCACCCACAGGTCGCCACTACCGGTCACCCAAACCAGCCCAAACCGGATGACTGCTACCACTGGTTGAAGTGTCCCGAGGTCACGTGATTCCTTTTTTGCGACATTCCAACAAGCAAAATCAATGGGAATTCACTCAACTATGTTACTCACTTAGCAACTGCAGTGGTTCGCTTAACAGCGGCGGTGAGAAAGTTCGTAAAATGGGCACAACTTGTCTTAACAATGTTTCGTTTAATGAACGGAAATGAACCGATGAAAGAAAGGCGATGTTTATTCCAGCAGACGGGGACTCTGCAAACACAACACCTGGCCAATTTTCAGAGGTCCCTCCCGTCCCGTCCCCCGTGCCTGTCCCTCCCCTCCGGGGTCCCAAATGGGCCTCGGACCCCTGACCTTGACAAACACAGCAAAGAAGAGGTCGACGCTCAGTTCCTGCACTCGCTTGGAAGCCATCTTGCGGTCGTTGCAATGCTCTGCTTGCTTCTGTATCTCAGCCTCCTCCATCTGTGGGGCAGGACTCAGCCCTTGAAAAGAGACAACATCTGGTTGTTAGTAGCCTGGGGGAGACCCCTGCCCACCCACCCCCGCCGTTTTCTTGGGGTGGTAGGTGCTGTGAGAAAATCTCTTCCTACACCTATATTCTTTGATCCTATACCAGTGGTGGGTTCCGGATCCCATTGCAACAAAGCCCAGCATTCCCCACATGCATCCTTACCGCAGCGACGCATCCGCGACCCTCCAGCTGCTTGGCAGAGTGTCGTGCAGGCGCTGTACGCCCTGTGCACATGCGGGAAGCGCCGAAGAGCTCAAGTACAGGTAAGGAGCTCGGGTGGGCCCTCCAGAGCACCGTACAGGAATGGTACCTGGTGCTCCCGGCAGGCACCAGTACGCCTATCTTGGGGCTTACCGCCTGCAACCCACCACTGTCCTATACCTATGCTCCTGTAGGCCTATGTTCTTATTAGAGACCTTATAAGTTGGTATATATTAAAGTGCTTGCTTGAGACTTGCAGACAAATGAAAATTGTAATCCTTACTGTGAAAACCTTATAACAGGGGTGTCCAAACTTGGGAACTTTAAGACTTGTGAACTTCAACTCCCAGAATTCCCCAGCCAGCCATGCTGGCTGGGGAATTCTGGGAGTTGAAGTCCACAAGTCTTAAAGTTCCCAAGTTTGGACACCCCTGCCTTATAACATGCAGTATAATCAGTTTTGAGATATTTTTAAATGTAAGCTATCTGGGACATGAAGAAATAAGGAAATGAACGTTGCAGAGGGGAGGAAATCTCTGAAGGGGACATGGAAATGCGGTAAACGAAGGATGGCACTGGGAGGAGAGGAAGTTGCCCTGGTAATATTCCAGGGGAACAGAAGGTATGTGAATAAAAGCTATAAAAGTGAAGGGTTGCAATCATGTCGGGGCCATTGATGGTAGTTGCTCCTCACTGGACATACCGTATTTTTCGGAGTATAAGACGCACCTTTTTCACTCAAAAAAGAGGCTGAAAATCCGGGTGCGTGTTGTACGCTGAATACAGCATTTTTGGCCTCCCAAAACCCTGTCCCATTTGCAAAAATAGCCATGCATAGCCTTTAGGAAGCTTCCAGAGTGCTCCTGGGGGCTGGGGAGGGCAGAAACGAGAGAAAAGTGGGCCCTTTTTTTTGCTCAATTTTGCCTCCCCCCCCCAGCCCCTGAGAGCACTCTATAAGCCTCCTAAAGGCTATGCATGTCATTTTTTTGACAAAAAATAGGCCATTTTGGGGAGAGTTTCTGCAGAGTGCAAAAACTTTTTTTAAAAAAAATCCCCTCTTCAGAACCTTGGTGCATCTTATACTCCGGTGCATCTTATACACCGAAAAATACAGTAGCTGCTATCTCTGACCATTGTTGCAATGAGAAAATATGTAAGTATATTCTCGCTGAAGTATTGATGTAAATCCCTGACATTTTCACGTTTGAACTAATCATGAAATTAAAAAAAACCTTTTGATTCAAAGTGGAATTGTGGTTGCAGTCTTGCATTTCTATTTTTTTAGTGTCTCCCGTTTTATGACAGTCCCGAGCACAGCCCACCAGCCGTCCATGCCCTACAGAAAAAAACCCTGACTTTTGCACCTTCTAGAGTGCAGAAAGGGGTGTTGGTTGACTGGGAAAAGGAACATAGAATGAGGGTAGTGCTTAAGGGGTTAAGCCAGTTAGGAGACTTTGGACCAATCACCAGGAGACTGGGAGTTCTAGTCTCACCTTTGGATATGACAGCCAGGTGGGTGACTTTGGACCAATCACCAGGAGACTGGGAGTTCCAGTCTCACCTTTGGATATGACAGCCAGGTGGGTGACTTTGGACCAATCACCAGGAGACTGGGAGTTCCAGTCTCACCTTTGGATATGACAGCCAGGTGGGTGACTTTGGACCAATCACCAGGAGACTGGGAGTTCTAGTCTCACTTTAGACATGACAGCCAGATGGGTGACTTTGGACCAATCACCAGGAGACTGGGAGATCTAGTCTCACCTTTGGATATGACAGCCAGGTGGGTGACTTTGGGCCAATCACCAGGAGACTGGGAGTTCTAGTCTCACTTTAGACATGACAGCCAGACGGGTGACTTTGGACCAATCACCAGAAGACTGGGAGTTCTAGTCTCAGTTTAGACATGACAGCCAGATGGGTGACTTTGGACCAATCACCAGGAGACTGGGAGCTCTAGTCTCATGTCTGACAGCCAGATGGGTGACTTTGGACCAATCACCAGGAGACTGGGAGTTCTAGTCTCACTTTAGACATGACAGCCAGACGGGTGACTTTGGACCAATCACCAGGAGACTGGGAGTTCTAGTCTCAGTTTAGACATGACAGCCAGATGGGTGACTTTGGACCAATCACCAGGAGACTGGGAGCTCTAGTCTCATGTCTGACAGCCAGATGGGTGACTTTGGACCAATCACCAAGAGACTGGGAGATCTAGTCTCACCTTTGGATATGACAGCCAGATGGGGGACTTTGGACCAATCACCAGGAGACTGGGAGTTCCAGTCTCATCTTTGGATATGACAGCCAGGTGGGTGACTTTGGAGCAATCACCAGGAGACTGGGAGATCTAGTCTCACCTTTGGATATGACAGCCAGATGGGTGACTTTGGATCAATCACCAGGAGACTGGGAGTTCTAGTCTCACTTTAGACATGACAGCCAGATGGGTGACTTTGGATCAATCACCAGGAGACTGGGAGTTCTAGTCTCACTTTAGACATGACAGCCAGACGGGTGACTTTGGACCAATCACCAGGAGACTGGGAGTTCTAGTCTCACTTTAGACATGACAGCCAGATGGGTGACTTTGGATCAATCACCAGGAGACTGGGAGTTCTAGTCTCACTTTAGACATGACAGCCAGACGGGTGACTTTGGATCAATCACCAGGAGACTGGGAGTTCTAGTCTCACTTTAGACATGACAGCCAGATGGGTGACTTTGGACCAATCACCAGGAGACTGGGAGTTCTAGTCTCACATTAGACATGACAGCCAGATGGGTGACTTTGGACCAATCACCAGGAGACTGGGAGTTCTAGTCTCACCTTAGGCATCTCTCTCTGTCTCGTCTCTCTTGTGAGTGAATGAATGAAGAGCACTCAGTTGAGGAAAGACGCTCTACTGAAGGAGAGTCCGACCTTGGCAACTTTAAGACTTGTGGACTTCAAGTACCAGAATTCTCTACAGATCTTAAAGTTGCCACGGTTGGAGAGCCCTGCTCTATGCTTCCCTAGAGGCAGCCAGCTAGCCCATCATCCTGAAAAACTCACCCAGCGAAGCCGAAAGTAGCCGGTGTACCACGATGTCCGGAAACCGGCGGATGGGCGACGTAAAATGGGTGTAGAGAGGCACGTTGAGGGCATAGTGGCGGAAGAGGGCTTCGTCCTTCAGCATGCCGGTACAGAAATAAACCGCCATCTGCAAAGAGGAGGGATGGATGGATCAGAAGCCACCAGCAACGGGGCTGGGAAGGAAGACGGAGGCCGTTCCAGCATGGCTGACGGTGAAAGAAGCTGCAAAGTTTTAGGAAGAGGAGGAGTAGGTGGGGAAGAGATACTCGGACGTCTCTCTCCATCTCAGGGAACATGGAGATCTGGGTGTCAGTCCAGAAAAGGCTTTGTAACAGGGGGATTCAACCTTGGCAACTTTAAGGCCTGTGGCTGGGGAATTCTGGGAGTTGAAGCCTGTCAGAGTATGAATGTTCATAGACTGGAACAGACATGGTAACAGGTCAGCCAATGAGGGCTGTTTGGAAACTGAAATAGTATTTGCTGTGCGAGCAACAAGGAGACAGCAAGGAGCGTGGGCGTGGCTTAGCTCTGCAGCTCTGAGTCTGTGCTGAGCTCTAAACTAGTCTGCTGCTCTGAACTGAAACTGAAACTGTTCTCTCCTCTGCCTGTGTTTTGCTTGTATTTGCTACCATGTTGGAAAAACCTGCTTTTGGTATTGTATATTTACTTCATGTGTTATATTATATATAAAGAGAAGTTAATGAATCCTGCTGAATCCGTTACCTGTGTGTGCTTTCTGGATGAAATTGCTGCAACGACACTCTGACAAAGTCCACCGGTCTTAAAGTTACCAAGGTTGGACACCTTCCACTTTATAGCAATAGCACTTAAGACATGTATATCGCTTTGTAGTGCTTTATAGCCCTCTCTAAAGTGGTTTAAAGAGTCAGCCTTTTGCCCCCAACAATCAGGGCCTTCATTTTACCCACTGCGGAAGGATAGAAGGCTGAGTCAACCTTGAGCCTGGTGAGATTCGAACTCCAAAATTGCAGGCAGCCAGCAGAAGTAGCCTGCAGTACTGCACTCTAACCACTGTGCCACCACAGCTCTGTGTGTGTGTGTATGTGTGTGTATGTGTGTGTGTGTGTAAAAGAAGAAAAAGACATTGCGATCTCCGGAACTTTAAAATATATTGCTCACTTAGCTTTCGTTAGCCACTGCTAACATCAAACCATTAAAGAGATATCTGCCTTTATTCACTATTAATCCATTTGGCCACTGCATGCGTGATAGGCCAATCCTATATATGCGTGTGCACCAAACTGGAAGTAATGCTGGGAGAAACCCACCCCTGATACATACACATACATACATACATACATACATACATACATACATACATACATACAGCTTAACACATTACCGTATTTTTCGGAGTATAAGACGCAACCTTTTTCCCTCAAAAAAGAGGCTGAAAATCTGGGTGTGTCTTATACACTGAATACAGCATTTTTGCCTCCTGAAACCCTGCCAACTTCACCAAAATGGCCATGCAGAGCCGTTAGGAGGCTTTCAGAGAGCTCCTGGGGGCTGGGGAGGGCAGAAATGAGCGAAGAACGGGCCGTTTTATGCCCTCTCAGCCCCCAGGAGCACTCTATAAGCCTCCTTAAGGCTATGCATGCCCCCCCCTCTTTTTTTTTTTTTTGAAAAGAGGCCGTTTTGGGGAGGTCTGCAGAATGCAAAACCTTTTTTAAAAAATTTGCCTCTTCAAAATCTCGGTGCGTCTTATACTACGAAAAATACGGTACATTACATATGATAGCTTAATACAGGGGTGTCCAAACTTGGGAACTTTAAGACTTGTGGACTTCAACTCCCAGAATTCCCCAGCCTGGCTGGGAGTTGAAGTCCACAAGTCTTAAAGTTCCCAAGTTTGGACACCCCTGGCTTAATATAAACCGGAAACCTCCTCTTAGCCCAGGCCCCCAGTTATAAGCCTTGTGCTGAGATGAGCAGCAAACGAATGGAGTGAATAAAATCAAGTTCAAAATCAAAATAACTCTCCTGTCCGTTAACTCAGGGCTGCTGGCTTCTGCGCCAACTGTATACCTCCGGCTGGCCTTTTAGAGGCAGCCTCCACCACCTGCATTGTAATGCCCCCATTGGGCAGGGAGGGGTCCTTTGGGAGGGCCCCTCCTTCTTTCCTTCCTACCTGCATGGGACGAGAGAACATGTTGGTCAGCACCTCCTTCCTCGCCTCGCTGTATTGGTCATTCCCAAAGGTTTCATTCAGGCTTTTCTGGAAGAGAAAGAGAGAGAAACAGACGCAGACGTAAGGAGCGGAGCAAAGGTGGCTTGTGTCAGAATATTCATGGACGGGAATAGGACATGGTAACAGGTCAGCCATTTGGGGACTGGCTGGAATAGGATATGGTAACAAGGTCAGCCAATGTATGGGCATGGCAACTGGATCAGCCAATGGGAACTATTTGGAGACTGAGAGCTGTGCCCGATGGCTAGGAGCCTGGGCGTGGCTTGCCTGTGTAGCTCTGAGTCTGTGCAAGAGAACTAGTCAAGTCTGTCTGCTCTCTGAATTGAAACTGGAAACCAACCTCTCCTCTCTACCCCGTTGGAAGAATCTGCTGTTGGTATTGTACATTTATTGATGTGTTGTTGCGTATGTAAACAGAAGTGAATGAATCCTGCTGAATCAGTTATCTGTGTGTGCTTTCTGGGTTTGAATTTTTGCAACAAACTCTCTTGACACCTGTGCCTCCACGTTGCAGGGGGAGTGGGTGGTTGTTTGGTCTAGTGGTGAAAGTGCTGGTCTAGAGACCAGGAGAGGGTGAGTTCTAGTCCCATCTTCGACATGAATGCTGGCTGGGGGGCTTTGGGCCAATCACCAGGAGACGGTGAATTCTGGTCCTGCCTTAGTGTAAGCCATAACACTGATGTTGTTATCTAGCTGGATAATGAAACATCTGTAAGAGAACGACCATGTTCAGAGAGCACCAAGGACCCCACTGTCTTCCTCCTCCTCCTCCTCTTCCATCCACAAACCCCACTCCTTCTTAGCACTGATGATGTTACCTAGTTTGGTAACGAAACGTCTGCAAGAAGACCACCAAGCTCAGAGAGCACCAAGGACCCCACAGTCCTCCTCCTCCTTTCCACAAACCCCTCCCTTCCCACCTCCCTCTACGGTCTCCCTCTACTAACCCACTCCTTCCCTTCCCTTCCCTTCCTCTCCTTCCTCTCCTTTCCCTTCCATTCTCTCCTCTCCTTTCCTCTCATCTCCTCCTTTCCTCTCCTTTCCTTCCTTTTCTTTCCTCCTCTCCTTTCCTCTCCTCCTTTCCTTTCCTCCCTTTCCTTCCCTTCCCTTCCTTTACTTCCTCTCCTTTCCTCTCCTCCTTTCCTTTTCTTTCCTCCTCTCCTTTCCTCTCCTCCTTTCCTTTCCTCCCTTCCCTTCCTTTACTTTCTCTCCTTTCCTCCTCTCCTCTCCTTTCCTCTCCTCCTTTCCTTTTCTTTCCTCCTCTCCTTTCCTCTCGTCCTTTCCTTTCTTCCCCTTCCTTTCCTCTCTTCCTTTCTTTTCCTCTCCTTCACCTCCTCTCCTTTCCTCTCCTTTCCTTTCCTTCCTATCTTTTACTCTCCTCCTTTCCTTTCCTTCCTCTCCTTTCCTCCTTTCCTTCCAGAGTCGTTTTCCAAGCTCCAAACCTTGGCTGAATGCAGCAGGAGCCCCTTTTTGAGTTCCCCCTCCCCCCCTCCCCTCCCCCTCCCCTCCCCTCCTGCCGCTTACTCACGTGCAAGGCCCCGGCACTGCTGCAGTCGATCTCCAGGCCCATCTGGTTGCAGAAGGCCATGAGGTCGTGGAGCATCTTGCTCTGAGGGGGGGGATGCCGGCGCAGGAGAGCCTGGGTGGGGAAGGAGCGGTAAATCCGATGGGCCACTGCCATGTTGGCCAGCAGCATGAATTCTTCCACCAGCCTGGAGGAAGCAAGGAAAAAGCGAAGACGGGTGAGGGGCAGGGAGGAGGACCAGGCTGTTCTGACCGAGGCTTCCCGAGAGCATGAAGCAAACTCCTGGTCCCGACAAAAACCCCTTTTATTAATTGGCTGTGAATTCTGCTCCTTCACATCCAGCAAAATCTTTCAAGGGAGGATTTACAGTCACAGACCTTCTCTGGCTTGGAGAGCTGCCAGGCCAATCTCTGCAAAACCTGGCAAGGAGCCTCGGAGAGTCACGAACCAATGAAGCGAACTCATGGTCTCCTGCAAACTCCACTCCCCTTTCGCTCCTCTTTTATTTCCTCTGGGAGGGGCCATTCAACGTCCTCCTGTGGCCTTACTCCCAAGTCGACCCCTGTTCTTTAGCTCTTCCCTTCGTCTGGCATCACTGCACATGCACACACTGGGAACAGGCTCCAGCTGTTCTTCTGCCTCACTGATGTCTGACTCCGAAGGCAGCTGATAACTGTCAGACGGCCCTGGTCTCCTCTCTGCTTCCGACACAGAGCCCTCATCAGAGCCTTCCCCAGACTCCAGGACTGGCCCATCTTCCTCCCCAACCTCCTCACTGTCCGAATCTGCTGCCAGCTCTGCTGGTGGGTCACAACACAAGGGAGGAATAGGGATGGACAATCACATACAGGTAGTCCTCAACATACGACCACAATGGAGCCCAAAATTGATGTTGCTAGGGGAGACTTTTGTCAAGTGAGCTTTGCCCTGTTTTACAGCTTTTCTTGCTGCAGTTTTTTAACGGAATCCCTGTGGTTGTTGAAACGAGTCACACGGTTGTAAAGTGGATCTAGCCTTCCCCCTTGACTCTGCTTGTCAGAAGGACGCAAAGGGAGATCCCGTGACCTTGCGACCTTCGTAAAATGTGAGTCAACTGTCAAGCACCCGAGGGTAAATTACGTCCCCATGGGAATTCTGCAAAGGGTCATCAGTGTGAAAAATGTTCATAAATCACTTTTTCCTCTGCCACTGTAACTTCGTACGGTCACTAAATGAACTTTCGTAAGTTATTTATAATGCCTTGGTGAGGCCACACTTGGAATATTTGCATCCAGTTTTGGTCCCCACGATGTAGAAAAGATGTGGAGACTCTGGAAAGAGTGCAGAGAAGAGCAAGAAAGAGGATTAGGGGACTGGAGGCTAAAACATATGAAGAACGGTTGCAGGAACTGGGTATGTTTAGCTTAAGAGAAAGAAGGACTAGGGGAGACATGATAGCATTATTCCAATATCTCAGGGGTTGCCACAAAGAAGAGTGCCCTGCCCTCTCCATGAATATACACATGCCCCCCACATGCTCTCCACCCCTGTGCACATGCCCCCTTGCCTTCATGCGCAGCAGTGACCTGAAGACCAGCGGGCCAGTGGGAGGCATGGGTACATGCGTGGCAGAGCTGAACTGGGGCAACGGCTCACGTGCCCACAGAGGGGGGTCGACTAGAAGACCTCCAAGGTCCCTTCCAGCTCTATAATTTCATTATCCTGTTAAATGGCGCATAACCCACCAAGTTGTCTCCATGTGAGGAGGACACCTTGAGAAAGGACTTCATACGAAACCCTGAGCTGATGTCTTCTGCAGAAGATACTCGGGGCATAAGCTCCAGGCATTCAAAGGTGGAGAATCAAACCAGCTTTGGACGTTCCTCTTAACCACAACAGCCTTGCAAGGTATTCTCCAAGCATTGTTCTGGAGCAATTCCTTGACGTGTAAAGCTTCCGAGCTTCATTATTTTCATTTGTAGGAAGTTAGCGCCCACCCCTCTAGAAGAAGGAAATATCCTGGGAAATATTGAAAAAGGCAGAATATTATATTTTCCCTGGATCAGAAATGGAGAAACGTCTTTTTGGGAAGGAAGCAGACTCACTCTTAATAGCCCCCCACCTTTGACAGTCTGTTCTACATAACAAAGATCTCCCCCTTCAGCTCCAGGGCGATGGGATTAAGGTATGATAGTCTTAGCCCTTTACCCGTCTCACCACAGGGCGCCTGGGAAGAAGCAATCCTCAGCTAAACCTGGATTCACAGCCTAGAGAGTTGCCCCTGCATGGCCCCATGGGAGTCTGACAACCAATCAGAATACAAGATCAAGAGCCAGACAGGGTATAAAACCAGGATCTTTCAGCATCTTGCTCTCTTTTCCTTCTTCACCCAACATCTGGAAGCCTGGGATCCCCCTTTTCTGTTCAGGAGCTCAAGCCATGTAATCCTGTCCACCATTAAACCATCTTTCTAAGCAGCCTCTGTGTTTCCAGGGTCCTTTTCCCCACTTGGAGCTGAATCCAGAAGGACATTTCTTCCAGCACTTTATTTAATGTTTTATTCAATATTATTTAGATGTTTCATTACCGAAAGTGGATACATCATCATCAGTGCTAGAAGGGAGCACTGATAATGTTACTTATCGTAGTTTGGGTAATGAAATGTTTAGCTAAAAACAGTCAAGCTAAGGAACGCCTCGTTTTAACCCTCTTCTACCAATATTTTCCGTTATCCCAAAGGTGCTTTTTTCAGGAGGCAACGGGACTTTCTTGTTTTTCTTTTGAAGACGTTTCGCTTCTCCTCCAAGAAGCTTCTTCAACTCTGACTGGATGGTGGGGAATGGAAGCCAGAGCTGAAGAAGCTTCTTGGAGGAGAAGCGAAACGTCTTCAAAAGAAAAACAAGAAAGTCCAGCTGCCTCCTGAAAAAGCATCTTAGGGGGAAACCATGACCTGGTTGACTAATTTTAGTCAACCAGACATACTGTATATCATTATATATCATTATATATCATTATATATCATAGTCATATATATCATTCTCTGTAAAAATTCCTAAAGCTGATGCTATGCCATGGAAACACCACTGGGTGGCAGCGTTGTTCCCCATTTTAGACTTTCCTCCTTTATGAGATTCCCACAAAATTGGCCATGTGAACCTGCTCAGCTTTCCCAGCTGCACTAGGCGCGCAACAGACCGATACCATGCCTGTTGTGGGGCACACTCACAAAACAAACAAGCCAACAAAGAGAGCTGCCAAAAAAGCCAACACAGTTCTAGGCTGCATCAACAGAGGGATAGAATCAAGATCACGTGAAGTGTTAATACCACTTTATAAGGCCTTGGTAAGGCCACACTTGGAATACTGCATTCAGTTTTGGTCGCCACGATGTAAAAAAGATGTGGAGACTCTAGAAAGAGTGCAGAGAAGAGCAACCAAGAGGATTAGGGTACTGGAGGCTAAAACATATGAAGAACGGTTGCAGGAACTGGGTATGTTTAGCTTAAGAGAAAGAAGGACTAGGGGAGACATGATAGCATTGTTCCAATATCTCAGGGGTTGCCACAAAGAAGAGGGAGTCAAACTATTCTCCAAGGCACCTGAGGGCAGGACAAGAAGCAATGGGTGGAAACTAATCAAGGAGAGAAGCAACTTAGAACTGAGGAGAAACTTCCTGACAATTAATCAGTGGAACAGAAGTTGCCTCCAGAATTTGTGAATGCCCCAACACTGGAAGTCTTTAAGAAGATGTTGGATAGCTTTTTGTCTGAAACGGTATAAGATTTCCTGCCTAGGCAGAGGGTTAGACTAGAAGACCTCCAAGGTCCCTTCCAACTCTACTATTGTATTGTAGGACAGGCTGCCCAATTCACTAGTTCAACTGTGGTCAGGGGCAAGTTGCTTCTCTCCTTGATTAGTTTCCACCCATTGCTTCTTCTCCTGCCCTCAGGTGCCTTGGAGAATAGTTTGACTCCCTCTTCTTTGGGGCAACCCCTGAGATATTGGAACACTGCTATCATGTCTCCCCTGGTCCTTCTTTCTCTTAAGCTAAACATACCCAGTTCCTGCAACCGTTCTTCATATGTTTTAGTCTTCAGTCCCCTAATCATCTTTGTTGCTCTTCTCTGCACTCTTTCTAGAGTCTCCACATCTTTTTTACATCGTGGCGACCAGAACTGAATGCAGTATTCCAAGTGTGGCCTTACCAAGGCCTTATAAAGTGGTATTAACACTTCACGTGATCTTGATTCTATCCCTCTGTTGATGCAGCCTAGAACTGTGTTGGCTTTTTTGGCAGCTGCTGCACACTGCTGGCTCCTATTTAAATGGTTGTCCACTAGGACTCCAAGATCCCTTTCACAGTTACTACTGTTGAGCCAGGTGCCACCTATACTGTACCTGTGCATTCCGTTTTTGTTGCCTAAATGGAGGGGAGGCCGGAGGCCATTGCCTCCAGGGTAAATCTGGATCCTGAGGAGATTTTTCCCTCACAATCCCAATTTTGATCATGAGGAGTTTTTTTTTTTCTTCTCCCGGATGCTTCTCCAATCTCTACTTCCTTTCATTGAAAGGTGATTTTTCTTTTCAAAATCCTGGGGAACCTTCGTCTGCTGCCTATCAACAGCCACCTGCGAACCAAGCAGCCCTGTCTTCCAGCATTAATTCAGATTCACAGAGTTGGATGGGACCTTGTAGGTCATCTAGTCCAACCCCCCCCCGAAGCAGGAGACGCTGCACCTGTGATGGCGAATCTGTGGCATGTGTGATATAGGTGGCAAGCAGAGCCCTCTCTGTCGGTACGCCAGCTGTCATGCCAGCCCAGCTCCACCACACATGCGTGTGTGGCCCCCGCTGTCCAACTGATCTTCAGGTCTCTGCCATGCATGCACGGGGGGAAGGGCGCACATGCGGGGGTGCTTGCATTGCATTTGAGGGCCTGCGCAGTGCCCCCGTGACCCCATTTTGGTTCCCAGGTTGGTGTAGCCAGTCGTCCAGGCCCAGAATCGGCCTCTTGCCAACAACCAGGAAGCCAAGAATATGTGTGGGTGTGGGAGAGTGCATTTGCGGGGGTTGTGCATGTATCTGCGAGGTCTCACACGTATGCGTGAGGGCAGGGCACATGTGCATGTGGGGTGCGTGGGATTCGTGCACATGAGCTTTTTACACACGGCGACAAAATAAGTTAGCTGTCCCTGGTCCAGTCTACACCATTTCTGACGGACGGCGGTCAAGTCTCCAGGCCACATTTAAGTTTTGGGCTTTCAATTGTGCGGTAGATGCTTCTCCCATGAAAAAGTGAAGGATGTCCAGCTTGGATGCCGTGTCGGTTCAGGAGATCCTGAGATCTCGCCAGTGGGGGGTTTCCAGTGCAGTTGGAACGGGCTGGTGGCACCCTCATGGACGGGCACAGCGCGCGAATGCGTCTTAGCACCTCTGCGACACTCCAGCTGAGTGTCACGCAGGTGCTGTATGTGCCATGCGTGTGCACAGCAGTGCAGAAGCTTTAAAACACCAGTAAGGAGCTCGGGCTGGCGGGTGGGCCCTCCGGAGCACCGGAACGGAACGGTATCCAGTGCTTCGGGCTGGCTCTGGTACGCTTGTACTGGGGCGTACGGCCTGCAACCCATCACTGGATCTCGCCCATTCTAGGTCCGTCACAGTGGTGGGTTCTGGATCCCGATGCAACCGGTACGGTGCAACGGGGCCCAGCATCCCCACATGCACAGCATGCACGCACAGGCATGCGTCCTTACCTCCATGATGCCTGTGCGACGCCTCCGCAACGCTCCAGCTGCTCGGCGGAGCGTCGCACAGGCGCCTTACACTACGTGCGCAGAAGCGCCGAAGAGCTCAAATACAGGTAAGGAGTCCGGGCGGGCGCGCTCTCCCGAGCACCCGACCAGAATGGTACCCGGTGCTCCCGGCAGACACCGGTACGCCCGTATCAGGGCGAAATCGCCTGCAACTCACCCCTGGTCCCTCACCACATCAGCCAAGCCAAACCTAGCACTCAGGATCCCATCCAAGGATGAAGATTTGAACTTGGCACGTTGGGGGTAGCAGGGCCACGCTTCCAATATGCGTCTTTCTCGACCTCAGCCACTTTGAAGATGTGGGGACTCTACAAGTCCCAGGATTCCCCAGCCGCCAGCCGTAGGGAAGGAGGCCAGAGGGCAAGTTCAGGATCCCCAAAGATCTTGAGAGATTTGAACAGGGGACCCGATCCAACAAAAGGAAAGGTCACGTGGAGAAAAGGAAGGGGATTTTTTTACACCTGGGCAGGAAAACCCAAAAGTAGAAGCACGGATGAGGTGAAATCTGCGGAGCAAAAACAGTGAAAGGGATCTTGGAGTCCTTAATGGACGATCCCATAAAGGTGAGCCAGAGTGATTGGCCCACAGTCACCCAGTCAGCTTTGAATGGTCACTCAAGAAATGGTTGTAAGTAAAAAAAACTTACTTCCTTCTCTTTTCTTCCCTTCCTTCCCTTCCCTTTCTCCTCTCCTCTCCCCTCTTTTCCTTCCCTTTCTCCTTTCCTTCTTTTCCCTTCCCTTCCTTCCCTTCCTCCTTTCCTTTTTCCTTTCTTTCCCTTCCCATCCCTTTCTTTTCCCCTTCTTCAACCTTCCTTTCCTTCCCTTTCCTCTTCCCTTCCTTTTTCCCTTCTTTAGTCTTTCTTTCCTTTCCCCTTCCCTTCCTCTTCCCCTTCTTTAATCTTCCTTCCCTTCCCTTCCTTTTCCCCTTCTTTAATCTTCCTTCCCTTCCCTTCCTCTTCCCCTTCTTTAATCTTCCTTCCCTTCCCTTCCTCTTCCCCTTTTTAATCTTCCTTCCCTTCCCTTCCTTTCCCCTTCTTTAATCTTCCTTCCCTTCCCTTCCTTTTCCCCTTCTTTAATCTTCCTTCCCTTCCCTTCCTCTTCCCCTTCTTTAATCTTCCTTCCCTTCCCTTCCTTTTCCCCTTCTTTAATCTTCCTTCCCTTCCCTTCCTTTTCCCCTTCTTTAATCTTCCTTCCCTTCCCTTCCTTTTCCCCTTTTTTAATCTTCCTTCCCTTCCCTTCCTCTTCCCC